>NC_089650.1:33163200-33473200 GCF_037042795.1 Molothrus aeneus | reverse complement strand
AGCAAAGAAGGCCAACTGCAGCTGGGGTTATAAGAGGAGGAGTGTTGCCAGCTGCCCAAGGGAAGTGATCCTTTCCTTCTGCTCAGCCCTAGTGGGACAAGTATAGTGCCAGGTCCATTCCTGAGGTCCTCAGTACAAGTGGGACACAGAGATACTGAAACAGGTCCAGTGAAGGGGCACAAAGATGATTAAAGCATGGAGCATCTGATACAAGATTGTTAATATTCTCTGGACTGGAGAAGTTAACTCTACCAAAACCTGTAATTGTTGTCTAAAATAAACAATATTTCTCTCTTTCATGGTTGTGTTAAAGCCCTGCCTCACACATCACCAGAAAACTCCCTCTAAATAAAAAAATCCCCAAACCAAAAATCAACCAACCAAACAAAATACCCCCAAAAAAGAAGACAAAACAAAACCCCAAACACACAAACTCTCTGTGATACATATCCATTTTCAAAAAGTCACTGTTTTTGAAAATGTACTCTTCACACCTCATACAATCTACAGTACCAAGTCCACAGACCACTAGAGTGAAGAAATAATTATTTTTACATGTAGTTCATTGAAATCATTGCCAAACAGCTGTTCTGTGACAGCTGTAAAGCTTTTCCAGTTATGCTAAGATGGCTGTGAGTGGTTGAAGAATATTTGAGTTTAAATTTTGGAATTTATAAAGCTTATGTACTTTCAGGGTCGCACCGAGGTATCTCACTTGCACTCTTAGGCACCTCTTTTGACTATAACTCTTTATCTCTCTTGTTCTGAAAAAGTGCAGTGCATGTTGAGAAATCCCTAGTCTGCCAGGGGATAAAGGCAGGTTTGTATGGAAAAAGTGTCCTCCAGGCTGCAAAAGTTAGCAACCTCCTAAGGATGAGAGCTGGGCTGCAGGCAATCTGTGTGAGCAGGAGCTGCTAATCAATCACACTGAGTGTTTAGAATCCTTGGGTCACTGTCACTGTAAATATAACTCTGCAGACCCTTCTTCTAACCCTACTATTTTCCATATTTATTTTGTGTCAGTGTGGAGACTCTTTCAGCAGTTCTTCTGGGAAGTTGAAATCAGTGTCACTTACAAGAGCTTCAAAAGAGCAATGCTGAAGCTGTTTCATCCAGAAGAAATATGGGTGGAAAATTTCTTGACAGAATCTTGTGGTTGATCAACCAAGTCTTGGTCCTGAGTTCGCAAATTACTTTCCTTCAGTCTTTCCTACAAAAATAATGGCTCTGTTCTGAAAAGTTGAATATGTGGTCAGCTAAAATTTGCCCTCACAATGCCTAGTGAAAATGATGATAGAGAAATCCCCAGCTGCTTGGAATAATTGAGCACTTATACTGAAGTTATATTAGCAAAAGTTTAGTCCAGGCTAATCAATATCAAGAAAGAATAAAAAGTATGATTGAATGACATTCAGAATGCTCCATCTCAGTCAGGGAAGAAAGGGGAAAATGTGTATTAAACAATTGCCCCCTTAAGTTGAAAGATTAATTGTACTGTTAAACAAAACTTAACACAAAAATATATCAAAATGACTAATTCCTTTCTATTGATAAAAGCACATAAATAATTGTAGATACTGGATTTTTAGTGAGTCTGATTAGCAATTCGATTATGTATCTAATGTATTTTCTTCAAAGTCCCTTGCTTTCTTTCCTTAATTTTCAATTGTATATATGCATTTTTCAATCCTATATGGCATGGTATTAAACCAGAAAAAGTGTAGATGAGTCACAGATGGTTATTAATATTGATGTTCACCTAATTAAAAATCATAACCCTGAGATGTAAATTTATAACACCTTCAGTAAAAATCTAACAGATTTGAATGTATTATCAGCATGATAGAAATAAATAATCTTCACAACAATTCTATATCACTTACTCATTTGACGAAAATCAGTTCCTTAAAAATAGGTTTTGCACCTATCAATTAGTTTTATGCCTTTGAATTGAGAAAGCATCTTCCTTCTGTGCTGCTGTGGCACTTCACTGTAGAGATCAGATACTTTTGTGGTTGATGGTTAGGAGGAAATGTTGGGATTTACAAATTACAAATAATATCAGGTCTCAGGAATGATTTAGCCCTTTGCCATTAGCAAGTTTCATATCTGATATTAGATAACCCATGTTCATCAGAGTACTTTCCTCCTATCTTTTATTTCTTTTTCTGTAATATCAGATATCAGCTCCTCTGTAAGTAGTCGTTTATCATGCCTATTTACATAACCTAAAACTAGACATCTGAAATGCAGTGCAGTGCAGCTACATAAAATGCTTTTTCATTGGGAATTGTAGATTGAGAATGCTGCATGTCATGATACAACAGTTTTTATTTTTAATAAAAGGGCTGTGAGTGGCAGCTCAGATTCAAACTAAACATATTTCATTCAGCCTCCATTGCCTGGTGTAACACAACAAAGTCAATTGCAATGCTCCTACCCATCTCCCTCCTCCTCTTCATACAAATCAATTTTGTTTGTTCACTTATCACCTTTTGGATCATATTTCATTTCTATTTTGGGACATCAAATACCGTACAGAATAGCTGCTACCTATTTGTGCTAAATTGTTTCTTGCTGCAGATTCTTATTCCTTTGCTGTGTAATTCATATCAGTTCTAATCTGAGGGTCTAACAACACATCAGTTTTTCAAATGCACGAGATCAAATATGTAGTTTTCTTCACGAGTCTGGTTGAGGTCTGATCCTCTTAAATACCATCTAAACGTAGATTGCAGTTGAGTTCGCCTTCTGCCCAGGATCTGATAGAGATTTTTATTTACTATGCATTTTCTTAAATGGCCTGAAAGTTTAGAAGGACCTCCATTGGCAGGTCACCCTCATGATCTGCTGTGATCATTTTTAGGTAGGCAGGCACTTAACTCTCCCTTTAGTCCTTGAGAAAAAATAAAATTTGGACCTGAGCAGAAATATAATTGGCTTTACCTGCTGGTGGTGGAAGATTGCAGTTATGCAGATTTGACAGCAAGGACTTCAGTCCCTGCTCCCAAATGATACTGCTTAGATGACTTTTTTTCAGACCAATGGTAATGTAACCCATTTTAATGCAGCAGGCTCTTGAATTCTGGACCTGACTTCATCTAGCAAAGGTAACAACTAAAATACTGTCAGACTTCTTTTCTTCTTTTATCTGAACTGCTGATGTTATGAACACATGGAAGATACCAAGGCAGGAGATTAACAAGGATTTTAGGCAACATACCAATCAGTTGAATATTTATTCTAGAGAAAACACGTTTAAGGAATTTCAGAGCCAAAATTTTGTGTGTGTGAGAAATAATTAGCAAGATAATACCTATATTACTCCTTTCTTTTTTTTTTGATCTCTGTGAATATAATTTACGTTAATTTTTGTAGGAAAGCAAAACCATAAAATCACTTAATATTTCTCTGTTGTGATGAAATATGTAAATTTTTCCTTTTTAAATTAGTTTTGTTTCAAAAATTACTCAAAGAATGAATTTTTTATAAAAAATAGCCTTCTAAACTAGTATTTTCCCCACACATATGCTATTCTTAGACTGAATATCTTGTCTCAGTAATGTCACTGTCAATCTGAAAATTCAATACAGAACCAGTTCAACTCATGGACCTATGAGTCAGATCCACGTGCCAACTAAAAAAAAATGAAATTGAATAATGTGTTTAGACACTCTGATGTCATTGCAATGACATTGCAATGGCCAGATTAAAAATACCTGGTTTTGAATTCGAGCTATTTAAGTTTCTTTGAATTATTTCACTTAGATACATCCTAGATGTGAGGTAATGGTGAAAGTTTTTAATAATAAGCGCCAAGCATATGTCCTAAATATAGACTTTCGGACTAGTTTAGAGTTACCACACCCTCACTGTTTGTAACTTTGTATTGCAAGCACAAAGAGTTTGTAACTTTGAACCCCCCTCTAAAACAAGGCCTTCAGCTCCTTTTAAAATGACTTTCACAAATGGAGGAGGAACCTGTATTACCCTCTGGAACACAGAAGCAGAAGGATATATTATAGTCCACATGAGGATAAAGTATCGGAGTAATTGAATTTTTTTTTTAAACCATATGACCAGAAAGAAGAATGAATTCCTGGTCCCTCTCCTTCACTCCAAAGCACACCCAGAGCTGCCCAGGTGCGCACCAACAGTGCCACACAGCAGAGATTAACCCCCATTCCTGTAGGTAGGGCAGCTTTGAAAGGGGCTGACAAGGTGTCTGGTCTGAATCTCCTCAGCAGGTGACAGAATTAAAGAGTTACAGCCACTTTGCTGTTATATGAAGAGCTTCCTCAGACTTATTTTTCTCTTTTGAAGAGGAAGCTGCCAGTTTATTTAGTAAAGATCACAGATTTACACAACTCTGGTGATAATATATAAAAATCTAGGTCCTGGACTGATTAGCAAATGATACTTGATTTAATTTAGTGCTGATTTTTTGACCTGGTAAGATAAAGGTGTACAAGGGAAATTAAATATTGGGAAAAGATGTGTAGGGAACATGAATTCACCCAGGGCATTTTGGACATTGAACACTCATATTTAGGATTAGTGTTTAGGACTTAGAGAGTTACTTCTCAGTTTAGGTGAATAATAATATTTTGGACATATCACGTTGAGCCTTTTCTACACACACTGTCTTGAATTGAATGGAAGCCCAACACTGCTTAAGGTTTCTGAGAGGATTGCTGTCAAGTCATATAGATAGAAAACACATTTTTTACTCCTATAAGAAATTCTTTGCATTATGAACAACAAAACATTTTCAGTAGATGAGTGCTGAAAATGAAAGGGACGAGAAATTGATAGTTCAGAAAATGAATCTAGAGCAATGACCAGATAAACAATAAAAAAATGGCCTTGAGAGTTCATTCTCTCTGTCAAAGTGGCAAGCAGCTCCCTGTACAAAGAATAGGGATTACAGCATATTCTCTTATCTGTCACCATATGGAGGAGGAGGTTTTCACAAAGACATTTTTAGTAAACCCACCAGGACAGAATTACAATTACCCATTGTGGGCAGATAAAATGAGAAAATCGTCACTGGTTCAGTGTTTTTGCTGTGACAGCAGTTGGGATCTAGATGGCAATTGCAGTAGTAGAGCCTTAAGTGAGTGAGCTCAATTACAACTTTATGCATTTTCTTGATTACATCAGCCATTAAAATATGCAGAATAGTATTTTATGAAAGCTGATTTTCAGGTGAAGACAAAGAAGGGACAGCAGAAAGGAGTCTCATTTCCAGGAGGAAGCTAAAAATCATTGTCTCAGAGTTGAAAGACAGAATATCACATACAAATTTTAAGTTTGTTTTATATATTTTTATAAATAGACTTCAAATAAAGCAGGTCATTTACATCAAAGCAGATAACCATTCTATTCACTGCTAGCAGATTTTTTTCTTTTCTTTGAAAATGGCAAATCTGTGATTTAAAAATAGTGTGACAGGCTGGGCTGCTACTGTTAATGGGGAGAGAAGGAACTGTGTGACAAAGAGACCTTGCATCAGGTACTAACAAAGGAGCCAAAGACTTTTAAGAAAGCACTGTGTCAGTACTATGCTCTTCATTAGGGATAAAAGGTGCTGCTGTTACCTTAAATAGCTTATTATCTTCAAATATATAGAGGAAATTTTAATGTGCAGGTCACTACTAGGTGTGCTAAAGCTGAAACTTGTTAAAGTTCTCCTATCTTAACCAGCCAATAATTGTTGTCAATCTGTAGAGACTACTGGGCAGATTTGTTTAAATAAACTTGACTGTGAAAACTTTGACCTGAAATAATGCTATTGATGCCATCATACCTAGTCTTGCCATGAGAAGTTCTTCTTTGATGTGTTGTGACCTGAGCAGCTGTAAGGCAGGTGAGTTGGTAGCAAGTGAAGTAAGCCATGAAGTAAGCCATGAAGAAGATATCCTATCCACTTCCCTCCTTTTTAAATAATGTTAATTTCTTCCATATTTACACACACTGATATGTCATAGGAGTAATAGAACACAAATTCTGAGACTCTTGAAAGTAATATTCTTCCTCCAAAACACATATCAATGTACCTCTGCAATAATCTTTAAAGTGAGATTTTAACCCCTAATACACCGTGTAAATAGCCTTCTACTTTCTCTGTGGAGGCTGTAAAATGGTGAGTCTTATCCTCACACATTTAAAAAAATTAAAATATGACACCTTCAGTCTTCTCTCTCTAGATTTTAATGACTGTCCAAAGCTGAGCTGCAATTTGGATAGACAAACAATGGAGACAGAGTTAGCATATGTATAATGCCAGATCACAGGTCCTTAACACAAATTATTGAGAGAATTGAACCTTCCCCACCTGAGTGATGGCCCATGGCAACCCAAGCCCTCCAAAAGCCCTTGACCCACTGCCTTCCATGGCCACCTACACTCAACCTCCCCACAGGTAGCAGACAAATCCATTGATGGACTTTTAACTTGTCAGGTCTGTGTCTCGTAAAACACTCAGTGAAAAGTCTCTGCATGGGAAGTGATAGCAGTTGATCTCTATTAGCTTGGAAGAAGCTGTACTCCCAACAGCAGTCTCATCCCTTTCGGCAACAGTGTTTTATGTTATTATAATACTTATTTTACAAAGAGAAATCAAAATGTAGCTCAATCTCTAAAATAACTGTCTCAGAGGTATTTTAAATCGTAAATTGAGTAAAGAGAGATCAATGAGGCACTCAGAGAAACGAAATACTAAAAGGAGGACAGGGGTTCAAACATAAACAGCCTATGTTATAGACAGTCACCAGCTCTGACAGCCATGCACAGAACTGTGCAAGGCTGTCAGAGATGTGTAAGAAAGGCAGATTTTCTGCTAGTAACAAAGCAAATCAGCTAGGAAATTGTGGTCTCTGCAACAGCCTGCAATGAAGGCTGCAAGGCTAGATTCTTGAGTCTGAAAGTTTCTTTCTCCATGTATATTTAGCTCCCAACAAAAATGAATTTCAGTCCAGATTCAGGCCTTTGCCCTTTGCCAAGACATAGGTAGTAATATTGCTCCCATTGGGGCAATCTTTAACTCTTGTCTGGTCTCATCAGTGCTGGGAAAGTGCTCTGTTCAAAACTGCTACATAGTAGAAAAGATTGCAACGCTGTCTGTCATGATTAATCTTTTATGACTACTGCAGTTGCAAAATATCTCCATCCCCTGCTGAGCCTAGTCTTTAGTAAAACAATGAGCATAATAAATTAGCTAATATTTCAAAGTGTTTTGTGAAGTCCCAGGTCACTTACCATAATCTGTGACCCAGCTCCATTTGTAATTCTTCTAGGAGTTTGCAGGTCAATTTTGTGCCATCTTGGGTAGTGGCTATAACATAGGTCAAGTGGTTAATATTCTAATGAGTTTGTTGCAGGTAAGTCAGTCCTATAATAAACCTCTGCAGAGGCCCCTTGTCAGTAGAAAAAATTATTTAAGCTAAGAAAGTAGATTTCCGAATATCCTTTCTTACTGGGTTTGCAATAGTGCTTTCACCCCAAGGAGAGAAAAAGCTCCTTTTGAAATAGGTCAGTACCAAATAGACAATTATATGAAGACAAAATAATCTTCATCAATCTACAGAAAAGGAAAAAAAGTAATTTTTAAGAATAGCAAATGCAGCTAGAGAGCCACCATGGTGTACACCCATGCAGTACAGTGTGTTCTATGTTATCTGTTCAGGTGTGCAATACCTGAAATAAATGTGAACAAATTAATCTCCAAAAGTTGTCCCATGGAATTTATTGCTTAAGGATAGAAGTAAAACTCTTAAAAACTTTCAGAAAAGGAAAGCAGTTCCTCAAATATCTGCAGATCACTACTAACAGGAAAACAAAAGCTAAGTTTGGAAAAGGCTTAAAAAGAAGCACTATAGATTATTGTGCAGCTAGAGATCGGTACCTTTTTGTTCTGAAGAAAAAAAGAGAACTTTATATTTCCAAAGTAGTTTATCTTATGCGTTATGGACTAGTTAGTTCATAACTGCAAGGACACCCTGTGGGGTGGTGTCTGAAGTCTACTGATCCCTCCACTGATCCTTTAACCTCCTTTAATGCTGAGACAAATGACAAAAAACTGGAGTAATATAAACATTAAGTAGTGAAATTGGAGTGACATCTCATTAGGAAAACTCAAGCCAACTCTTTAAATATAAATACATGGAAGGTAAACCAGAGTGAATCAATATATTTATAACTGTGCAAGTTGTCAGAAGGTCTTCTAGCCCAGAGTATGCTTCTAATGTAACTATAACAAACTGATTGTCAGTCTGAGTCAGGAATGTCAGAATTACTGCTCCATTAAATCTAATGGCTCCCTGAAGCAGGAAATAAGGTGGGTTAACTAATATTAAATTTTGTTCATCCAATCAAAAATGTGGTGACATCTCCCTGCCCATAAAAAAAAATAATTAGAAACGTGATTACGGAGAATATCTGTACTGTACAGCAAGGAAGTCCAGAGAGAAACACCAGGGAATTAAAATGTGGATCTCAGAAAAAAAATCCTTTCTCCAAAAGATTTCTTGGCACAGCAAGTTACCAGGTGTGCTGTAAATAGTCTAGTAAATTTGTTCCCATTACAGCTGAGAAAGTGCATTTTTGGCCATTACAAAGAAGTCAGAAAATCTCTTCTAAATGAGAGAAAAGCGAAGGGTGTATTTTTTTCTCTGTGGTTTTATTTTTAGTGCTTACTCGTATTCAGAATGATAGATTCTTCTTTCAATTGAAGTTTGGAAAATAATTAGAGAAAAGGTGAACTGCAATTCCTATTCAGCATGAAAGCACCAAAATAGTGTATGCACAAGCTGACATGGTACCGTGTGGGGTGGACAGCTTTTATGACACCATAAAGTCCTGTCTTATTCCAGTTCTGTGCCAGTGTATTTGCACTAAAACCAGTGGACTTAAACCCAACAAAATAAACAGGAAGAAGGGATTAGAGGCCCCACAGTGCATGTGGAACATTACAGAGTCTTTAATGTCTGCTTGTAAAGAGCAGTAGATGGCTGGCCTTAGGCAATCAGATATTAAATAAATGCCCAGAGCAATTTGATAGAATGGGTTGTGTTCTGTGCTAAACAGCAAAACTTTACCCTCTCCTTTCTACCCTGAGAAGAGCTTATTCTGGCTGTCCAAGCAATTTTTTACCATTCTTGCCCACACCACACTTTCTGCTCTTCAGCACCAGAGATTCCTCTCTCTGATGTCCTTTATTCCCACCTGGAAACACAGATGGCAGAACCGCCTCCAATGTTGCCAGTGTGGAACAGATCAGGCATGGCAGAATCACTGTCAGTCATTTGTCACAAGTTCCCCTTTGATCTCTAGTATGTTTTTTTGGTTTTGGTTTTTTTTTCTAAATTATTTCCTTCCTTTTGGCATCTTCCTCGCTCTGAAGGACTTACTCTTTCATTACATGTACGGATGGCATTTAGTGAAGCAGGGTGTTCTGTGCTACAGCAGGAACAGAAATAATTCTAAACGACAGGTGACCTGAAACAATAAAAAGTGGGCAGATGCAGGCAAATTGCCTCAGTAAGCACTGTGATTGTGTATGATCCTTTCCACCTGCTAATGAATATGCATGTGGAAAATAAGAAACTCTTTTTTTTAAACTGTGTTGAGTTTGCATTGGTGAATAAATCAGGATGATAAAATGTGAAGTCATCCATATTTAAGATTCAACAGAAATGACAGTTTTAATCTGCCCAAGAATAAAAATAGATTCAGAACCAGAAAGTTTCTGAATGTCAGAAAAAGGAGATCAGTAGTACTCAGCAAGCATTTAGTCTGGGACAGGGGAAAAGGTAGTTTTCAGGTAAATTTACAGGTGGGATGCAGTTGTCTGAGGCCATAATTTTCAAAATGCCAATGATCTTGGTGCATCTTTTCAATTGTACTGATTAGTTTGTCAGGCTGAAAATAACTGTATGTAATTAGCACCAAAAAGAAATTAATCTGAGAAGACAAATACTATCATCAAAGGGTAGCATGGTAAGGAAAATGACAAGGCTGATGATAAAGCCATAATAGGAACTGGCAGAAGAGAACCCCCACAGTTGTAAATTTTGGCATAATCTTGGGCATTTTTAGAAGAACAGAGTCAGACTTTGCTACGTTAAGAAAGTTGCTTCTCTTGAATATCCTAGAATAAGGATCATAAATAGATAAGATAAACAATTTAATAAATAAATTGTGTACATTGTCAGAATCTACATAATCCTGGACTTGATTTAAACACTTTGGCACTTAAATGTTGACCCTTTCCCAATGGCAGATCTGGGTTTTCCACTCATGTACTGCATAAACTCTGGCAGAACACAGTTATGACATAGACCCAGCTGGATCTTCAAGCTCAATATTCTCTTCATCATTATACTAGTGGAGTTGTATTCAGTGCAGTTTCCAAACCAGTACAACCAGACTGTGCCTTTTTCAAAACACAGAATTCCTGATTGCTATTTGATGTGTACTCTCCTCCCAGGTGTATACCAGAATAATTTAATGTATAGATATATTTGTTAACATGGCTAGCTTGAAACAACAGCTGAAATTCAGACATATCTGTGTTATGCATTATTGTCATTTCTGTAGCCTTTCTTTTATTTAAATATTAAACAGTTGTTACATTTAAATATTATTTTAATTTGCAATATGAATACCCCTAAATCTAATGGCTAAGATGCCTGCATAAAACAGGAAGACAGCAGTTTCAGATCCTTCTTCAAATTGAGGATTACAGGAAATTTACCCTGAATCTTGCTAATTGGTTATTTAGGCACAAAACTGGTCTCAGAAAGATAAAGTTTCTTGTTTGAGACAAGTGATGTTTACATGAGTTCTACACATCCTTCCACTCTGGTGCCAGAAAATTACCTTTAGAACTAAAGATGTAATGATTTTTTTTTTGGTCAACTGTTTCACAGGGATAAAATTCAATCTTCCAGCAGAGAAGCATATGGGGACAAAATTTTCTACCTTGTATGTCAGGGCTGTGTCTTGCCATAGCCAGAATCTGACTTGCAATATTGAATGTCACAGTGGTTTTGCAGTGTAACTTCAGGCTGACAAAGTGTGCACAGCAGCTGTCATTGTTAAAATCAGTGATTCACTGTGGAGATTAAAAATTACTTTTCCTTTGAGTTAGGGCCTTCTTTCAGCCTCACAGCCCAGTGTGAAATTGTGTAAAGATACTTTGCCCTAAATCTGTCCAACCAAAGACTACAACCAAAAGTGACATTGTACAAAGTGATTCTTCAGTAGGGATAATGAACCTAACTAACCCAACAGCATTGCCTTTGGGAAAAAGTAGCTTGCCTTGATGTGATCTGTCAAAGTCATCTGTGAGACCTCTACCCAGCAGTGAATTATTTCCTGTGGGCTGCTTTCTCATATGTTTTAGCCACTGAGTTGGTTTACAGTTGGACAAAATTAAAGATTTAGAAGTCTTAAAATGGGCAAACCCTTGAGGACAGTCAAGGATGCCTGTTTTCCAGTGCTTGTCCCTCCACCACCCACATCTCAAAAGTCTTCAGTTGAGCCTGAGCCACAGAAGCTTGGGCTGGCCATGTCTTTTCTCGTAACCCTCTAAAACTCTGCTATGATCCAGGTTCAGCTGACCTACATCACACCCACAGCTTCACCCCTGCTGAAGTCAAAGCTTTTCTGGGTTTAAGACGTTGTTGTTGACCCTGCAGGCAGTTAAAGCACCCTGCAATGCAAATAAGTTTTGTCTTAGTGCACAATTGACTACAAGCCAAATACAGCCATGTGCTAGGAATATGTGCCAGGACCCTTTTTTTCCTGTTGTCCCCAAACACATGGCCTTGCTGCCTTCTAGGAGTGAGGTTCATTTGTGCCTTGTGGACATGCTGCTTGATGGGCCTCATAAGGCTGCACACAGTGCTGTGGTTGTGAGGAGAGCTGTGGGGAGAGCACATGCTCATGCTGAGACTAAAGCTGCCTGCTGCTCATGCTGGGGATGGCAGATGCTTGCTGAGAGGGTGCCCTGAACTCTGGGAAAGAGAGATTCCATTTCTGGGAACTCCTCTAATACACAAGTATTGAAAATGCAGCATCACCCTCTTTACCTAATGTCTTTCTTAAGACTGGATCAACAGTTTTCTATTCATCTTGTAAGCTCCCAGTGGAAGACAGGTTCCTGACTCAAATGCCCTTGACTTCTGCAAAGACACAATTCTCCCAAAATAGTTAAATGACACAGAGAGGTCCCCCAAAGCAGGAATTTCTACTTCAGGCCTACAGAGGAGCCTGCTTTATGCAGAAAACAAGGGTAGTCAATGTAGGAGGAGGTTAATGAGATCTGTCACTGGCTATCTGCTTTGTTAAAACAGATTTTACACTAGGCATCCAAATAGAGCAGGCTTAATCTTAATTTAAGATTGTACCTGCACAAAATATTAAACCTAATATGACCATACAGTAGGTCTATTTTTAATATCCACGTCTGTGTAGGTTCGCTTCCATTGAGTCATAGCTAATTAAAAGAGTTCTGTTGTTCACCTCTAAATAACATGATCTATTTATATTTATTTAACCAAAAAAAGCTTTTAAAAAACATCCATAGACTTTTGAAAAATTTGACACGTGGAAATACATCTCTGTACAGTCATTTAATGATCTAAAGGGTTACTCAGGGAAAATCTTATGGTTTGGTGGAACACTGGTTAATTATTATTGTTTGGAGAGAAGGAAACTTTCAACATCAATATTTAAAATTAAACTGAACACCTGTTCCACTTTTTTCTTTTTTTTTTTACTGCTTTTATTTCAAGAGTACTAATTTTCTGTGCACAGCAGCGCTTGGAACAGGTGCAGCAAAGCAGAAGTTGGAAGAATCTGTTTGCTCTGATTGCTGGCCAGAGGGCAACACAAGGCTACATAGCAATGCTGAGGGCAAGTCAGCAGCTCTTTCATACTGATCAGTCTGCAAACCACACAACTTTTCCTCCCTGCTTATTTCTTTGTTTGTTGTTTTTTTCCAAGAGCTTACCATATCAACATGTTTTCAAACTTTCTGGTTTTAACAGTGAGTCACTGAGAGATCAGGTTTATTTTAAGAACATGTACATTTTATGTAAAGAGTAGAACAGAGCATGTACAGGTGAAATAAATGATATCATAAAAAGCTATGTAGCTCACATTCAGGCATAAAGAATGAAACTATTAAGTACTCTATTAAAAAGCTTCATGGAAGTTTGCATGCATAATTTCTTTAATTTAAACTTTTATAATTACTCATTCTTTATAAAAGTACAGAGGTTGCATTCTGTCTCAACATCCCAATGTGAATTGCAAACATCTTGTGAAAAAAACTTGTAATACCACAGTTAGGTAGGAAAATAGAAAAAGCATCATATGGCTGATGGAAACCAAAACAAAAGGGGCAATTTTGTTAGCTCTCATGATTTTTTCATGTCTCAAATAATGTGATATTTTTATCTAAAAAACCTTATTATATCCCCATGGGTTAGGGTTAGGTTTAGGCTTAGCCCTTCTGGCTGCCTAGGCACTGCTGACTCATTGCTGTGAAAGTACACAAGAGTCTCTGCTACACCCAATCTTGTAGAATGGCTTCTCCATGGGCCCTGGAAGGAGTTTTCACCATGCAGTAAACAGGGGCAAGTGAATCTGTAGGAATGATCATCACTTTCCTAAGGAGAGAGAACTAAAGGAGGAGAGCTAAAGGCTGAAGCTGTTGCTGTACTGAAACTGAGCACAGCCATGCAAATGTTCAAAGGACCCATGATTTCAACAAAGAAATCAAAAGGCCTCTTACCTTTTCCTGAACAGAGCAAAACCAATGTGAGAAAAAATGTGAATAATTTCAAAGAACTTGTCACAGATGTCTCATCATGATACTTAAAAAATACATGATCTGAAATTTAAATTATTGCCTAAATATTAGACAATAATTTAAAAAAATAAAAAAGATTAGATAAAAATTAAACACCAATAAAGAACACTTATTTGCTTACTTGTAAATATTATTCAGGTATAACAAAAAGAATATAAATTTTGTGAAAACCTTGAATATTTCTTTGAAGAAGGTTACCTGCAAGGTCTGAAAAAAATCATAAAATGGAGCTGCATTGAAGATATCCATTTTTAAATAGGAAAGACGAGGTTTCTATCTCATTCTTTTACTGGACACTTGATCCCAATCCTCAGAAACATGATTGGTTCAAAGTGTTCTCACCAGCTCTCCTCACTGTTGCTAGCAGCAGTGAGTGCTTAGCACAGAAGAGAGCTTCTCACTTGTGCTTCAGGATCTCATAATCTTAAAAGCAAGAAAACAATACCCTGAGAAAATAAGACAGATAAAAGAGCAAAGATAAAAGAAAAATTAAAATATCAGTGGGACAAGGGATTATGTGCTAGAGAAGGAAAGGTAGGAGAAACTACAGGAAGTTAACTGGTCAGCAGATTAACATGCTATTAGCAACCCCAGACAAACTTTGTTTTAGATTGAGAACATTTAAGCTGCCATTGTTTCTCAGAAAGGCTGCAGTTTTCCTCTCCAACTATCCGCAGTGCATTTTCAGTATTTTTCCTTACATTTATCTGATAGATTGTCAGGGAACCAATACAGAAAGTAGATTTGAAAAAAACCAAATTTATTATATTTTGCAGGTCCAAAGGATAAAGTAGAATATTTTGGCAGAACCAGATCAGAAATAACTTTATTTATGGATTAGCTCAGAAAGAGCTCACCTTCTATAAACTCAGATGGCTGTGGGCAAAGAATGCCTAAATCCACCCTTTTCCCCAAACTATGGGTGAAGGGTGGGGGGCAAACCACTGTGTGAAAAGGTGGGCTAGAAGGGGGAGGATGATGAGTAGGACTCCTTATGACTAGGTAGCTCTTTAACGATGTGAAGTCAGCTGCTTCCGTTTGCTCTTAAAGACACTAAGTTACGCCACTGTAGCAAGCCAAAACACATTCCATACTGCAACGTGGCTTTTACTGCACAGCTCTGGAGGGCTGCTTCACTGATCTGGTGCTCCACTCAGGAGAACAAGCATGATCTGAAAGTTGAGGTTAATACTTAAGAAGACTGTTCTTTACTCTAAACTTAAATGGATGAAAGTAACCTTTAATGATTGCAGTCAGAGTAAAACAAGTTGGAAGAGTTGGCATTGCTGCCAGAGATTGCCCTATATGCATTTTCATGATGAGCACTTTGTTATCATTTTACCTTTTGTATTGGTCCCAATTCACAGTAGGGAAAGGGAGGTAGGAAAATGATGAGGGAGAACAGTGGGAGAATGGCTACAGATGTTATAATTTCTAAGTTTTAAATTGCAGCATCCAAATGTGTTAATGGTTTCCTTTAGACCATGATTCCTTCTGAAGAATAGCATTCAGGGGTGTATCTCCTAAAGTGTTTTCATAACCCACTTGTTTACTATCCTTGTCCTATACCAATGATTTACTTGCATCGACAGAAAAGACAACAGTGCCTGTGACAGTTTGTGGTAGAAGAAAGAGCTTGAGTATCATTTTGAAGTAGACTTACTGTTTAAAAGAGAATTGTGAACTGCTTAAAATCTGTCCAGGTGGCATCAGCTAGATCACTCTAACTGATGTCAATAACCTGAAGCTGAACTACTTGGTGCCCAAAGTACAGTTGGTGACATTATAGATGGAATGTGCTGAGAAACCAAGCACTGTGGGATTGCTTTTTAAGGTAATTTGGGCTAACAAGAACGTGAACTGACCTATAACAACCTGTTTTGTGTTTCTTCAGCCAAATGCTGTGTTTCTCCACTGAGCTCCTTCCCATACTCAGAGCTGCTGGTATAAAACCTTGCTGGTAGTTTTCCACTTTATCTGTGATATCTTTTCTGTAAGAATGAGATGCTCATAAGAAAGCTGAGGCTAAGGAAATGTCACAGTGAAGCATTATGGAAATTCAATATAATTGAAAAAGAAGGAATAACAATGAAAGTGCAAAATGCTGGATGAATGCCCTCCATGCTTCAAAAGGTTAAAGAAAAAAGAGCTGTTTTCCTCTCCTGAAATTTTCTTTCAGTATTAGGTAGGTAGGACCCTTGCTCTGATATTCTAATCTTATCAATTTTCCTACAGAAGTTCTGTAATGCAACTCTGCATTATATTTTAGGGTTCCAAGTGTCCCTGTCTTGCTTCTCCAGCCTTCTGTGGATCTTCAGCTTGTAACATGCCAAAATTTAGCTAGCCAAGAAAGAGTTATCTGGAAGACTATCTCTGAAAATTATATGGCTCACATTCACCACTCATCAGTGGAGGAGTTTTACTGCAAAGAGGCAGTTGTTTTATTTCTTACGTATTTAATTGTATTTATATAGTAGTGATATTTTTGTCTGTCAGCCCAAAAGCTCCATTCTTTCAGTTGTTAAGAAAAGCAGCCTGAAGTACTCAAATTGTCAAAAAAATGTTAAACTCCATCCTTTCAAATGATTCAATTGAAGATTTATTTCAATAGAAAAAGTAACAAGGCAGAGGGGAATCCATTTACGCAAAGAATGATTTCGCTGCTTATGTCAGAGTCAGCCATACAATTTGAAAATAAAAAGGTAGTTGATGTAAGGGACACATTTTTGTGAAAATTTTAATGACAAATGTTTCCATTTTCCACCTGTTTTTCATTACGTTTTGCAGAAAAACTGACTTTCTAATAGGCCTCAGCAATTCTATATGCAACTGAACACAGGGAACAGAGATTTCTTTCAAGAGTAGTCATTACCAGACACAGAAATTTGAAAAATTATCAGTGGCATTGCCTACATTTGAAACATAATATTCTTCACGAGATTTCTCTTTATTTTTCCTTCTATTTTATTTTCACACGGGAAGTCCATTAATGATTATCCAATGTCATACACCTAGCAGATACATTATCCTTTTTTTCCAAGGGTGGAAATATCAAATATCAAATATCTTCAAAATATCCTTGGAATATCAATATCAAAACCATGAGTTTTTTTCCTTAAATTAATATATTCTTACTAAACCTTTGAAGAGATGACTTTCTAAGAGGTCCCACACATACAAAACACTGTGACAAAAGAAGTATAGCAGACAAGCCAAAATCTTACATCACTGATGGCCCCTCCATCTTTCTTGGGAGGTAAGGAAGGGATGTGCCTTGCTGAAAAAAATCTCCTGGGAAATCCCAGTTGAGCCATCTCTGCCTCTCCTGAGACCATTGCATTCCTGCTTATACCAGTGTAATTCCCATGCCTAACCCAGCATCTTAACTCCATGCAGCACCCAGGAGAAGTTGCTTGCAATATTGCTGACAGAACTTGTACTTCAGAATCAAAAATTAAGTTTTGGAATTCTGGCCTATTTTTAGCACTGCTTAGGCTTAAATTATGAGGTCATTGTAAAAGTTAGTAATCCGTTTGAACTCTTTCTCAAAATATTGTCAGAGGAGGGACTGAGCCTGATAACTCAATAACTATTTTCTCTCACACAGGGCTTTGCCTATGCAAATTTGATTTCTCATCTGTTTGGAGTAACATGAACTTCTGTTTCTCACATGCCTGCGAGTTCTGCTGTAAAGTATAGCCATGCTATAACTGTGTCCTTTTTTTCCGGTTTGAATTCCTTCTCCTCCCATCATCAGCTTTCAGGATCAGCTGCTAACAGATAGCTCCTCCATTATCTCATTAACTGTCCTTGCACAAAAAATCCCTGCACCATCAAATCTCTCCTCTAGATGCAGGGTAGGGCACTCACATTCACTCCAATCCTCTTCTGTTCATCTACTTCATGGTTGCCAGATCTGAGGGTGATGTCTTTGAAAAAAAAACAAAAAAACAACTTGGTAAAGAGGTCATAAATCATGCCACAAGATAGAAAACTGTAAATCTGAAACCCTTGACATAAGAGGGAGTGGTTGCAGATAAAAAGTACTTATAAAAATAATTATCTCAGCTCCTTAGGCAGAAGTCAAGATAAGCAGTTAGGGAGGTGATGCTCATGATATCACACTCTACAGAATACACAGTATTTGGGTAGGAATCAAGGCATCATATTCCTGATCTCAAAATAGTGTGACTCAGTCAGTTGTTGCCCCAGTGAGGAAAGCAGGACAAAAGTATTTTGCATTCAGATGAATACCAACCACTTATATTTTGTGACAGGTGTCATAGAGGGTTGTAACACACCAATACCATGTCAAAGAAACATGTAAGAACATGGAAAGAGTATTGGGTCTCAGACATTGTTGGCCAAATAATGCTTTTTTCCTTGTTGTTCTCATTCTAACACAGGAACACACAGAACTCTTCAAATGTCACAGTAAAAAAAATGGGATAAATTGCATTTGTATGAACATAAAATTCAGATCCTCTGTCAAAGACTCAAGATCACGTTGGGAAGCAAGAAACAGCAGCTGTCACAGCCCTTCCCTGCTGAAATGAATACAAATATAAGGAGTAAAAAGGAGCTGTAAAAGAAAATGCACAGTGCAAATCTAAACCAGAACTGTACACTAAGAAATTCTATTTTGAATGGAGGGACAGGTTAGGGAGTGAGAAAGACATGGAAATACAAACTATAGATTGGAACTGAGGAAAAAAACTAACCACCTTTGGAGCCAGTGTGTTTGAAACTGCACAACTATATTTCAGCAGAAAAGGAACAAAATTTCAGGATGGCAGAAGAAATATCATGCCTCAAGGAACTACAGAAGACCCAGGAAGGACATTTTCTTAAATGTGAATTTCAGGAAAATATTGAAAGGAAAAGCCAAGGAGTATGAAATAGAAGGAAATCCCTGCATGAAAAAATAATCACAGGTTTCCTGAAGATTTGGTAGGAGTCTCTGCTTTTATAATAGAAAAAGGTCAAAGGTAATAAAAGTTGGTATTAATCTAACATAGTCTCACCTAGTTTCCTCTCTAAGCAATTCAGAGGAATAAGCACTTTTAAAGTGCATCTCACCCCATCTTCTACAAGACTTCCAAAGTAAATCAGACTAGGGGGGGCTTAAAAGTTCCTGTGTCTCTTTGTCAGCTAAAAGAAGACTGAAAATGCTCAGATGAAAATATCTAGATTACAGATGTCTACATATAATTTCCCAAAGTGTCTAAAACTCCACAGGGAAATTTCAGAACAAAAAGCTATGAGATGGAACAGTTTACACAGGTGTTCACAAGGTCCCACTTCAACATCACATGCTGACACGTAAACTCAAACAGTTTGACGCTATATTGGAAAAACTTTGGTGTTTGAAGTACAGGTAAAAAATCAGAAGATAAAAACAGCAAACAAGAGCCAACTAAATCACAACAGAGGTGCTAAAATGCATCTGACATCACTCTCCTAATGAAACAAGAGTTGTCCAGCCTAGTTTGGAGAATACAAGACTTCTGTTAATTAAAACCACAAAACTATTAGAGAACCCAGAAGTAACACCATACTCTGGAGAAAAAAAAGGTCATTTGAAACATAACTATGAAGAACAGAAGAAGACAGTGCAAAACAGCAGACTAAATTCTGGGCTTAAGCACCTTGTTCAACCCAGGTGTAACAAAGAAGTACCTTTGGGAGTATTCTCCACTTCTTTCATTCATGTTAGAGAGTTTTCTTGGCTAATGGTAATTATTGTCTCTTTTTCCTTCCGCACTGCTATAACCAGCTCTAAAACCAGCCCTTTACCGAGTTTTATCCTGCAAAGATATCATTGGCACAGAAATAGGAAATGTAAAACAGCAGAAGAAAGCTGATTTTTTTTTACCTCTAATAGCAAAACTAATACATAGCTGGGAGAACTGAAAATCCATAATATGATTGGGAGTATTAAGTTCTTTTGGTTTTTGAGAGAAAGACCAATATGAAAAAATTAAGATATCTTTAGCTGGAGCCCAGCTTCAGCTGAAACAGAAGGGGATGGGGACAAACTTGTGTCTTGGATTGTGACATGTAGATACCCAGAGGAAGCTAAATGAAAATTAAGTGCTCTCTGGAAAATATTAAGAAAAATGCTTAGCAGAACAGTCAAACTGCTTAATAGAATTATT
The DNA here is from genome assembly GCF_037042795.1 of Molothrus aeneus. Classification (NCBI taxonomy): domain Eukaryota; kingdom Metazoa; phylum Chordata; class Aves; order Passeriformes; family Icteridae; genus Molothrus; species Molothrus aeneus. The sequence continues at coordinate 33,453,160 of NC_089650.1, read as the reverse complement.
TAGGGGTAGCAAAGGACTGAACTGAGATTCACTATTTTCAGCAGTCATTCCTGTAAGCTGTGCTTACTTTCTGTCTTGTGGCACCCTAACCATAAAACACTACGGTCATGTTTCCTGTCTGGCAGAGTAAGAATTTTATGAATGCCTACAAACCAGAAAAGCTTTGGCTGGAAGGAGTCAGAGAAGATATGTTTATCTGGGAGGCAGGCATTGCAGTTCAGAATATTTTTAGAGCTGAGACTGAAATAACTACACTTACAGAGAGTGGCCTTAAAGCTGGACTCCTGGGTTTAGGGCAGATACTGCATGATGCCAGACTGGAAAATATGGTCTGGGCTTCCTGATTTAAGGAACTTCTAGACGTAAAAATAAACAGGACTTCAAGCCCATTTTTAGGTCTCATAATAGATCCAGTGCAAGTAGAGTATATAGCAGCTTTCCTAGACAAGCATTTAGGGAACATTAAGGAAGCATGGTTTATTGGTTTCAGTTGCCTCCAGACCTAATCACTAGCTAAGTAAAAATTATTATGTATACTGTGTATAAATTGTGTTTTTTACACAGTGACTGCTGTGGTGAGTGGTTGGTTTTCAGATACCTGATTCCTGTGGGGGAACTGCAAGGGGACTGCAGTACAGCATGGAATCCCAGCAGAGAGTGTGTCAGTGTGCCTAGCCTGCTCTGTTCAAAAGAGGACATCTGGAAGTTGGGGAAAAGAAAGGAGGAGGACCAGAGGGCAGTCACCCTGACTAAGGAAGAAAAACAATGTGTTCAGTGTCAAAAGAGAAGTAAAAATAAAAATAAAAATAAAAATAAATAAAAAATAAAAACCAGTGATGAGATAGAGGTGTGTGGAATGCGCCTCTGTGCCTCAAGAATATCTCCATCTCTGAGACATTGCTGGTACCATGCTCTAAGGATGTCCAGAATCACGGATTGCTGAAGCTGGACTATTTCCACAGTTCAGGGAAAACATCTCTCCCTGCATGCTTGTGCTGTTTCATACTACCCCTCAGACATATGTTGCTGGCCACCATCAGAGACAAGATGCTTAACTACACCGACCCTTCATGGCTTAATTGCAGCATTACCTTTGTTTTTATATGCATTTGTATCTGCCTATTTTTCTTCTCAGTAGGAAAGCACTTTCAGTGTTTTGTTCTAAGTTAGAAATAACAGAACATTAGCCTTCCTTCATTATCTGGTCTATGCATTTGTTTTGTACCCTCCATTTAGTGCTTTGCACATTGCTTCTCACTGTAGAACTTTGCAGGTTAAAAGAAAGAAGGTGTTATGGAGGACATAACACAGGAATCCATATTGAGGACTGAGAAAACAGTATACACAAAATGAAATTTCTGCCTTCAGTACCTGCTTGCCCTCTGCCACACTTCTAAATTCCATATTAATAATGTTCTAAGCATTGCCTGAATTGCAAATAAAAAGTAGTTCGTGACGTGCAGTAGGGTCAATGCAACCTTTATTTTAAATGCTATAATTAAAATAAATGTTGTTTTTTCACCACTGCCAGAAGTAATCAGATGAAAGAAGGAGCTTTATAGAAGTGGAAAAATCATTCTAGTTTGAGTGTCTTTGTACACCAGTATTAGAAGCTGTCTATAGCTGAATAAATACTAAATACTTCTTTATAATGCAAGGTAGGTTGTGTGTTTCAGCTTTAATAGCTACTAACTCATTTAACTGGAGGGTGACATGAGGCTAATCAAAGGTCACCCAAGTCCTGCTTGATGTTGAATGGGAGTTGACAGCTTTCCAGAGTAGTGCACAATTCATAGGGAGCTTTTTTTTTCCTGCAGGAGCAATATTCATCTGGGATTGACACAATGCTGAGTTTCAAAACTATTAATTCAAATCCTTAAATACTCTGGAAAAGCAGACAACTTTTCAAGTCTTATCCTGGGGAAGTGTTCACCTGACAAAGAAATTCTCGTCACAGGCAAATTACTGAATTCCAATTGCAATATGTTTCATAAATAGCAGCAGGAACCTGCTCAGATGGCAAAATACAGATTTTGTAGTTTCAGTTTAAAATGACACAGACCACATAGTTTAATAGAAAAGAAGCATGTACTTTTGCATTCACAGAGAGAAAACAATAGAAAACATGAGAAAAAACAGGAAGGTATGGGAATATTTATACTTAAGACTAAATAAGAGATACTTCAAATGTGCACATTCTTTTCCAAGCACAAAATACTTAGCAGTGACACGGCAAATGCAAAAGAACAGATTAAAATGCCAGCCCTTGTTTTTTAAAATCCCTGTGTCTGACAGCATCATAAGCTTGAATTCATGTGGTATATTTTACTACCTTTGAGAGTAAAAGTTTGCTGCTCAAATGAGTGCATATACATGCTCTCTGGCAGATGGAAGTGTTGTGATTGGGCATGCAAAGTGATTATCCTCCCCTACAGACATGCTGAATACAAGTGAGGATATATCTGAAGACATGTAGCCTATTTCACAATTGTAAAATATTACCCATAACAAAACCGCACCTTTTCAATAGATCTTGAAATAGTTCTGTCTAAAGAATTCTTACAGCCAAGGTTACCCTTGAGTATGTAACACATATACACACAAACAGGTTCTCTTAGAGTGTACTTTGGAAAGTACTGTAATACAATGTACCATTATAGAAATAATTATAGTGGATTTAAGATCAGGTCAAGAGGAAATGTGAAACTCATCAGTTAAGGGGAAAAAATGAGAGGAAATATCATACAATTAGAAAATAATTAAAATTGTAATGAACCTATCTCTGACAAGGATATTTGTCCATGAACCCATGGAGAGAGGGGATGTTCTTTGAAAAGATAATGAAGTAGAAAAATGCTCTGCCATGTGGCTACAAAGGAAATTAAAAAGTCTTTATGTCAATGTGCAATAAAAGTAATTACAGAGGTTTTGCAACTGTAGGGTAGAATATACCTATAAATATGTCTGAAACCTACAGCTGTCTAAACAGTCAACTGAAATTCCTTAATCCTCCTTCTGTCAGTCAGTAAAAATTGTTCTCTAGAACAACGTCTCCAGGATGGTGACTATAATCACTGTGGAGGAGATGGTCACTGTACACAACACACAGTCAGAAATGTTCCTCCTATCTGTATCTCCATTTATAACACCACTCTGAATTTCAGCAGCACTGGATTTGAAAAATTAGTGAAGTGAAAAATGGTATGTAACCTTCACTGCTGCCAATCTCCTACCATTACCACCAAGCAGCAGGAGCAGGGTACCATACCTTCCCAGAGGAGAGAGATGACAGAAGTCATTACAATTTCTAAATACTCATACCAAGGAGAGAAATAGAAACCGACTGAAACTAGTAATGATTCAGAAAGGTGGAAATGGCATTATAAAATCTGAGTGAAACTTTCCACTCCATTTTAACAACTTTTTAAAAATTAATTATTGATAACTAAAATATTTCATCTTTTACAGTTTAAAATTTCAGCTTTTGAAACTACTTTGGGCAGAAATTGAGTGTCAGGGGTTGTGAAAATTTGTCTGATAGAATTCTCTGAGTTTTGCTTCATTCCCATCATCCTCTCTTCACTTGCTTTCTATTTTGTGTCATTTCTGTTAGCTCTTTTTCTGTTTAACTACACTCCTCTTTAGTATGCACCCTCTCAAATTCTGATATCATTCCTCTTTGGTTTTCCTGACATCCAGAAAGCCTTGACTGCAAATGGGCCTCCATGAAGGCTTCCTTATCACCACGACTGGCAGCGTTAGTTAACCACCTTGAAACATCAGGAAGCTCAGAGTATCTGAGAAAATATCAGAGCAGAAGTTCTCTTTCTTTTCCATTTTCCATCCTGCCCCATTTTCCCTCTCACATTTTCTGTTGGCTTCTCATTGCTGATGAAGTAGAAATACTGTTTCAGAAAAAGAGAACATATCCTCCCTTAAGTATTTGTGCTGGTAGTTAATGCATATTAAAACCAACTTACCTTCAAATAGTTCTCCTTTGCCTTTCCCCTTCCCTGATATATTGGAAAGCTGTGCTAAAACAATTTGTAGACTAGTTTTCAAAGGGCAAAATCTCACTCAGGACTCTTTTATTCCTGATTAGCCTGACCACACATTCAATAAAGTGCAATTAAAGATCTGCTCAGCAGTGAGAGTGTGGGAATTAAAGGGAGGAAACCATGGCCTGATTTTTTTAATTTCAAGTATTTTTCCATCACAGTAATCAACAATATAAAGGTTTTCTAAGGAAAAATTCTACAAATCAACCACATTCTACCTTTCTTCAAATCTATAATTTTCACTGCTCTCCTTAGTTTGGATTTTGATGGTGTTGGTTTAGTTTTGCACTTTCAATATTTTTGGGTGTTTGTTGTTATAAAGCTCAAGTCTGTGAGTGGAAAGGAAATGTTTCTTGCACAAATGTGTTGCTGTATTCATCCTTTCTAGTGGTACCTCTATTGAAGTAAATTGATTAAATTTGCAGAGACATGGTCAATTCCAAACACAGCAGGGACTTGATTTCTAGACAACATCATTGTCCTACTTGTCCTCTACTGTTGTAGTCCAGTAGAGTTAAAATAAGAGGAATGTGTGAAATTTAGTCCACTCTCAATCGATTTATGTGCTGCTTAAGCAGCAGCAAGCAATTCTCCCTTTCTTTGTAGATCTATTTCATCATTTTGACAGGAAAAAAGTAAAGAGCTCATGGTAGTGGACAGTGCAAATTATTAGCTATTTTGCATAAGAGAATTCTTGATTTAGCTTGTTTTCCAATAATTTGTGGATATCTATTATAAGGTAGTGACTGAACTACCATCTGCTGAGGATGGAAAATATGTAATAACATCCCCAATATGGTGGAACTAGTCAGTTAATATGCAGGTAGTGTGGGAAGCAACCCTTCACACAGATGTTAAGTAAAAAAATAGACTGTTTACGCTTATATGTGATAATTAGTATCACAATAAGATGACAACCCCACTTAAATAACTGAATTCTATTAAGTCAAATGCCCAAGAACAGTTTTGCTAAATATGTACCTTAAATATTTGAGATGGGAATGAAATAAGAATCAGACAGCAGGTTTAGGATCTAGGTAGAGAGGAGCTGCTGGTTTCTCTAGCTTGCAGCTCAGCTTCCTGAGGTCAGAGGTACCTCACCAAGTTACTTGAACAGTACATTTATTATTCCCATTTGCTTGCCCAGGTATCCTTGCAATTTTTCAATACCAAGTTTTATCAATTTAAACTTGATAATCATTCCAAATAAAGTCCAGAGCTCGGAGCAGGGGCTGTATGTTAATGTGCACTTGAGCTTCACTTTGTGTAATGCAATCATGCTGATATTGTCCAGTGGACAGCTCTGGTGACAGATGCAAAGGGACCCTGCTAGTCTGTGATAACCAGCTTCTGCATTGCCAGCAGCATGCAAACTAGCTAGCTTGAAGGCAATGCTCATGCAAAGTATAGTCAGAGCCAGATGCTGTTAAGGGTAGCAGACAGATGATGATAGCAACACATGGTCCTGTGCTCTGTTTTGCTCACAGCAGCTCCCAGGAAAGATGAGCTGAATGCTGCTGATACCAGGAGAAAAATGGGGTATGTGGCATTCGGAAATCTGCACCAGAAAGTTCTCTCTTATAACCATTCCTGCTTTGAGCCTTTTGTTTGGGCACTTTGAGCATTGCACAAACAGGCATTGTAAGCAAGGTGTATACTAATTAAAAGCACAAAGCTATTACTTATGGATATATCGTTTATCAGCTCTACACCCAGCAGAGCCAAGATTGAGGAACCACTGGAAATCTCAGCAGTAGAATCCTCACCATGTGCTTTCTGAAGACCAGACTTTGTCTCTTAGGAGGCAAAGTCTTGACCTTCGCTTCTCCCTGGAGCTGATTTTCAGTGTGGCTGACTTGCCATAATCCAACCCTTTTAAGTATTTTCTGCTTTTTATGTTCATGTTTTGCCTCTTTTATCTCTAAGACCTCTGTCTCAACAATCCAGCCTCTTCAATTTTACCTTTCTTATCTCATGTGGCTCTGCTCTCCAGACTGTTTCACAGCCCTTCTGCACTACACAATTTCTTCTTGGTCTAAGCCAAGGTTATGCAGCTGGGCCATATTAGACCTGAGCTGAGCCATGGGGAAGGGAGGGTGTTAAAAGGAGGCCACAGAGCAAGTAAGTTACAGATACTCAGATGTAGCAGATCAAAAGTTGCTCTGGACCAAATACACGGAATCTTTTATCTCTTTCCTGAAAGAGAAGCCATTACTCCTTTTGCTCTCCCACCAATAACTTCCCTCCAAGGCTCCCTAATGACAATAGTGGCAAGCTAGTACCAATATCAGACAGCAAAACCCATTTTTACAACTATCACTGAAAATGCATTCATTAACTGCTTTGCTTGGAGCTTATCCTGGCCAGAAGAGTTGTTAGACAATATGGTTAAAGTGCCCTATGACAGCTTGGTGTTGGATGCCCAAGATTAGGTAGGGATGATATAAAAATAATCTGTTTCCTCTTTTTCTCCTTGTCTCTCTGACACCTGCCTCCTTGAAAGAACCTTTTCATCAGAGTTCCTCCAACTGAGCAGAATATTATGCAGACAAAAAACTAGCTCAAGTGTTCTTTCCTTTTCCTAGGGAACTGCCTGCCAAAAGTGGGAGGAAGACCATCTCTGCTAGCATTACAGTTACTTAAGCATAAGGTTTTGTCAGTGAATAGAGAGAGGAGTTCCTGTTGCAGGACTTGAACAAAACCAGGGGAAGACACAAGCCTTTGTTTGAAATCTTCTGCTGAGATTCTGTGTTACAGGAGTCCAGAATCCAGTTATCTAACCTCTCATTTTTGATGTGTTAAATGTCATTAGAGATAAACATAATTTGATGTTTTTTTCATAAACTACACTTAAATGCAATCATAACTTTTTCTTCAAGGCATAAACTGCTTATTAAAAGAATGAAGGAAAAAGTTCCATGCCTCAATCCAAGAGGTGGATAATTCTGTTAGCTAAATATAATTAATGAAGCCTTTGAAGCAGCATTGCTAGTTGCTTCAAGAGACAGAGAATAAAACAAAAGTCTACTACCATGTGTCTAAACTTTTTGGGTTTTGGCAGTTGGGTTTGGCAGTTTTCTTTGGTGGTTATTTACATGAGGAGGTCAAAAAAGTGAAAATCACCTAATTAATCTAGCAGAGTAGAAAAATTTGGGCTTCACTTTACAGTCACTGAAGCTGATGGAAAATTTGCCAATTACTCCAGTGGAAAAAGAATAAGACACTTAATTGGAAACATTCAAACCGTGATAAGAATATACCAAGGTTAAAATGCAATTCACTGAAAATTCTCTTAGGTTTTAGAAATAATCTGATCAAGAATTGGAAGAGAAGAATCTATCCAAAGTCAAAACGTCTGTGTAAAAAGCCTCTTTCTGCTTTATTTGTTTCCTTGAAAAATTAATTCAATGCAAAAGCGTTATTCAGCATAAGTGAATACAAGAATTAATTTAAATATCTTATCTATTCATTAAAAATCCCAGTCAAACATTGCAAATTTTCCTAGTTTGGGGCTGAAGTCAAATCAAGCCCATCCAAAGCCTTTTTGCCTTTTGCCTAATTAAATATTATATGTGGGGGGGGGGTAAACTTGATAAATATAATAGACATAAATGTAATGGTTCCAAAAAGAACCAAAGTATGAGAAGAGCAGATAACAGAACTCCTTTCTGTCTGGGAGGCTTCAGTGGTGAGGTGCTGCCGAGTTTCAGACCTTTACATCTTTGAACCAGGCACCTGTGAGTTTTCTGGATTGTGTTCCCTTGCCTTTCGTATACTTAGTGGACTTTTTGGGCAGCCATAACTTATTCTCAGCACCTGGAAATTTAAAAACTGCATATATGCACCATTAGTATTTGACAAATAAAAGGTACCTGAACTAAACTTAGAACATTTTTATGCTCTGGAAAGCTCAAAAGTTAGCAGTATAAAAAGCATATTCAGCCCTGTTAAATGGAACCTTCTCACCCCCACTGCTGACACCATCACCTTATCCTACCAGCAGTGCTGTACATCACCCAGAGACCAACTGGCATCCAGAAATACTGCCTGAAGTGCTGCAGCCGTATGTGCAGGTGTTGAAAGGCATTTTAGCAGGCCAAAGTAAACTTCACAAAGGACCTATGGGCTTCTGTTTGTTCAGCCTTGCTGCACAGGGGAGGCCAGGGGCAACACTGACACCTTCTGATAAGAGGTGAGTACATCCATTCCCTTGCTACTGCAGAGAAAGAAGCAAGATGCTCTGCATCTGCAGGAGTGGGTGGTTCTCACATCTATTTCTATTCTATTTCTGCAGCTTCAGGCATCTCCCCAAGTCCTCTCAAACATTGCACCTTTTCAATATTCAGCTTGATGCAAGTTTCAGCTTAAAAGAGACACAAGAGAAGGAAAACGGGGATGAGGGCTGGCAGAGACCTCCATTGGAAGAACCTACCAGAATAAATGTAACTGTGTTGTTTCTATGCTGAGGTCTTTCCATTTTTAGAAGTTCAGTTGCAAAATAAACCAAATGTGGGAATTAGATTCAGAAAGTCATTAGGTCATTGGACACTGCAGAGAAAGAGTCTGAAAAAATAGACTTGTTTTTCCAAAATAATCATTTATAAAGAGACACAGATTTAACTTAAAAGGGAGAGTTATAAGGTGGCTAAAGAAGCAGAAAATAAATAAAAATGCTTGGGCTATGTGAAGAAAATTTTGCTTTACACATATGAATTGTATCACATTGCTTACAGGGAGAAAACCCAAAATAGAAGAATCTAAAAAATGGTGTTTACTGGAGTGAGTGTAATGGGATTTTGTTTGCTGCAGGAAATCTGGGAAAATACAATGCACTGGTTTTCCAATCATATTACCATAGTCACAAAATCCACTTAGTGCTAGTGACAACAATTTGAAACTCCTGTTTATGTTTTGTCCAGGACAAGCACACATCTGAGATCAGTGTGGGATTGGAGTGTACATTATAAATTATAGTAAGATCAAGTTACCAGTGAGTGGATTAAGAGTAAAAGGCACTTGATATGCTCAGATCAATATCCTGCCCTTGTTCTCCCTAAACACATACATCACAACAGGTCAGGCTTCATACGGAACTCGGATTCCTGCCAGGCTTGTTTCTTTCTGAAGCTGTCTATTCTGGAGGTAGGAAATCAGGGAAGTGTTATGGGATGCTGCTCTTTTTTCAGCCAATGCACCAGAGATACTTTCAGAGGAAAGTACAGGATGGGCTGATACATGCTGAGTTTCAACCTACTATTGTATTGGGGCTCAGCTGCTATATTTATTTATTTATTTATAATATTATATTTTATATTATCTATAGATATTATTTTATATCATATATTATAAATTAATAATTGTATTTATTTTTATTTCTTTCTTTATTTATATGTATATATATGGCAGCTGCAAAACACTTTTTTTATCCCACACAAGAAATAAATAACTTCATTTCCCAGTTATTTTATTTTTAGGATGTGCCACTGCAATTATGTTTCATAACTGATAATATGGGGCACAGGAGTCCTAGAGAATAGTAGTTGGGAATAACAACATATATTCACTTATTTTTTCAGCTAAATAGCCATAGTAGTCATGGAAACTATTTTAATTAACTGAAGGGGTCTAAGTTCCTTTTTTAAAGTGTGGCTTTCTCAAACATCTTACATTCAGAGTCATAGGATAAGCTAAGTTGTAAGGAGTCCAACAGAAAAAAAACAAAATAAAAAAAAAAAAACAAGACAAAAACTAAAGCAAGCAAACAAGCAGAAGAAAAAGGTTTGCTTTTTTTTTTGCTTTCTTCACTATCTCAAGTTTAAAAGCAGCATTGATTAGCAAGGAGGAAAATTAAATGTCTTAGAATTTAAAATCAAGATGCAGGAATTGTTTCACTATACCAATTCATGTTTAGCTTTCTGAGGCTTTTTTTTTTGACATCATTAATTCATACTATTATTTCTCATTTTTAATTGGTACTGAAACACTGATTTTACTATGCTTGTGCACATGGTAACTCCAGTATTCTTTCTTAAGAAAGAAAGATCCTTCTAAAGAACAGTTAGAGTCAAACCCAGCTGTTCAGCCTTGCTGTGGACAATCTGAGCAACATCTCCCCAGACTGCAGTAGTAGCAGCAGGGCATACATTCTGGTATTTGCAAATTTTCTCTGTGAAGAAAACCATTAATACTCATTGCAGGAATTTCAGATCAAAGTCATTTAACAGGATAAGCATTGGGAAACTACCAAATGGACCTGATTTGTGCAGAAGTCTATATCCAGCAACAATTTTAAAACATGTAGATTGCTTTTCATGTGGGAACTCTGTCTCAGTTTGGCTTTCATTCTTTCTTATACAGCTTTTATATGACATAAGCCTGGGTACAAAAAGTAAGATTGGTCATTTCAGTGGCTGGTTTTTATGGCACACTTGCATTACTGACTGATGCCATTACTGCAGCTGTGTACAACTTCAACAACAACATATGTTTTTTGCACAAATGACGTTATTTCCTTGTTCTTCTGAGGGATACTGTACCTTATTCTCCTAATGAATTATATATCAGAAAAAGACAGAAATCTGTATTAGTTTCTCTATGTTTTTTCCACATAGGCTATTTCATGTAATTGAAAGATGACGAGTCAGTTTGTTGTCTGAGGGAAACTGGCAGTTTTAGGGCTCAAGAAAGTAGTTGCAGAATATAACCATCTCTACTAAAATTTTAAGAAAAAATTTTAAAATTTCCAGAACATCACAGTAAATCTATAAAAATTTTTCTTTATCTAAGTGCAGTAACACAGCAAATAAAGGGAAGTATAGGTGATTTGTCTAATGGACAGCATTTCCCACATTATAATTTATTTAGTTTTCAACTCACAAAATATTTTGTTGCTATGAATTTTTCCAAAATTAAAAGCAAGTCCAATATTAAAAAATATAAATCTTAAATCAAAGCACCCAGCATAACATCCTTTGAAATATCCAGCTTTCTTTTTAGTCCAACAATTAAAATGACAATGGCTATGATCCAGAGGTGTCTGCCTGTAATTTTTGGAGAGTAATCTTGTATGATAATGAAAAATGGCAAAAATAAATGTTAAGGAAGAGTACAGAAGGGACCAACACCAGGAGAAAGATCAAAGTATTGTGTAGAGCAGCACAGAGTAAAAGTCGCCAAGGTCAGGGGAGCATCAGCAAAATGCACACCATTACTGGATTGGGCAGTGACCCATTGGACCAAAACACAATGTCCTTGGCTGAGGATACAGTAAAATTAGAGTGATGGCAATATGACACAGCTGAGTCAATGCTGGGGTACTATGTGGTACCCCATTCAGCTTCCTACACTTTACCTTTCCCAGAAATGCAATGACATTTGTATGTGACAGAAGAATTTAGCATCCATTAGTCTGCCATCATAGACTGCTAGGCTGGCAGGATAGAGCAGTGGCCCTTCTAAGGTCATATATTTTTCATTCCTCTCTTAATGTTCATAAATGCTTTCATACATTTCTGACATTGATAGAGAAAAACTGCAATCTCAATAAAAGTATTGAACCTTGAAAATTAGACTCAAATTTATGTGGCAGTTTAGAAACATGATGCCTCATTCCAACAGACACACATCTTGGAAGCACTGGCAAGGAATTACCTGATTAGGTTTCTCATGATTAAAACACATTGCTGTACCATCTAGAAGGAGCTCAGAATTACTCAGTCTCCTCATTTTTTTGATGCATTTTACTTTTGATTTTGTTGCTGTGCCTCCAATATTCTTATAGTATTGTGTTTCTTAATTTGAACTTATTTTCCAGGTCATCAATTCAGTTGTCCAATGTTATTGTCCTAAGGATTTACAACCACATAGCTGTTTTTCAAGCACTATTTTTCTCTGCTTCTAGCTTTGCCTCAGCCTTTTATAATCTGAAACTAATATTTCTATTGTGGTCATATAAACTGTATCACTCAATGCAATCCTGTCACACTGAGCAAGACCAGTTTTACTTGGTAAATGAAGTGCATGTTTCCAGATGTCCTGATATTTTACATAATAGAACAAAATGAAATGAGATCAAATCATACCAGATCAAATAGAATTGGATAGGAAGACCACTATTCTCAGAAGAGGTTGAGTTCTGAAATGTCTGTCCAGAAAGTAATCCTTACTACATTTATTCACACCAGGAATAGCATAAAAACTTTAAAGTCCAAATCTAACCATAACAAATTGTCAGTATCCCAATCCTACATTCCTCAAAAACTTTGCCTGCTTGGAAATCAGAACAGGGTGCAGAGATGTCCCTGCAGGGCTATAGATACTGTAATAGGTCCCACAACAAAAAAGTTGTTTTTTCACAGTCCGTCATCTGGGACTGTCAAGAAACATGAACATGAACGGGTGAAGCATGCTGCCTTCTCAGCAGCAGCCAAAGGGCTTTTTCAGAAGTCCCTAGAGGAATTCAAAGCTGATTGTATCAGAGTACTGGCTGGGAGAGAGCTAATGTTCTTCATAGTAGCTTGTATGGGACTATGTTTAGCATTTGTGTCCAAAAGAGTGTTGACAACGCAGGGACATTTTAGCTATTAGTGAATAGTATTTACACAGAATCAAGGATTGTCTAATGGACAATCTGTACACATTTTTCTGTGTACAGAATGTGTAAGTTCCTCATTTTGTCCATGACAGGTGTAAGTAGAGAATAGACAGAGTCCTCTTGTTTTCTCCTGTATCTCCTGAAACAAGATTTTTTGAAAAGTGCATAAAATTTTCCTGCTCTCAGTTTATTAATAATCTCCAAATGACTATAAAATATTCCCATGTGTATGATCCCTAAATTTCCTTGCTATCCCTAGGTCATGTGAGAGCATCAAATTGTGCAAACTGGTGTGCTATAGAGAGGGAGTGAATACCAACAAGATGATGCTTTGTCCTGGCAACCAAAGTTCTGGAGACAGAATTATTACGGAAAAAAATGCCTCTAATAAATATTTTCTGGGTTATGCAAACTGGGCATTGTTCTCTTCCTCTTGCCCTTGAACCCATCTCTCACAAGGCTGCATCTCTTTTGAGTAGCACTCTTCTCAGCCACCACTGACAAAAGTCCTGTGTATGTCCACATGCCCACACTGAGATGCACAAACCTAACTTTTTTTTTTCCCAGTGAAAGAAAAGGAGAAAAAGGCAGTAAAGGTAAGAGGAAGATCCTGCAGCAAATGTTTCATGGTTCAAGCCTGAAAGATCAGGGCAGGCTGCATGTCATGCGAAACATCAACAGCAAATCCCCTAGACAACCCTGAGGCAGCAGTAAGGAGGGAGCTGGCTAGAAATGGGGTTTTAACAGATGGTTCTGCTGGAACAGATTGAGCTTCACAGACTTGATATCTCACAACAAGAGGTGCAATATGAAAATGAATCCAAAGCTTGCATGAAATTAATGAAGTTGGAGGAGAAACATCATTCTACATTGGGGTAGGGTAAATTGTATGTTATCTTCTGTGTAGCTGATTAGGCAGACTAGGAACTACAGCAATGAAGCTGAAATGCAGTTGGAACATGAAGAAGAGTTTTGCTGGGGGAAACACTGAGAATTCTGGTAATCTTTTGGGCATGACTCATAGATGGAAGTGACATAAAGATTGTAAAATCAAAGTTGTGTCAGATATCAGCTAGGCAATATTAGAGATGAATGTGAGACATGCTGTGAGGATACTGGAGCTGTGGCTGTTAAAATCTCAAATCAAATGTTATATCCCCAGAATATACGGCAATTGAGTTATCATGACCCTTCTACATGACTTTAACTCGTCTGTTGTGTTCTCATTTCCAGAAAGAAGTGGTTTAATTTTATTTAGTCTTCTGTAATAAGTCACAAAATACTGGACTACTAAATGAATAGAATGCTTTTGATCAGGAGTTCTTTGGCATAGTTTTCCTTTCCACTGTGTCTGAATATCTTATAAATAGCTTTCAACTCAATCACATATAAATTTAAGCCAGATTAGAGTTCATGTGTTCCATTGATACGTAAACCCCGTTCTCAGTTCATGTCAATTTAGGAACTTGCTACCTCCCTGAATATTTTGGATGTAAATTAAAACTCTTTAAACATGACAATATTTCATAGTTTTCACAAATTAATTGAAATAGGTTAGCAATCCCATTGTCAGGTGTTAAATTTATTTATCAATATTATTATGTTAGTTATACTTTCAATCCATATTTGTTGTAAATACATATGGAAAACATAGTGGAAAATTAAAACAAAGAGCAGGAGTGAAGCTTCATTCACTGCAGTACCTTCTGGGGGTCAGTGTTTCTCCTGTATGACAGGGATGGAATGAACTCAGTTAGGACAGGCAGGTTTCATCCAGTGAAGCTGTTTGGCTGTGAGCAGCTAGCTGCAGGACCCTATGCACTTTCAAGTTCCCTGGGTTCAGGAGAGGATTGCTCATAGCTCTTGGATCTGAAGATGAGCACAGATATTCATAGGTGATGGAGTTACTACAGTGGCAGATCTTGTGGTATCAGACTTCTACGTCTGGCCATTTTAGCCTTCCAGTTGTTCTATCCTTTATATGTTCCACCAAATTATAGGTTACTTTGGTATGTTTCAGGAAGGTTATTTGGCGGCTAAAATTCCCATTCTCAATTTATACCTTCAAAGTTAAGACAGCTACCTTATGAAAAAAGCAAAATTTCTTAAAAGAAAAACACATACATATATTTTACATCTCCACATACACAGACTTCGGAGATCTTTAAGTGAGTAAGTCTTTCCTCCACCTTTTTTCAACTCTGCAATGATGGAATGACCTTTATTTGGAAAAACACCTCTGCCTGTGAGATGAGATCTTTCTATGCTACTGGAGTACTTGACTTCCCCAGTCACTTCCATGCAGTGAATAGCCCAGTGTCCATGGCCCTTCATTCCCATTTTTCCCTCTCTGGATGAAGAAAGAAAAATAAAAAATTAAGTTAAGCTTAGGCAGATCTGCACTGCATCAGCCTGTTACAGAACAATTAAATAGATGTATTTATGCATTCTTAAGTAGAAAAGAAAAAGTTGGCAGAAGAATACATGGGAGCCTACCTTATCAGCCCAAACTGGAGAAAAAGTTTCCTTTTGTATTTGTTTTTGATCTTCATTTTTGTTAAATATGAAAGGCTGCTTCATTCTGCCTAAAACAGCCTACCCAAAGCCACTGATCTAAGTAAAGCAGAAGAGAAGGTGTATGTGCAAGGGCTTATTCCAGGAAGTCTTTCCAGTAGCTGCACTAATGTTGTGCTCTGAAGAGTTTAACATTACTTCATCCAGTTGGTTTTAAAGTCTGATATTCACAAACATTGTAGAAGAAAGACTCAGCACACCCTCTGAGTAACTTTCCACTTTATTTTTAGTCTTTCTGAATCAAGTGACAGGGGGGAAGTGAGAAAGGCAGTTACAGTGGAGGAATATTTTAGAAATGTCAATAGGCTGTCAGTAAAGTCCTACAAACCAAAGCTGTAAGCTGCTTTTATTCCCTGCCCCTGCTCTGAGTCCTTCTATATCCCAATCATCATACACAAAGCTCTCACTAAGAAAAGATTTGTGGCAATATTCCTACCACTGCTGCAAGGCATTACCAAAAGTATTGGTTCCTTGGGGCCAAGAGGGATCAATGCACTTCATTAGCCAAGAAACTGAATAGGTAGAGAATGGGTGGAAAAGCCCTCATGTAGTCCTCTGTAATAATGAAGGGTTAATAAGTAACAAAGAGTTGCTTTGTTGCTATACAAGCCCATCACTTCAAGGCTATAAGCTACAGTGGTAAGTAACCTAACAGCCTCTTGGGATTTTTACAGCTGATTAAAAATTTATTGAAAGATCTATTAACAATTTATTAACTTTATACACATTTTTAAAGGTACTCTTAGATTAAAAGTCTGATAGAATAAACTTATGATAGAAAAACAAATTAGCACTTACCTTAACAAAAAAGGACCTTATTTAAGTAATGCTAATAAAAATTAAAGTAGTTTTGTTTCAATGGGAGGGAGAGGAAAGGAAGAAGCTCATCTGTTTTGTTGAACAAAGTACAACATTTACAAAATCCTCTTATTTTAAATAAAAGAATACTTTAAAACTAGTCTTTGAAATGGTTGGAACATTCTTAAGAGACTGGGTTTTAAAGGGAGAGTTGGGTGGCTCTGGAAGACCTGTCTAAAAGGGATGGGATGAACACGACTTGCAGTATGGCATTGAGACAGCACTGCTTTATTTCTGCACTTCAGAAGAGTGAGTGTTCCTTACTTCTTTTTTTTTTTTTGTTTCATTGTAGAAAAGGATGGTGTGAGCAGCAGTGTCACTCACTGTTTCACAAACATTGAATAAAATATTTGTCTTTAAAATATCTTACTGTAAAATGTCTTTTTTTCTGTTGGCTGACTTACACAAGAGTTGGAAGTGAACAAATTGTTTTACTGCTTGTCAGCTCCTGACATTTATTCTAGTTGTATATATAAAGGGGGATAAAAAAAGAAGAAAAAACTTTACATACCAGGACAAGAGAAAGGTCAGGTTACTGTTATCTGCCATGTGGTTCCTGCCCGAGAAACAGAGAAAAAGAGCCACAGGAAAAAGGGACAAATATGATTTGTTGTGTCAGAAACACAAGTCTGAAATAGATTTATTGGCATTGTTCAGCATATAGACAAGTTGTGACAGTGACAAATGGACTTTCTGAAGGGAATCTAGGGGGTTTGTTGTTGTATGTTTTCTTGGAGTCAGGAATTACCTTGCCTCTATCCTGTCATAATTATCTAGCAAATCAGCCATTGATTTTTTAAAGTATGTTCTTGAAAAGTGACTTTTCTCTACAATGTATTGCTGTGTGCTTTTAGCATTTAACTCAAATACCAAAATATATTCCTATGTTTAAAAAAACCAATTCAGCAACAATTGTGGAAATGCCCCAACCCTTCTAAGCTGAACCCTCTCTCCAATCATGCCAGATCAGCAGTCCTCTGCCTGAGTATCTGTCAGAGGCACAAAATTGCAGCACAAAGCCCACTGGGTGCTAATGTGACTATCAGGGGAAATGTTTCCAAGCACCAATCCCCCTCAAAAGTGCACTCCCAATGACCTAAAATTCTGTGACCTCTTTACTGCTCTGCAGCCCTCTATCTGCTACTTGCACTGCTGGTCTCAGAGCAGAAAAGATGCCAAAATATTACTCAGTGAGTGCATGGGAGGCAATCTGCAGAAGTGAAGGAGCAGAAGGCTGGCACCAAAATATATGTCTTATGCTGGATGTAAAAATGCATGATACCTGACTGCTGTAGCCAGGCACAAGACATGCAAGAGGAAGAATTGCGGAGGAGGGAAGGGCAGGAGCAGAGCAGAGGGGGCACAGCTGTACACATCTTCCTTACCTTGGCCTGGGGCAAGCAGGGAAAGAGATGAGAGATAAAGCTTGTTACCAGGCACCTGAGCTCTCAGTACTGCCCCAGCTCCTTTAGACATCTAATTGTTACTTTATAGTCAAGGAAGTAGCTCCAGGAGCACCCCTGTCCTGACTTTTTCATCTTTTATAGCATTAGATGTAGAAAACTTAGGATGTAGTGCTTGTGAGAGTCCAGGCTGACTAGTTTCAGTGTGGACAGCTACCTTCCACACTTTGATATCTGGGGTGCATATTGACCATGCACAGAGCTGTACCCCTGCTATTTCCCAGGAAATAACATAAATGGTAATCCCAGCAAGTCCCTTTGAATGCAGGGTCTCAGTGAGTCAGGCCAATCAACCTGTTTAAATCTGCTTCTGGTTGGTGCTTTCAAATATAAACTTTCACTGCTTAATGTAGCTCTCCAAACAGCAGTTTGACAAATAGAGTAGAATGCTTTCTATCACTGAAAATCTGGGGAAAAAGTAAGATAATGAAAAATTTGTCCCATGATGAGCAATTTAGAGTCATATTATCTGTCTTTTTTCCCCCAGTTTTTAAACTTCTTTGTTTATGGATGGAATGAAAAAATGATGTTTTTCTTTTCCAGATCAGTTAATGAAATTAAGTGGGAATATGCATGTAGTATTTGTGTGATATAAAAATGTCACCACTTTACTGCATCCATTCAGTCTTGTAGCTACAATGTAGCAATTTTTTTACCATGTTTATTTTTACACACCGCTGTGACATATAAGAACTCAATTTTAAATGACATATTATTATTATCTCTGTACATCACTTTATCTCTAAATTTTCTAAAGAAAATTAATGTATTACTAATATGAGATTGAACAAAATGTAACTCTTGTGCTCTGAATTCATAAAAAACTGTATCCTGTACCATTGAAATTAATGTGCTCAAATAACAACAGGAGTGGTCCTCTGGTCATCTGGGGCTTTGATAGAAAGAGAGATTAGCATAAAGTTAATGAAACTCAAGATAAATCATTAAACCAAAATACAAAGAAAGGTAGACAAGAGAGAGCCTAGAGAAACATGAACTCTAAGAACAGAATTAACACAAGGAAAAAAAGAGAAAAACTATGATTTTATTTTGAATTAAAAATACACATATATAATACAGATGCATTTATTGTATGTCTAAAGCACAAATAGTTTTCTTTTCAAAATCTTTGGTCAGAAAGAAATGAAGCAGTAAGTATAAAAACCTCAGGTACTCCCATTTCCTTAAATCAGTAACACAAGTGAAGACATTGAACAGAGTGCTGAAGGGCAAGGTCTCATTCTCTTTAGGTATTTTCTATTTTTCTTTTTACTTTGGTTGTTTGGTTAGTTGGTTGTTCTGAGGGGTTTTTGGTTTGCTTTTTTTTTGTTTTGGGTTTATTTTGGTTTGGGTTTTTTAGTGGGTTGATTTTAGGGGGGATGTTTTTGGGTTTTTGGGGGTTTTTTGGTGATTTTTTTTGGTGGTTTTTGTTGGGTTTTTGTTTTGGTTTTTTTTTTGTTGTTTTGATTTGGGTTTTTGTTTTCATTTGTTTGTCTAGGCTTTTTATTGTGTTATGTACTGAAAGTTTAGGAAAAGAGACACTTAGAATCAGTTGATAAACCAGGCTCAAGCCCTTCTCTAATCAATGTTCCATTTTACAGACAAAGAGAAAGGTTGTTCCGCTGTCCAGAACAGAATAGAGCAAGAAAGACCAGCATCAGGGTATGCCAAGGGCTGCAGTTGGGGCAGAGCTGTGCAACGTGAAAGCACAGAAAGCAAGAACTGAAAGAAAGTGATGTGTCGTAGAAACATGATGTTCAAATTAGCAGCATAATGCTTCCTGTCCTTCCTTTCTGTGTCTGACTTAAAAAACCTCAAAACACTCTAATTCTGGACCTCAGGGTTTGCGACAAGTCATTTAAGGCTGGTTTTGGTGGACTTTAATTTTACAGAGAGAAAAATTCCTACTCGAAAATTTCTGGCCTGTGGTAACCTCAACAGAAAACAATTCTTCCTGGAACTTATGCATGAAGTTTAGAACAGATTAATCAGGTGAGAGCAAGAGTCAAGCTTTTTGTTCACTAGATTTGCTGCTAATGCTCATGTAAGAAGACACAGATGGGGAATCGTATCATCCCTCACAGAGAGATGTCTTGTTGCTCCTTATTCCTATGTCAGAGCAAACAAACACACATGTACACCCTCTTCCCACCATGCACCTTTTTTTTTATCTATTAATCCAAAGAGATACATATATTAGTCTGCATGTCTACTATCTATTAATAGAAAAAGGTTTTTTCTATAAAAGATCTATGACTCCTGACTGTATCAGGTTTCCTTCCTAAAGGCATCTTATCCATCTGTACAGCTATCACATTTTTCTGATCTGTTGTCCTCCCTGCTATTTCCATTGGTCTCCAGCTACCTCCATGGTAGCTATGGCTATCTTCTACTTTGGTGGAAGCTGGAGCTGTGTCCTGGTCCTGCACCCCTGCCCCCACTGTGTTCACTTCCCAACCTGGAAGATAGCCTCCATTTTATTTCCTCTATTTCCTTTCTTTGGAAAATGGTGTCAGTCAATAAGTTTTGCAGCCAGCCATGTACGACACAGAAGTATAGGATTTATGAGTAGATGGACTGAAGGCAGAAAAATAGAAAATAGAATTGGGAAAGAAGTTAAGAGATCATCTACCATACAGAAAGACTAGGGTGTTCTACCTATCCCTAGACCTTAGAAAGCCACCCAGCTTATTCTAGCCATCTCTCAAAGATAGGAAAAAACTGAACACAAAAAACCCCTCAAACTCCAAACAAAACCAAATAAACCAAACAAAATCCCCACAAACTACTCTATACTGAATTTTACTCTTCAAATATTCGGCCTTCTGTAACTCATTTCCTAACCCCTGACCATTTTGCAAATTAGGCTTACTGCTTCTTGTTTCAGCTAAAGTGAATATGACAAGACAGTTTATCATCATAATCTTGGAAACTAAACTTCCATGTATTTAAAATCTATTGACGTGACTTCTTTACTCTAAACTAGATAACTCCTCTCCTTCACATTTTATTCAGAAACCATACTATTTAGACCTCTGATTATTCTTGTCAATTTTCTCTGTCTTGTGCTACAATCTCCTCGCACTGCATTCAGATCCAAATAACAGCACTACTCCAAATCTTAAAGTATAGATATTTGTACAGACAAGTGTGATATTCATGGGTTATTTCTTTTTTCCTTTGTTGTGATTTCTTTTTTTACAAAATCATTGTATTTTTATATGTGTTCACTCTGCCATCAGCCACACCCCTCAGAGTTTAGGCAGGTGCTCCCTGTTCTCTGTCTGTAAAGATTATTTCTACATAAACTTTAAATTTATCTTTATTAAAGTGCATCTACTCTTCCAATTTTTCAAAATTATTCTAACTTCTAATCTTGTTCTTCAAAGTGTTTGCAAGCTTTCCCAACAAGGAGTGATTTGCAAGTTTTAAAATCTGTGTTCTTTGTTCTCTACTCCACTTTCCAAGGTCATTAATTTAAGTTCTGAACAGAAACAACCCTGGAAAGACTCCTTCAATTTGGGAATATAGCACTGACATGACTCCTTAACTACATTTTTCAGACATTTTTCTGGATGTTTACCTTTTCCCCCTTTACCTGTTCCCTGCTGTGTCTCAGATGATTTTCCCACTTTTTACTAAGCCTTGCTTTCCTAACATTCCTGTCTGTTTGAACCACAGCACATCTTCAATGGGACAGACTGCTTTTTACTTTTACCATGGCTGTAAAGTCATTAAAGTTTTCAGTCAGTGGATCCTCCCCAGTCCTTTTTCCAATTGATAAAGTTTAGCTTGTAAATGAGAGAAAGATGTGAAGTCAAGACATATAATAGTTCATCACAATGGGGGTAATTTATTTAGAAAAAAAGGGTGTCAAAACCAAGGAAATGAGAAAAACCTCCTAAGAAGTTAGATAATCCCTTCTATAGTTCATGCTTAATATCTTGCCAGGGCATGAAATATTTTGTCCCATTTTTATGTGCCACTTTTCCTAACATGATAATTTTCCCATCATGCTTGGCAAGTACCAATAACCCATGGGTGTTAGTATAAGATAATCATTAGCAATAACATTAAAAAACCCAAGGTGATAGATTCATTAATTTATTTTCTGCATGACACCAATACATTTTAGTGATAAATACAGTCAGTCAAATTCTTCATTTAGACAGTGTCTTTTTTCATATTTTAGTTCACAACATGTTATTTGTACAGAGAAAGACAGAGAAATCTGTCATCTGCAAAAATAAAAAATTTAAAGATAGCCAACCCTGGAACAGAGTTTTCTTGGTTGCCTTGTTCATGATCAATTGTATAATGAGCATACCAGATAAAAGTAAGCAAATATTTCAGGGTTTTTGTTAGGAGTCATTCCTTAAAGTACTTTTGTTATGAGTTTGTTTTCATTCCATATATACATTTCAAACAGAAAATCATAAATAATCCTTCATATCATAAAAAAGCAATGTTGTGTACAAAAGAAGAAATCAAAATGAAACAAATGGATATATCAGACAAGATTCTTATCAGTATTTGTGTCTTACTCCATATTTCTTACAGTAAATCAATCATTTTTGACAATAGGTAGATAGAAGACCCCTGAAAACTGTAGATATCTGATTTTAAAAACACTTTCAGCTTATGCAGAAGCATGAAGCAGTACAGCTACAAACCAGTATAAGTGCAGAGGGTGCTTTTAGTTTCTCTCCCTTCACTCCCTGTATTTGCAACAGTAGCTTTATTGAAACTTTTTATAAATTAAATAAGAGGCTTTTGTCTGCAGAAAAGGCTTTTTTGTCTTTGTTCACCAGCACAACAGGTGATGATGAACCATCATCATGGATGTCAGGATCTAAAATGGAGACAGCTGGGAATCAGAACTAGTGAAGTAACAATTTAAGTAATAATAATATTTTCAATTTTTATCATAATTAGACGTTAGATTTATTTCACACTCAAGGTGTAGGACTGGAGAAATCTCTACCAAAAAAAGACTTTGCATAAGGAATGAAAAAAATTCAATGATGAGTCAGATGAGGTTATACAGAATACAGAAAAACTAATGGACTTAGGATTTGTCACATGGCTCAGTTTGCACCAGGTAATCTCACTGCCTAATATAGATCTTCATCTATTTCTTATACACTGATAATATTGAATGCTAATTATAATATCTTTTTATGGAACCCTTATGTTACAAGAAAAGAACTTAGACTTCAGTTTATATTTTTTAATTATGATTTTCTCACTGCACCTCAAACTATGTGAACATATGAACAATCTTTTTAAAAGATTTGGATGAGTGAAAAAGTGTAAAATATGTCTCACTCTGAAACACTTCTGTTGTCTAGAAGCTAGACTGATGGAAAGATCTTCTGTTAAACTTTGAATGAATTGACTAACAGTTGTCTTATCTATTAACAAGACAACTGGTTCCAGTTTTTGCAGAGAAATAGCTGCTACAGGTATTCTTCCCAGAAAAGTTTCTTCATCACAACACTGAAACAGGTGAATGGCTTTTTTTGAGCAGCTCTGCCCACACACAGCACACCTCTGCCTCTCTATCTAGTGACACCAGTTTTCATGGTGATATGTGCTTCCAAACCTCATAAATACGGCCAGAAATTATGCTTCTATGTCACTGAGTGGTATAGGATATTATATGCCTGTTCACATATTTTAACAACTTTCTAGATCACACCTGGATTTCTTGCCATTATTTATAGGCCATCACCCCAAAATTACTGTGGTAATTGTGAGTATTTTTACAACAAGGCAGTCTAGCTAAGTGCCTTTTAGCCCTTATGTGCTCCCAGAAGACAAAAAAAATAAATGAAGATGCTCTAGTTTTATACCACCACCCCCACCCTGCTCCAAATAATCCTGCAGAGACATTAAGGAGAGCAATACATGAGTAATCCAGTAGTGTAGCACTATAATATTGTAAAGATTGTACCATTTTGTGTTGAGAGGTCCAGCATGTGACAGCTCTCTGTCAGCAGCATGTGACCTCCTCTGCAAAACGCTGGTTTTGAAGAGCCATTATATAACACCTTTTAGTTCATAAAGAGGGATGGCACAGGCCACAGGGAGCTGCCACCCAGAGCTGCATTTTGTAAAAGCAATTTCATTACTGTTACGTACTTCCCAATGTTGTGTTCAAATTCTGGAACAGTGAGAGCTATCCCTATTCTACTTGACGTATCAATCTGAAATTTCAGAAGATGTTAAAAATTTCCTCAATTTGACTGTGTTTTTAACATTTACTTTTTCCATTGTACTAGTGAAAGTGACAGTAAAAGCTCAATAAAATCCTAAGACATGCTGCTTATATTTGCCAAGTTTTAGCCTCTTTGGTACATTGGTGTTCATACTGTTTTCTCTTACGTGAAATGAGAAATGTTATTGGGACTGTAAGGGTTAAAAATACTGTACTTATATCTTGTTATAATCCATTCATCAGCTTCCAGACCTTGGGCACCCTGGGAATGTCAAAACTCCACATGATGTCTCTGAATGCCGGATTTTCCATTTGGATATTTGGAGTAGCAGGAAAAGTGTACAACCACATGTGTTACAGCAAGAAACTCCCTGTTGACTGCATAGCTGCAGGGGTAAGCTCAGAACACATTTTCCTCAAATGCATAGCATAAATTAAACTAAGCAAACTAGTTCTTTTGTGTCCAATAATTACTCAGGGTTTTTTGGTGTTTTTTTGCCTGCTACTGTTTAGCTTGTTATTAAACTGTTATTTTTTTCACTTACCTCAGCTCCTATTTTTTTTTCTCCCTACTTTGGAAATGGACTGGTTGAAACTAAAGGAAGGGACTTATTTTAGACTGTCCACCTCTTCAATTGTCCTAAACTGAGACATAGTTACATTTGCTTTGTGGGAAAAAGAGCACCATATTTTAGAAACATAGCTAAGAATTAAGAAACAATTATACTTTTAGCAGTGGAGATGATGAATCACTGAATGAAACCTCCCATGCAATAGGTGCAGTTTCAGAAAGTCTCTTTGCAATACAGCATAAATCCAAACTACTGATTTCAGTGTTGGGTAACCGAATTAAACTCCAGGGCTAGCAACAGAGTAAATGTCTGACTAGATGATGAATCAGTGCTTTCCAGACTGAGAATCTGAAAATTTAAGAAATCCACAAGTCATATACTCTCATAGGAGATGAATTCCATTTACCCAGCATGTGCATGTCTATCTACAAGTTATCCCCACATGAGTAATGTCTAAAGGTTCCTATTTCATTTTGTTTGCCATCAAATGTGTTGTGAGTCAAAAGCCCATTCAGAAATGTGCATTCTCAAATAAGTGGTGCTATCTGTCTGATAGATGAACATTTTAAGTGCATGCAAACATTAAAGGATAAATTGTGATCCATAATTCGTCCTACTGAAGATAAGGCAAAGTGGCAGCAGATTATCTACTGCCACTTGATAGTGCTAAAGACTGCTGCAAGCATAGCTCTTTATTTGACTAGAATGATGATTTTAGCTTTATGTTTTGTACCTCATGCACAGAAGTCCAATACTGTATAAACATAAAGGGATCATTATATCAAATGAGGGGTAGACAGTGGGATACGTTAATGTGTTACACACCACATGGTGATAGCCCCAAAACACAACACTTTCTATTAAAAGCAATGAAGTAAGGAAGAGATTATATACATAGAGATAGTTTTATGCAGCAGTCAGTGCTTTAAGATATTTACTCAAACACTTAACAATGTATTTTTAAATGTCTCAGACATCTCGTCAAAACTTACAGTACTGCCAGCTGTCTTCCAAACACTGCAAAGCTACAGGATGTAAAAAGCTTATTTATAAATAACCCTAAATCTGAAAATCTATCCATTTTTTTCTTAGAAAACTATTTTCTAGACTTAAAGACTAGTCCCAAATGAAAAGGAGCAGTCTTCAATTGCTCTCACAGACAGTATATCATATCATTTGCCCATATACATTTTTGAAGGGAATTTGGATAAACTCTTACCCTGTGAGACTGTCAATTTTAGTCTATCACCCTATGCACATATATAGCTATATAAAGAGGGATTCAAAAACATTTTTCTTATTTTCTTTTTAACTTTGAAATTGCAATAAAGTTTAGAGAAACTAAAAAATCCCTAGGTTTTCTTGGTTTGAATCTGTTTTTCATGGCTAAGATAAAACAGATTTAGGGCTCCACAATGCTAACTGCCAATTACTTCAAGAGGAAGTCCACAAAGTTTTAAAAGTAAGGAATGGTAATGTGAATACCTATTTTTCACCATACAGCTGGCATTTGTGCTACATTAAATTTACATTAATCAAATTAGGGGAGAAAAACAAAACAAACAAACCTTCATACCTCTTAAGGGGTTTCTATGTCCATTTCTCATTTCATGTGGCAGAAATTCACAGATAATGATATCCAGCTTCTCCAGAATTTTGGAGTAAATTTATTCAATGCTAAAATCACCCCTGGGCTTAATTGTAGCTTTGATAAAAGCCTGAGCATTTCTAATTGAATTCTGTGAACAATTTTATATTTCCATTCTAGAAGAAGCAGATTTCTCCTCATTTTGAGGCTCATAAAATATTCCGGGTTTTGTGTTGACATTCAGTGCAGGTTCTTAAAAGTGAAATTAGCAACTGAGTAATTCATACAAACAAAAGACCATTTTCACAAAGGAAATATCCTTATTTTAATTCCTAGCTATTTTCTTTGGAACCCTGTTAGAAAGAAGAATGAGCTTCTGTCAGGGTTAGTAATTCTTTCACCATTTTCAGAACCAACCACTTCCCACAAGGGACTTGAACTGAAGAGATGGCCAAAAAACAAGGGAACATAGGTTTGTGCATGTTTCCTGCTGAATTCTTGCACAGACTGATAAACAGTGGAAGAAGCAAAGAGACAAGAAAGGTCTGTCTTTCATAGGCCAAGGTAGTCTTGGAGAACCGTTCTCAATTTCTGATTTTATGGAAAAAATTCTGTATCCTGAGGCTCCAGGACTCCATGTTCTGGAGTTTTGCAATGGTAACCGCTGCTTCCATTTCTCTCATATTCCATGCCATCTCTCCCAGCACCTTTGGATTCACAAGCACAGAGACAGAAGTAACTAATTGTTACATGGTGCAGAATGATGAGGGCCATAAGATGATAGCAGAAGAGCAGCCTAACTTCTTTGTCCATAGCTGGCATAGGAGGCAGGGCTGGGGATACAGCAGTTGATGCATTCAATGTGTCCTTCCAGGTCTCGGTCTCCTAATGTACTCTGCACTCCATCTACTCCCCTTCAAGGGTAAAACAGAAACAATGGGAAGGGATATTCAGTGGTGCATGTGTGGTGGTCAAATAAATGATCCCATCTAAAAGTTTATTCATTTTGCCCTTTTTTTTTCCTTCTCTTGCATTTGGAACTGCGTGCATCCATTTTTCAATGAGCTGCTACTCCAGCTGTGAAGTGCGTAAATACTTGTAGCCACCCCTGCTGTTTTGAATGAGGACTTGAGGGACAGAAGCAATGAAACATGGACCTCCAGCAGAGGAGGAGGAATACACTTTTTGGAGAGTGTGGGAGGGTAAGTATGAACCAACGTCTCTCCCAGGAAAGGAAAAGGGGAGTGGGACACTTAGCACACCTGTTCTATGGGCTGGGAACATGGGCTCCACTTCTCCCAGTACTTTTAGGGCTGACTGCTGAAGGAGGCAAGATACCTGCTGACGCAAACCATTGCTGATAGCAGAGGCAGAAAAAGGGAGATGATGCCCCTGTTGACAGGAAATTAGAGTGCCTGATATTGCCTCTCAGGAATCTCCACCAATCCCTTAAGCGAGGGTTGTGCAGCAGCACAGTGAGAGGATAATTTCATGTACAGTCAGAGGGAGTCTGAGGAGCTCTGAGCGCTACCATCAACAGCTGATGATGAAGCAAAGAGGTCTCAGAGACTGCGGAAAGCATATTGGTGAGCACCATGTTCCAGCCAAAAAGAAATGAAAAATTCTGACTCAAGAATGTGGATCAGGCACCAAAAAAACCAACTCAAAACCGAAGAACCCCCCAAAAAATACTGAGATAAGAGCAAAGTACTAAACTTTCTATGCAGTAGACAGGGGAGAGTTCTGCTGAAGATGAGAACGTATTTCATCATGTAGATCAAAGCATAGGTATGCAGCTGGAAATTATCAGCAGAGGCAGTGAAAATGAGATTATACTACAGCTGCAAAAGCAGATGTCTGACATCTCTTTCTTTGGGGAGACTGGTTTTGGAAACTTAATGATGTTCTTAGGGTGCAATTGTTCATAGTGTTGCATGATAATAAAACATGGGATTGTGTGAAACACTACCATGTTAATGAGGGTCTGCTTATAGCAAGTACTTAACTCAGGGACCCCTTTTCCCATTAATTTCTCATCAGGCCCAGAAACTAGTGTGATTTATTGTAGTGGGAAGTCTTATTGTGCAGGACCTTTTTCCAGGGCAATTTTGATGTTATTTGATACCATTAAATTATTTTAACTCGCAGCATAGCAGGAACTCTTCATATATTGTAGAACTACTGCTCTGTTCTGGATGGTTTTATCTTCTGAAAAAAATGCACATGAAGTGGCTGCTATTTCCTCTGTGTGTCAGGCTATGGCTGGGTACATATATCTATACTTGACTGCGTTTTACATGTGGCAGGGTTCCATATATGATCCATTATGATGCTCTGCTGAGAGTATATAACCATCACAACCAGAACTCTATTCCTGCTTGAGTTGACCGTAGCAAGTTGGGCCACAGAGTCATTTCATTAAAAAAAATCTATCAAAACAGGTGAAATTAATTAATCCTCTATATTTCAAACATTCTATGGTGTTCATTTCGCCTATCTTTTTCTGCTGCACTAATAAAAGAAAGCTGCTCTTCTGTAGTTTACTTAATCAAAAAATTGTGGAACAATGTGAATTTGACCAATTCCCCTCTGCCTCTTATTTTCTACTTTGTGTTTTCCTTTGTTTATCTCATGATATTGGTCCCTAAGGATAAACTGTTTGTAGTCAAAGCACTGAACTTAGTGCTACAAGGATCAGGAATTCCTCAGTGGATAAATGCAAACTGTTGTTCTCACTTTTGTCTCTATTTCCCTGTTTTATTAAAAACCTGTATTGTCATATAGCAGCTCAGCACAGGCTCACATGGAGAGATCAGATCAAATACAATTTTGTTTTGTTGCATTCCACATCCAACATTTGAAAATCATGGATTTGTTTGAACACTGACTGTTAAAATATAGTCAATATGTATGCAGCATTTCAGAACACTTCTAATGTATTTAAGGGCATGTAAATATAAACCTACTACTGAATTATAATTTTTTCAGCTGCAGATTTTTAGAGAGGATTTAATTAACTCTTAAGAGGAAAGCTATATAAGAGAAGAAAACACAAGGAATTTTGAAATCAAGATAATACTTCTGACTTTTTACTTATATCTAGAAACACTTCCTAGAAAATGTTTGCAGGACAAATTTTCAAGCACAAAGGATTCTATTAAATGAAAAAATTTAATGACTTTGGAACTTTAGGGTCTTAATGACTGCAATAAATTTTCAAAAATTGTATTAAAATTCCCTTAAAATTGACATTATTTATATGCTCCATTAAAGGTAAAACTAGAAATTCTTACTGCCAAAAAAATGTAATTTTGCTATTGCTAACAACTTTTTGTTCTTTAATTCTCTTAGATGTGGGGAGCTCAAGAGTTCTTTTAATTATTACTCATGATAACCAGACCTTCCTTTTGGGTATAAAAATAAGAATGGAAAGCAAAGCTTCAAAAATAGTTGCTACTTTGAAAAGACAAACAAACCAACAAACCAAAATCCAATGAACCATTCATAGACCCCACGGTTGTAAATATTTCAAAATTTCCACTAACACTTTTTAGCTATAGAAACTACCTTAAAAGGATGTCCACATGTACATTCACTACTATATTTCTGTGAGCTGTCTGATATTGACATTGTTGTTCCTTTTTGTCTTAAGAATAGCACCATCTTGAAAGAAGGAAAATAGTCTTGCAATAGCCAACACAAGTCCACTTTGGGGAAAGCTGGGATCTGCTCTTGGCTCTGTGACTGACTGAGGCTTTGTTGCATAAAGTCTTTGTTTTCCAATCTATAATAAAGGAAAATCAATATGTCTCTACCACACAAACCTAAATTCATTCGCATGTGGCAAGTGGTACAACATGAAGGAAACTCAATATAAATTGTTACATATATTCTGTTACCCCCAGTGGAAGGCTTTCGTCCATGAAATTGCTGCCATACAAGCAATGCTGGACAAATTGCAATAGGGAAAAAAAAACAAAAAAAAAAAGTTAAAATAAAAAGTTTTAGCCCTGGAAAGTGAGGCTAAATCATGAATGTTACAAAAACTATGACTAGAATTTTAAAAAGCTCACTTTCTTCCAGAGGAGATGGATTGTCTCCATAGGCATGGTGACAACTGAAAAGTAACAAAAGTAGGAAAAAAAAGATACATTATAGTTACTATTAGGTATTAGATAAATATGAATGAGCTGAGAATTATAATCAGGGTGCACGGATAAGCTACATGTGTGAAAGGAGTCCATTTCACAAAGTTCATGTTTATATAACACTCTCCACAAGAGATGCCTTAGCTGAGCCCTTCTCCTGTGCCAAAGTGCTGCAGTTTCCATGAAAACATATGTCAACATTTTTTGGCCCATTTCCATAGAATTTTATTCTTGATTACATCTGCTGGAGTCTTTCTGGAGATGCCCTCCTAGCTTTGATGCATCTCTTTCTCTTTGATATTTTTTATGCCTCTTATCCATGCTTTGTGTGAAGATATTCTTGTCCAAACATTTTGTTTCTTTATGGAGATTTGCTTTGAAAGCTCTGTGGAGGGAGGTTTGGCAGTTTGGGACAGGTGTTGCTCCTGTCAGGGTCGTGGGCTGTCTGTTCAGAGAAAATGTTTTATAAATATTATATTAATGTATGCCCTTGGCAGGTTTTCAGGAGAGCTTATAAAACTACTGGCAGGTGAGCTCTACCTCTTCCTTCTATTGTCTGTCAACCTCTCTCAGCTGTTGCCAGCTAGACCCTGTGACCCATGTATTTTTCTCTCATTTTGAGTGCGTCAAAAATGTGGATCCACACCCCTCTATTTTTTTTTCTCTCTGCAATATTTGTTTGTAGCTGTACAAACCTATGACTTTTAAATTTCCAAGCATATTGAGATCCATCCTTTGGTCACAAAGTTTTGGTGAGCACATACAATACCTGATAGAGAAGAGTGGGCAGTAAACACCTGTACATCCCCACTGGGAGCACAGGTCCTTCAGTGCAGCTGTGATGTGCTGAGGATGGGATACAGAGGCTGTCTGAAGACTCTGCATGGAGTCCTACCCACCTCCTCATGGCCTTTGGTCCATGCTGATGGCACGAGCTGTGCTCAGGCTTGCAGTGTCAATGTCTGGGGCAGGAGAGCCACGCCAATCCTGCAGGGTCTATCCCAACCCTTATCAGCTCCTGCATGGCTGTGGCACATGAATGGATAACAATAATGGATTTAACTGGGGACCTGCCTGCATCCCAGGGCCATGGAGTAGTGCTTGCAACAGTGAACACATTTACAAGGAGTCTGGTTTTGTTCCAATAAGAGGTTGCCCCCAGTCCCTTGGACCACTCACTTGGTTTTGCAATGTTCCTTTCAGTGCCATGGGTTGCCTTAGGCTGTATGGAGATGAATGGAGACACCTAGCTCACTTCTCAGCTCTGGTGGCAGCTTTTGGGCCTGCTGGGATGCAATACAGGCTTTGCAACCCATATCACACACAGTCTAATAATCAGACAAAGCAGGTGAACCAGATCCTGAAGCCATATCCCAGTTGTTATATTAACTGTTGCGGACGGCTGGGTTTACCTCCTGCCACTGGCAAAATTTTCCTGTAACAGCAGTGTCTGCTCTTCCAAGCAGCAGACCTCTTTGTACAAGCAGTATGGTTTCCAGTCCCATGACCACATAGCTGTGCTGGGGCAGTTCTCCAGGAGTTTTCCCTTGAGGACTCTGGCTTGGTGGTTGCAAAATAGACATTTGTTTCCTTCTGAAAAGCTAGAAAAAGCACAGGCTGCTTAAAAAAGTTATGCAGATAGGCATCTGCAACCACCTCTGGACTTTGAGGCTGGGGACTGTGTTTGTTTGTCCCATGATGTTTGCTTCACCCTCCTTACAGGTTGGATTGCTGTTACTTGGGCCCATCTAAAATTGTGGGCCAAGTTTCAACAACAGCTTCCATGTGTTTGCAGAACTCACACAGTTGTTTGCACCTCCCTGCTAAACCCTGTTAACATAAATACCTTCAGCACATCTAATGATGATAGTCAGAGTGAATACTGGACTGTTTTGGATTCCACAGTATTGCAGGATAACCTGCAGGACCTTTTTGGCTGTGCAGGGTATGATCAGAGTGGGAATTGTATGTAAGCAGGAATCATCCACTACTGAAAGCTAGTTGTAATTAGAAACTATAGAACTTTTTAAAAGATGTAATTAACTCTTGAAATAATATGACATAATTTATATATTTAAAATCCAATGGAAGAGCTCATCAGCTATGCTGCAGAAAACAACCATATTGCATCAAGCACACAGAGAAGATTCCTGCATTTCAAGGGATGAGTGGAAACACTGGCAGAACCATCAGCAGTTATTGCAATACTAAATGCAATGGAAACAGAAAGAAATTATCCATATGTTGCACAGCAGAAATTAACAAGAGTTTTGCATCCAAAATGATAATTGTCAAGCAGAGAAAGGCTGAAAAAGTGATGTATATTATCCTATTTAAGGTGTATTTTTTACTGTTATGACCAAATTCAGTGTCAAGTAAACAATGTTGAAATAAAAAGAGAAAAAAGACCAAACAGTAACAAGTGATGAGGAGGTGTTGAAATGAGTGTAATTTAAACACCTGAAGACGACATTGCATCTTTGACCTATTCCAAAGTTAATTTTCAGCTACCAAAAATCCGATGAGAAAATAAATATGTGCCACTTGCAGTATGGTACAGATCATTCTGAGAAGGAAAGAAATACCCAGATATAAGTAGAGATGTAGCCTATTATTTCAGAAAAGTTTTAAAAATCATTGCTCTGCAATAGATTAATATTCTTATTCTTAATAATACTTGTGAAGTTTTGTTCTTAAAAAATCACAACTTACAACCAAAAGACCTGATTTTCCTGTCACATCCCACTCATTCAAGCTTCTGCTGTTCTGTGAAATAAAGAAAGAGAATGAATTTTCCTTAACATGAATTATCTTGCCAGGTGAAAAAGTCTCCCTTGGTTATGATCTACAATGCCAAGAATTGGAAAAGTTCATTTAATAAGGGCAGCAAAGGGCTGAGCTCTTACATGTTTCTTTCTCATATCCTATCGGCAGTTTCTGCAATACATACTGGAATGCAAATTACTCAGTCCTCATTTTAAGCCTCAGTGGCCACTAATAAGTTGTGAGTTTCATTTACGGACTGAATCCATAAAGGATACAAGGATAATGTTGACAGAAGATGGTCAGTTCTGCTGTCATCTCTTGTTGGCTCCAAAGCCATCTTAAATAGACACACATTTGTCATATCTATGTTTTTGAAGAACAAAATGTTCTTCATTCTTCATTCTTCCAATTCCACCAACATTAATATTGTTCAATATTAAACACTTGGGCTGAAGTTGCTTTATTTTGATCTATCTATTGTATTGTTACAAAGGATTGCATAGCAAAAATCTATTATCTTCATTTTCTTTATCAAATTCCTTAGACATGTTAACATGTCATAGAGATTTGGGGGAAAATGGTTGAAAATATTCACTCTTCTCTTTATACTGCATATGCAAAGTTATAAAGCCCAAAATAATTAATTTATCCATGTGCACTTACAGAAAAGCTCTGTAAATTTTTAACAATCATTTCCTCACTTGTTTTTCAATTCAGTGTAAGCGTTTACTAGTGCAGTATTTATTTAATCTAAGACACTGAGTTTCTACTACTCAATTTTTAATTTATTTTCACAATAAATCTTAGAAGGGATTGATCATTTAAAGGTTTTAGTATCCGGAGGGGTATCAATGATTTCGTATTTGATTTCCTTTCATATTTTAGACATTCGTTATTCTCATCTTTCAACTTTTTCAAAAATTCTCAATTTTTTTTCCTATACAGCATACAGGATGCTGTCAGATCCATCAATATTCATCATGCTTTCAAAACAGATGAGTCATTAAAATAGTAGAGAAATTGTTTTTCCACTGTCAGAAACAGATTGCAAGGATATTTGCTTGTATCCTAATTACAGATTCCTCTTCTCAGGATACCAGGAAAGCAGGCAGCTATTTCTGCTCTTCCTCTGAGCCATGCTGCTTTCCCAACCATAGCAGTTTGCTGCTCATTCATCTCCTGTGTCCTTTGTTTGTGTCCCCTCTCTGATGCTTGGATCTATTGCTATCTCTTCTACTGTACTGTAACAACTGGAAGTCCTTAGGATATCCTGCAACATTAAACAAACAAAAAAAAATTGCCAGATACAGCAAGTTGCTGTTTATCTTTCTGTGATCCTTTCTGCACATTTGGAAAGCTCTACTTGGTATTCATTGGGGCAAAATCGTAATATAATTTTTGCTGCTGTTTTTCCATGTTTACATAGAAAACTGCAGCAATGCTAGATTCAGGTAAATAATACTTTTTTTTTATTCAGGTAAATAATTTTTTTTTTTAATCAAAACTGTGGCTTGATAAAGATTCAGGTTTTAGAACAAATTATTTTTTCCCTAAAACCTGAAGATGCAAAAGCAAAGAAATACATTACTGTTTCTGCTTTTCCTGTTCTTCTTGTTTTCTCTTGGATGAGACTAGTCAAGGTTTTGGATTCATTTCTTGCCTCTCATTTCCTTGATAAATATTTTGTCCAAACTTGCTCTTAACTGTAGTCTGATATTCTTTGAGACGCTCATGTAAACAAGGTTTGAATGTGACTGGTAAGCTGAGGAAATCATGAAAATTTTACCCTGGATATTCATCTAGCTGAATAATGTGCAAAGCTGCAGGAGCAATGACTGTGGAAAAGAAAATACACAGAATACTAAAAAAAAACCAAATTTACAGATGAAAGAACTTACCTGGGCTCAGGTATTTGGCTGAACCACCTCCTTATTCTTTCAAAGGAGCTGTAGGAAGATTTCCTGCCTT
This sequence comes from Molothrus aeneus, assembly GCF_037042795.1. Classification (NCBI taxonomy): domain Eukaryota; kingdom Metazoa; phylum Chordata; class Aves; order Passeriformes; family Icteridae; genus Molothrus; species Molothrus aeneus. The sequence goes on along the minus strand of NC_089650.1, from coordinate 33,418,352 downwards.
TCTAGTCTTATTCCTGGGTATGCACATACTTTCTTCAGAGATGCTAGAAAAAATTTCTGCAACCTGTCCTTTTCTCAGCCTTTTAACTGCTATGACCTGTAAACCAGTAAGTGTTTTTAAAATGAAAGGAAGTCATAGGTCAGTATGATGGTAAATACAGTGGAAGGAATAAAATATGCCTTTGAAATGTTCTAATTGTTTATCTGAAGAAAGGTTATATGTCAATCTCTTCAGATTCATAAACTGCAAATTTAAAAAAACCTCACTCTAGATATTGTCTATAGCTATTATAAATCCAGGTTACTAGAAGCATTTCTTTTGTATTCATATTAATGTATGTGCAATAAACTAGTGACATCATAAATGGAGTTAATATGGCATTTCATGAGACAGTGTCCTTTGTGAGCTGAATGGGAAAGTTAGATAAGGTATGAAAAAGTTTATGTTTTGTCTCTGAGGCACAACTGTGATTTCAACCCTTTCAGTCACTTGCACAGAAACAGCAGAGACTGTGTTAAATATACAACCCCAGCTTCAGGAAATTTTGACTGCCATATTCTTGCGACCAGCTTATTAAATGTTTTCAGATATTTCAAAATGGAATGGTAAAATATCCACTGCTAATTAAACCCCGTTATTTATTTCATGTCACTGTAGCCATTCTGGCTTCAGTTTGTGACGTGAGGTTTTTAAATATGTGATAAACTACTACAGTAGTGTAAAAGTAGGCAATCTTTCAGACACATAAGCCTTTTCTGAGTTCTACTTACAAACCTTCATTTACTTGTGCTGCAAGCCTATAACACATTGCCTTCCAAGTATGAAATATGTCCTTTTTAATGCATTCCTCTAACCTACTCCCCAGATCTTTTCTGCAGATATGTGATGTTCTCTTTGAGCTTTAAAAAACATTTCCCATTTAAATCAACATCCATCAGTGATTTGGAACCCCTCTCTGCTGTGAGATTTTGTCCTTTCCTTTTGGTTAGCATTATGTACTGACAAAGAACAGAACAAGGACACTATGTTAGATTTATAAGGAAATAATGTCAAAATGGTTAATGCAATTCACCAGTTCAATAAACTGGATTACATTTTAGTAGGACAAAAGATCAACGAAAGCCCATTTATATTCATTGGGTGAAGGCTGTACCAGCAACCACATAATGCATTCCCCGTCTTTGGGCTCATTAGCTATGCCTATTAGATTTGTTAGGTATCATAACATCCAGATGTTTCTGGACAGCTCAGCTGACATTTTATCCATGTGCAGATTAAATATTAATGGATAGTAGGTAAACAAGTGCAATAGCTAGTCTTGGATTTGGAGTATTTTCAGTACTATCAGAGTTTGGGGGTCATTTTTTTTCTGTCCTCACGTTTCTCAGAAAGCATGAAGAGACAGCAAATCGCCTTTAGAAAGCACAATTCTTGTGGAAATAAGTGGCAAAAAGCAGTTTGCCATCTCTCTTTGTAGAGGATCTTTATATGATAATTCACACCCAGGGCACATATTATCTAACAAAAATGCTGCCAGCTTTTACCAAGAAACTTCACTAAGGTCAGATTGAGCTTTCATTTAGGCAGTTGAACTTTTCAAAGTCATTTTAATGGACAGTATGTGTTGTAGATAGGTGATTTTGAATGATGACGTGTTCTTGCCATTCTTCACTGGAATGATAAGTAAAGAGTTTGAGAGTCCTCCCACCACATCTTCTCTGCAGAATACCATGCAGTTATGGCTATTCCGCTCTCTCTTTTCCAAAGCATTGTACTTAGTGAAAGGCTATGGGAAGAGCATATGAGGTGCATCAGGCACAGCATCACTAACTGGTGAAGGAAGGGGACTATCCCACTCTGCTCTGCACTGGGGCAGCCTCACTTCGAGTCCTGTGTGCAGTTTTGGGTGCCACAATATCAAAAAGACATGAAGCTATTAGAGAGGGTCCAAAGGAGGGCAATAAGGATGGTGAAGGGTTTGGAGGGGGAGCCATATGAGGAGCACCTGAGATCACTTATTCTGCTCAGCCTGAAGAAGAGGAGACTGAGGGGAGACCTCATTGTGGCCCTGTGAGGGAAGCAGAGGGGAAGATAGTCTCATGAACAGTGAAAGGACTGAAGGAAATGGCATGAAATTGAGCCATGGATATCGGGAAAAAGTTCTTCACCCAGAGTGTGCTTGAACACTGGAACAGGCTCCCCAGGGAAGGGTCACGGCACCACTCTGACAGAGCTCAAGAAGCATTTGGACAATACTCTCAGGCACATGCTATGACTCTTGGGGTGTATTGTGCAGAGCCAAGAGTTGGATTCAATCATCCTTGTGTGTTTCTTCCCACACAACGTATTCCATGATTCTGTGAAGTGTGAAATTTCACCTATGTTGTTATTATCACTGTAGAGTAATTGCTATACACAATACACATTTTAGATCTTGATGACTTTGTTTCTTGTTTTTATCAAGTGTTTTTTTCAGGAAAAACTCTGATCCTAAGTCAGCACAGAAATAGATTTCTCTTGAATATTTTAGACTTCACTTTTCCTCTCTAGGACATATGTGCAATTGTCATGCATGTCATAAGGACCTATACTTTTTCACTGAAACCCGTGGATCTATTCTAGTTTATACCAGTTAAAAGAGTTAGCCCATTAATTCGGTATAAAAGTGAAAAATCAGTCCAGTGAGGACTGGTGGCAGAATTTGTTTGTTACCCTCCTGGGGTTCTTAAACGTCCTATGCAGTAGCAACTGCTTTCTGAACAGTCCAAAGCAGATTTAAGGAAGATGACAGTACCTGTCCCAGCGATTAATTTAGTCTTCTCCAAAGTGAAAATTATCCTGCCTGTTCATTAATAGACAATATTTTGCTGCCAGACATGCCCTAAGACATTTTCTGAAAGACAAAAAATTTCAGACCCTTCAGACCAAAAGAAAAGACCCAGGAAATTCATAAAAGAGTTCAAGTGAATTTCTTTGAATTACAAAGCTTTAATTACTGCATTTGCATAAGTTTGTCACCATGTGGGCTCTCTGTAGACTGTTTTTGTTTGTTTTTGTTCTTGTCAGCTCTGAGAGCCTGGGGAGTGAGCTTTGTTGTACCAATGAGGGCTGCTGTGCTCTGACATTCACATTTTATGAGAATGCATGATTTAGACATGAGATTTGGTACATCATCGTTTAAACATTGTAGTGGGTGTACATGGTCAATATTCACTGTAAATGTCACCCAGGGGTCTGTTTTGAATGATAATGTACATCCACATATGAACCAAAACTAACAGCTCAGAAGGAGGCAAGCAATGTCGTAGCCCCAGCTAAAACAAAATTGAATCACTGCATTCTCCAAAAACAGTCAGTCTTGTATATTCAGGTATGAGCAATGTGTTCAGCTAAACATCGGTCTGTTGCTGGGCCAATAAATAAATTCTGAAATCATAGCCATGCAGAGCTACAAAAACAACCAAAGAAACTTTTGTCTAATTTTGAAATATACTCAAGTATCATAGTTTTGACTTTTTGTCTTGAATGCCAATGTTTTGGCTTTTCAGAGTATGGAGGAGTGATTTATTTTTCTTCAATTCATTGTTTTCCACTGCTAGGTTAGTGAATAGAGAGTTGAAATAAAATAATCCAGTGCGGTGAAAAACAGAACGGAAAAACCAATAGAAAGAGGTAAAATGAAGAACAAATTTGAATATAAAAGATGCTCTTTTATCTATTGTGTGGGCTTTTTTCCCAAGTCAGAATTGAATAGTCTTCTAAAATATAAATTGAAGCTCCAACAGAAATTATAAATACAATGCAGAATTAAAATGACAATATTCTTTCAACTTGGTTTTGTGTAATGAGAACCAAGCTTTATGATCATACGATGCTTTTTATCTGTGACCCCCACAGAATGTACATAAAAGCTGACATTTGCTCCAGCTTGACTCTTGGGGTATTTCTACTCCAAAATAATAACAAAGGCATTCTTCTATGAGTGTAAACTTCTTTGAAACAGCATTGCCATGAGGGCAATGTAACAGATCTCAGTCAAATAAACAATCTTCTATTCACTTCTATTTGACTAATTTTTGACACTGTCAAAAAGAGTTAAAAATTTTTGAAAACTTTTTGAAGCCTATTTCTCATTTGGCTCTCTGAAACAGTTTATACTGGCTTGACAAAACATTTTCCTCAGACAGGTAAAACATTTCACAGCCTTTTAATTTGTACTCACTTAAATTACTAAAATTACGTTGAAGGTTATTTTATTTTAAGCTTTCAAAAGAACAGTAATTCCTTTCCCAATGTAAACTGTTCCAAATTTCCTTCAGGTCAGATATGGACAGGGAAAAAAAAGGGAGAAAATGTAGATTATTATTAACATGTGGTCAATGCATGTGTTTTATAAGAGGTCATTAATGCACCTCAAATGTAGATCAGATGGTAGTAATAGATACAGCAATATGTAGTGAATTTTATTTTTAGGTATTCTCTTCTGACCATGTTTGAGATCAGTCTGTCCTTTGCTGTTCTAAAATCTTCTTGATGTTTTTTGACATTCTAAATCTCAAACCTTTGGGGAGGGAGGTTGGAGGAGGGGCAAACCAATAAAAGCTGACAAAATTAATTACACTGTATTGCTCATCTTAAATGTTTAATTAGTCACATTGTACCTGATTAGAAACAAAATCTTCAACATCCTCTTAGCCTATAAAAATTGGAGTGCAAAGTGACTTTTTAACACAGCAGACCATTCCAGTTGCAGTGATTTTTTCGCTTCTTTTATAGAAATCCACAATCTCTGTAAATGCTGCCTCCCAGTAACCATAGGAACAATGTCCACTGTAATTTCTTAAAGAGAAAGGGCAGACAAAGTAATTTCATCTATAGGAAAATATATGAACATTGTTATGTCCTAATTATTCTATATGATATCTCACATTACCTCTTACATTTTAATATTCCCTGTGCCTGAAAGAATTAAACCAGTGACCTTTTCTTCCACTGGTGATTATGATACATGCAATTGCATTCAAGATTTTTTTTTTTTTAATGGAAAATGATGAATCCTCATCACACAGGAGACAGCAAACTTAGCACCAAATCGAATCTTGCTTTCTATATATCTCTTTATCTTTTCAAAGCTGCTGTCATTTGACATCATGGTGAAAGAAGGGCTTGGTCTACTGATGAAAAATTCCCAGGAATGGGGACAGAGTCTATCTTTGTATTTGCATCTGCTAGGATGTGAGCTCAGCTGCACCATTTCAACCCTTCCACCTGCTGCTTCTATACTTTCTTTTTGTGATACTGTCTAGAAAGAGAAAGTCCAGCACTCTCACAGCATCAGCAGTAGAGGGGTTTTGATTTACTTTCTTATCAGACAGTTGGAAAACATTCAGTAAATAAAATGTCTCCAAAATTCAGCCTGAAGATGCACCTAAATTGGCTCTCAAAGGACCAAAGCCATACACCCTGCTTAATCATAAACTTCCTCTCAGGTCTCCCTTGGTTTCATTACTTCTCTCCCAGTCCAGTAATGTGTAGTGGATGGGGAAAAGAAGCTATTTCCCCACTGGACTTCTCAGCTTCTCCTCTGGTCCCTTTTCTCTGTTCTCCCATTTAACTTCTCAGTAATTCCTCTGAGCTTCAAAGCACAGATTCTAGTGTATAAGCCAAATAGATCTGGATGAGAATTGATTTTTAGCCTGCAAATGCCACTCCTTAAATGCCCAAAGGCTGTTTAAACTCAGACTTAGACAGAATGTTAGTAATGGCAGAAAAATCTGACCCAATTTACCTTAACATACTGTTATCTAGTTTCTGCTCCAGAAGTTAGCACAAATGCATGGCAGGTTTTCTCAAAATCAAAAATGCCTTAAAAAACCCTTCATGGTTCTCCTCATAACATATAGGCACTTGTGCTACTCCCCAAAAAAATGGAAACAATTTTTTCTTTTGCAGTATATAGCCATCATCTTCTGTATTATTTACTAATCATAAACTGATAACTTTTTTTCTCTCTCTGCTTCTTTTCCAAACTGTCAGAGTGTGTTTTACTTCCTCTGGTTGACAGTGTGGCATAAGTTACTTTGTCTGAGCTGCCCTCTAAAAATTAAAATATCCTCGTCCCTGTAAACTCTTTGAATAAATTTGCAAGAACATCCTCCAATGAGATGGTCATAAGTGAAGTATTTCCTATACTTTTGCATACTGGATTTTCAGCATTAGATAGATAAGAATATTTTCTCTCTGCTTTTATTCAGAGCCTAAAATTGAGAAAAGAGGTAAAGAATCTGAAAGAAACTAAGCACATATAAATCACATAATCAATGAAAAAGAGAAATATTTCATCTTAGAGAATTTTTATACAAAAGAAAGGAGGATACATTAAGCATTTCAAAACTGTAAGGTAGTTCTGAGGAGAGATGCAGCAGGAGTGGACTTTGATGGTCCCTGGGGGTCCTTTCCAGCTCAAGACATTCTATGTTTCTATGATTTTTTTTTTTCCTGTGATTCAACAGACACTCATTGCCCCAGCACACAGGGACAGCAAAAGTCATGTTCCGCCTCCATGGTTGTACAGTGTCTCTCTGTAGGCTGGCCTCCTCTATTGTCCATAAATGCCTTCAGGATGCCATGAATAACCCACAGCAGCATGGCTAGGAGCTGTGGTCTTCTCAAACTGTCTCAGTAGGGCAGCTGGAAGGACTCTCTACTAGCAATATCCTAGAAATTCTCTGTGTGGTTATTCAGGAATATGATAGGAGGATATTTAGGCAAGGGGATAGAATAAATAGCTTGCTGAAAATCATCACACTGAAGTATCAGAACAACCATGGATTGGATTTGGTGCTGAAACTGTTAACATTAGCATTTACACTACAATCTCATCTACATGTGGTTTGGTTTTTTCCTTTCAGCTTTGCTCTATTACTATTCCAGTTTAAAGAAAAAAAAGAGCAAAAGGTTGCCCCTGTACCTCTTAAGTAACAGACTCAGTAACCGCCTTTGTCTGATAGATAAACTTTTGCTTTATACCTGGCTTCATCAGTCAGTCATTGTCCCTCCTGACAGCATCTCCTCCCATTTTATTGGAAACTAACAAACTAGTCACAACAAAACTATTATTTCTGATTATTATGTTTTGAAGGATACAGACCTGAAATGACTAGTTCACAGACAGCTACACGTGTTGTAGCTCTGGTATCTTTGCAAGCTCCTTAGAGGGTACACGTGACATTTGATCCTCTTACTTTCTTTATGTGGGAGTTTTCATTACTAAAGCCACTTGCCTTTTATGTCTGAGCATATGCATATCCCCTAAGCCAAACAACCCTGCTATATTTCCTCTCTAGAGGCAAAGAAATCTGTTTGCAAGGTGTTCTTATTCTTTGTGCTGTTTCTTCATTTGGTGGTTTAATAACCTTCTCTCTCTGCTGGTTGTGTTATTCATTCATGTTTTTTATCCACAGCAAATGGGACCCTGCAAAGAAAATCTGCAGAGCACAGAAAACAGCCAGGATTAAGAAAAAATTGAAAAATACTTTCTTTTCTTCAGTACCTTTTAAATTAGTTATACAAATGCATTTATTTATTTCATTTATTTATTTCCAAGACAGAGACAAATGTAGAAGGAGAAAACAGTCTAATTCTTCATATTCTTTTGATATAATTTATGGAGAAAAAGGGATTCAGATAAGATTTTGTTTGATCAGCCACCTAATAGATACTTCTATAATATTTTTTGACAAATATAGAAGACCAAACTATTCTTTCCTTTGCAGGGCTCATATTTTCCATCTCCATGGTTTAAGTCATATTAGCAAGAGCCATTTGTTGCATTTCTCTAGCCTACATGACAATTTTAATTTGAAGATGGATTTCTTCCTTCCATTCCAATAAAAGTTTATAATCAATCTTTTGTTTTGCCAAAGCATGTGTAACTAAATCTAATTTGTATTATTTCTGCTATCTGTAACTGTAGATGTAGTTCTTAATGGTTTTCTTCAGCTCTATTTTTTCAGAGATTTGACCATATTGGTACAAAATAACAGTATCCTAAAAATTACAATAATTTATAGTAAAGCAAAACATCAGTTTGGCTCAATGAAATTCTTATTTAGCTCTTTTAATTTCTTCTTTGTTTCAACATTTCATTCTTTTAATATAAGTTAATTAGACTTTGGAAATTAAAGCCATTTGAATTAAAAACAGCCTTATTGAGTAGAAATATAGATATAAATCTTTTAAGATATAAATCTTTGTACAAAATTGTCAATTAAATTGAACTGTTCTTTGTGTTATTTTGTGCATATATCCATAAACAGGAGGGCACTGAATATTCTCATGGCTCTGATGCAAGACAAAGCACCCCAGAAGGTGTCAAATGGCTTCACCATGTTTGAGGTCAGCAAAAATTGAACTTATATCTGGCACTGAATTCCATTTAGGCACGATTTTTACAGACTCTAGGTTTCCTTGAGTGTTTTACAGTTTATAACTCTGACAAAATCACCTAGTTAACTGTTGTCTATAGACACGCTCCAAAATCTGGACCTGATGTCATTTTCTTTGGCATTAAATATCTTCAGGTCCACTTCCCAAAGTTGTGGAGGACAGCAATGGTGCAGGCACTGCACACAGCTGCACTTTGTTGGGGACATTCAGCAGGACCAGGAAGCTGCCAGGGGCATTTTGACAAACAGCACCATCAAGATCTTCTTTCTAGCATGCCTGGAAGTTGGACATCATAAATAAAGATTTCCACTTGGTTTCCAGGCATCAACAGCATCACTTGGATGCCAGTTTTAGATTCTAAACTGTTTATGTGTTGTGCAGGGCATCCTGATTTAAGTGATCATGATGTTTGAAAATTATTGGACTTTTTTCCCAAATTGCTGTCACCTATTGGGACTGTGATGACCAAAACTCATTTCAAAAGCAACATCATTAAATTACCTCATTTAACAGGGATAAATCAGGTCTGATACTTGTTACCTGTACATTTTTTCTTGTCAAACTTTTTGTTGTCCCTTCTCATGGGTCTGAAAGCGACTGCTGATGCTATTACTTCCATTAGCTTCCCTTAGCTCCTCTGGGACAGAGGAGAAACATAAAGGATGGGCTGGTAATGTGGTCTTTCCTTCCCACTTCATCAGGTAATAAAGTTTCTATCTAGCTTTTATTATTATATTTATTCTGTAAAGTACACATGCACACATTATGAATATTAGTCATATTCCTAAATGTTATTAAAATTTATAATATTTTAATGTGTACTTAAGTGATTTGTTCAGATAAAAAAGCTGCCTTCCTAATTAGTTATTTCTATTTACTAATTCTGTCCAAAGATGACATAGAAATGGAGATACTTTTAAGAATCTCTGTCTTAATCACTGTCAGGTTGTCCCATTTTCCCAAGGACATTGAAAAAGAGTCTGGCATGGAGAAGAGCAGAAAGGGACTGAAGGCTGGAAATCTAGAAGAAAGCATATGAACAGCATAGCCCCATTAGCAAAGAGGTCCTTGGAAGAGTAAGACAGGAAATATATTCCTGTGGGAGAACAATAATGAGGAGAGAAAACATCAGCTTCGGGAGACATAAAGCATACACATATTTGCCTACCCACAGCATATTTGCCTACCCACACACACAAACAAGTTCATAGCACATCCTGATATCAATGTTATTCTGTTAAGAAATGTTCAGGTTTAAGGAAACTATTATCTGGGCTCCTCTGATTTCTGCTAGTGCTGACTCAAACAAATTCCGTTATAAGCCCCTGCACATTTTTTACATTGATTTTTATAAAAATTTATATATACATTTATTTTATAATACATATATATATTTTTATAATACATATAATACATTTATTTTTTATAAAAAAAAAACAAAACCAAACATATTCCTAGAATATTTCTTGAAATTAAATAAAGTTCTGGACATCCAACAGAAGACATCTAGAAAAAATGACAATAAAAATTCAGTCCGGCTTCTATCAGGAAACTCCCAAAGAGGTGAGGAAATCAAACCAGGCAAAGTGAAAAGAAGGATTAAATAAGGTGAATAGAGATTAAGTTAATTCAATACAATGCCAAAACAACCTTTCTGTAAGGCTCCCTGGTGAAATCAATGTTAGGTAGTTTGAAAGTACAACCTTCAAGGAATACCAGCAAGAAAAACAATAAGCATGCTGCTTTTAAAAAAAATTACCCCGAGGGATAAACCATTTTACTAGGACAGGAAAGTGGAATCTATACCTAATTTTATCAGCAAGAAGAAACTTAGAATTTATCTGTCAAATATTTATCTGGTTAAAAGAACAAAAATTATTGAAAAGATTCAAAGTACGAATCAAATTATAAAGTCATTTTAACTTGTAATGATAGGGCAAGTTTTTGAAGGTGTTTCAGTAAATGTCTCCAGAGATGGTTGGTTATCCACCTTCTCCAAGTGCAATATTTATCACAGGTCAAAGCACTAAAATTGTCTGACCATGACAATAAGATTCAGGGGATGGAAATATGTTGCCAGCCTTCAACCTGCTGGCTCTAGCACACTGAATAGGATCAGCTGGCCAAATTGCTGTCAGTAAAAACTGAGATATATTTTATGAAGCCTTCATGTGACTCTAGACATAAGCAGTAGATATGAAGCTGTAAGCCTTTTCATGTCCCTGCATAGATATTCCCTCTTCAGGTGAACAAGCTGCAGTTCCCTCTTGCTCCATCCCTGCCCACCACAGTGTCCCTGCCCTGGGCTTGCTCCAGTTTGTCAATGCCTTTCCCGCACTTTGGAGCCCCAAACTGGACACAGGGCTCCAGATGTGGTCCAACAGCTGCTGGGTACAGGGAAGAATCCCTTTCCTTGATCTGCTGGCTGTGCTCCCGCCGATGGAGCCCAGGGCACTGCTGCCCCTCCACTGCTGCCAAGGCTCACTGCTGGCCTGGGCTCAGCTGCTCCCAGCCATAACACACAGACAGAGATCACACTGGCTGCTCCATCTCAGTGCTGAACACAGGGCTCAAGCAATAATAAGTGCTATTTCTTTTCTTCATGAGTTACTGGATGAGTAGTCCTACTTGGAGGTAGTGACTTGAACAAATGTTAATCTTCTAGATATTTTTTGAGGAACTGCCACTGCGATATGTGGGTGAAAGACTGACTATTATGAAGATGTTGATCTGTTTTGTAAGATAAAAAGTTAAGGATTCAATAAAATATAATGACTTGAGAATATATCACTTGAAACAAATTTCAATAATTTTTTATACCTTTTTTCAGTTTGAAGATCCCTAAATATTCTTTTATTCCTAGGAGTGCAGAAAATTTTGACTAGCAAATTTAAATCCACTGACTGTGGATTTCATTTTCTTAATTATCACTCACAGAGCTCAAGGGTTAAAGGAGCACTGTTTGAAAACCAGTGGTAGATTGCTCAGCAAGCAAATACCTCAGGCCAGTAAGTCAGGAAGCAGCTGGAGGTAAAGGCAGAGGTGGCAGATTATGTGGGCTCATGTATTTTTTCATGTTTTTCTTGAACATTGAATTCAAAACTGAGCTGTTTAACTTAGATCTCTAGTCTTATTTATAATATTTGACAGTGCTCTGCAGAGAATAAAATATGCTTCAGTGCTGGATCCAAATGCCAAATGAATATAGAGATGGAAATGAGATGCGCAAATGCATCTGTGTTCATAATCCATTCACAGCATTAATGCAGAAAGAAGGCTGCAGCTCTCTATTGCCCCCTTGCCTGGCTGAAATCTGTTCCCACACAGCTCTTCTTGTAATGGAAGATAAGCAAGTCCTGAAAGATGAAACCTGAAGAAAATGGCTTCTCAAAAGAAGAGATAAAACTCCCAACCCAGCCCTCAGAAGTGATGAAACATTAAATGAAACATTGACTCTCAAAACCATGGAAAAAAAAATCTAATAAGATCAATGAAAATTTTACACCTTACCATTTTTTATCAATTTTGTATCTCTAAGGTGATATTTTTCTTGGTTGCTCTAAGTCCAAGTAGAATATTTTTGGTTAACAACTCCAGAAAAGGAACATTTCAGCTGTAAGCTTGCTGTTGCAGGGCCCAAGTCTTTGGCACACATATGATTTTGAAATTCTTTCCCTGCTTTTTGAAATGCTTTCCCTGTGTACAAGTCAGAGACATCTCTTTTAAAATGTATGTAAGATAATAAATTAATAATTTCTAATCTGTTAATAACAGATATTTTATCAAGAAATACAACCTTACATGACACAACTATATTTACACATCCGAATATTGAAAAGCAAAGACACAAATATGATGTAGTGAAACAACATTTTATTATCCATGAAATACAAAGTAAACCTAAAATGTGTTTCTCTCCTGAGGCTGAGTATTCAGATCTTTTTTTTCCTTTCTTTCTCACTCCCTCCTGCACTCACTTTTCTGCTTTTCAATATCCCTTAGAGAAAAGTCCTGCCATTTCTCACAATCCGATGATTCAAGCTCGAATGCAAGAACCCCAGTTCTTCTGCCTTGAACTGTCTCATTGAAGAGGGACATACAGACATGGGGCAGATGATTCTCCCAGCTTCCCTCAAGCAAGAAATGCCATGGCTTTCTGTCTCTCCCCAGTAAAAAAAAAAAAACAAAAAATACCAAAAAAAAAAGAAGCACTTTTCACAATTACTGGATCTTAGCACTCTAATTATCCATTTCAACCAAATGTTCCTCCAGTCTCTACCCCTGTAAAGACTAAGTACACAAAAAATGCAGGCTCATAGCTAACATGTAGTTCTTCAAAACTCATGCTGTGCTGCCACCTAACTGTAGCAAATCCTGGTGTTTAGTTGGTAATGGGGTAGGAGTTAGATCTGGAGCTTAAGCTCTCTGCTGGTGACTTAGCCACTACAGACTTCTTCCATAGTTAAAGGAGAGAATCAGACCCTTTAGGGAAGCTTTCATCCCATCCTAAGTCTGATATCTGATATGGGACAGAGGAAGATGTTTTAAACATGCCAAGGACAAGAATATCTCAACTCTTACCAAGCTACAGTTGTAGGGCATTCGCCAGCTAAGCAGGTGGCTTACAGCTGCTTTTTCAAGGCTTTTGAAATTTGCAGGAAAACTGAGTGTACTCTGTTGAGATAAGGACAAAATAAGATGGGTAAAAAACTGTAGTAAAATTGGCTAAATCAAAAGTGAAATATTTTCATCTGTGCTGGTCACCTGGGTCTTCCTCTATCTTAACAGCAGAACAGGAAACCTGGGCCATCCATCTACACTAAAAGAGATGAGATTAATCACACTCTGAACCCATGAGTTTCTCTCAATGACTGTAAAAGGTGAAATGAATCCCCCCTCTCTAGGACAGATAGGAAACCCTGCACTAGTGACTGTAAAGGGTTTTCACATCAGAATCATAACATCCCTCTGAGAGTGTTATGGGATACAGAATTCAAAGGACTTATGTGATGTGAAATATGTTCATTTGAACATCCTGATAATACTGACCCCAGAAACTGAACTTAAAGAATTCTAAATTTATAAGTTATTAAGAGGTATAAGCTGGCTTATATTTGAACTTCAGTACATGCTGAACACATGCATACGTACAGAAAATCTTCAAAGTCAGGCAGTGAAAATTATGCAAGATTTGGAATGACTTACAAGGAAAGATTATGGGACTCTAATTGCTTAATGGAAGGACTTACACCTAAAGAAGACAATTCAGCATGATAACTAGTGTAGAAATGGCATACAGAAAAAAAAAATAAACAGTTACTAGATGTTAGAAAACTGTTGGGAAAAAAACAAGTTAATGTGCACAATACAATTGGCGTGGACTTTCTATGTCATCAGGATCATTCGCATGTAATCTTGGTCATCTATGCCAAAGGAATATTTTAGTAAACTCATCTTAAAGCAAGACAAATCCCCTGCCAATTGAAAGACCATCCCAAATCCCCACTTCTCTAATGAAGAAAAAGCTTATCTCAATTTCTATATTATATTTATTGATGGCTCTTCTGTACCCTAAAGCTAAATAATGGTACCACTGACTTGACTAGATACAGCTGTCATGCCTATGATTTCATGTGCCATTTGTTTTCTAAATTATGGATATACTCTGCATTAAAAATCCTTTCATTTTTGTCTCCATTTTGATTGTATAGCTGTTTGCCTTTCCACAAATATTTTTCTCATCAGGCCTTCAAATGCTCAATGAGTAGGAACTAAGCTACAGCATATTGTAAACTCATAGCTGCATTTTCATCCCTATTCATCAATACTGTGCTGCCCCATATCATCTCTCTTCCTTTCTTTTGTTATTTGTTCCATGTCCTTGAAATATCTAACTCAGCTTTTTTGCTATGCTTCATTTTCCCTGCATGTTTCCTGGCCACTCAGAAAAACCTTTTCTTGTTTTATAATATTGCATATATCAATACAATATTACATATTGTATATAGCAATATATACAATTCTAACAGAGATGGCCTTTCAACACAATAACGGTTTCTAACAGCTTTCCAGAATGCTTTCACTTTACTGAAATGCAGAGCAAAAATTATAGGAAATCTTAAAAATTATCTTAGTATTTATTACTGTTTGGTCACCCACAAACCTGGTTGAAAGAAAGAAATTTGAATGAAACATGCTAGTTTTTATTGATAGAGTGAAATGCATATGAAACTAAAACAAACTTAAGAAGGCAATCATTGGTTGCATTTAAGGAAAGACCTGTTCTGGAAAAAGACTAATGTCCAACATGGTCCTTCCTGGTGAAGCGGTCAGAGCATTATGTTGTAAGGGATGTGACTCACTATGTGTCAGGACAGATCAGAAGCTTGATAATTTCTTCATGATTTTCATTTCAGGAGGGGTAAGAAATTTTCCACAAAGAAATGTTGGAATAATTATTTCAGCTAAATTTCTTTCAATAATGCAAGAATAGTTTTTTTCCAATCAAGTAATAAAGTTTTATCTTTGTTTACTCATTTTCTTTAATTTCATTTAAATTTCAACAATGTAAATTTTAATATAAACATTATATCACAACACAAATACACATATATAGGATATTTGTTGCAGCCTTCCACACCACTGAATCTAGTTTTATTTGTCTGAAAGGAAATTGTACATACATATTTCTATATGAATTCTTTTAAAGTTTTCTCATACATTTTTATTGTTATCTTTGTTCCAGTTGAGAATGAAAACAAGTTCAGAAATGTCAGAATTTCACCTCTGAGACAAAGACTGGTTTTCAACCACCTATTCACTTGCTAGCAGTCTATCATCTACTAGCAGTCTCTCAAGGCTAGAAAATACATCAGAAGAACCATTTACATACATAGATGGGTATTTAACCAAGAAATTGATAGAATCAGGTTGTGATCAACATAGTGCTTCCATGAAATCCTTTCCTACTTAATAGCATTTGTACAATTAATTAAGGCTGTTGTAAAAGAAAAAAAAAGACATTAGAATATAAATTAAACACTTAGGATTCTATTTTGCTCCAAGATACTTAACTCATTCCTGTCACTTTCAACAGGAATTGCTTCTAAGAAGCACCATAAACAAGCAAAACCAAAAAAAACCAGATTGAAAATGGATGCTTGTGTAATTTTGCTAATAGTTTGCAAATAGCCTAGGCATTATTTGACATGATAAATGCTATGCTGTTCTACGTGTGTAGATAACTTAGAATCATCAATGTTGCTTGATAATTCAGTCAGAATTAGTGATCAGGAAGCCTCAGCAAAGTACTGAGTATCAGTTCAAGTGCTTATTCTAAGTAATTTTCATCTTCTCTGTCAATGAGGTCCTCCTTTCTGATAAATAGGAAAGCAGATCAGAAATATCCTAAAGACTTCATCCTTTTTATTCCTTTATATTCATCCTTTTATTCCTTTTTTTGGCTTCCCTAAATTCTTATTTCTCTTGGCTTAGGGAAAAGAAGGGTACAACAGAAATAAAATTGAATGGGAACATGTTATTGCCCAACACAAAGGTTCATGCTCATCTGGATTAATATATTACCATTGGTAACTCATTTTAAATATAGGATATTAGAAAAATGAGATTTGGAAGAGGAAAATTACAGGGGCTTAGTGAAAGAAAAGAGTAAAGATTTGAGCTATGTTTTTGTCTGAAAATAAAATACAAACACCTAATGAATGGCACAGAATAGATTTTTAAAGTTAGAACCTCTGTGAATGTCTTCATAAAAACAGACCCATGGGACTGTGGTCCTTGGGGCTCAATTCCACGCATAAGCACCCGGGACACATGAAGTGTCCTGAGGCTTCTGAGGCACACACACAGGACTAGCAGGTATCAGGCACCTACAGTTGGTCCAGGCCCTTTGGGGAAGCTGCCAGAGGCCAGGCACAATACCTAGGGACGGCTTGGATGGCACCAGGGGGCTGTTAAGGTAACTCAGTCCAGTCCTGGCTCTGATCCAGGACAACCTGTATTGATAACAGTTCTTCCTCACTTTCTATCTGTATGGTTTGTCTCTTGGCCAGTGTAAGGACCTAGTGCTCTTCCCGCAAAATCTTCTAAAGCCATACTATTCTGAATGCCACTCAAGTGGTCTTCAGGTGAAAAGTATATTTTAGCTGCTGTCATCCTTTGGTTCTTGTGTCTGCCCCTGAACACCACCATAAGCATATCCTGTGTTGTCTGTGTTACACAGGTATTACCTAGGCAAAACAAAATCAACTCCACCAAAAAGTTCTAAGTTAGATATAATTTTCCGAATTAAACTAGTGGGTTGATACCTACTATCATTCTTCCCATATGTATATGCTGCAATTGCATTATCTGTGTCATTCTTTAATGGTCTCAATAAATTAGAAAAGCCTGGAAGTTTTTTAAATGATATATGTTTCAATAAGACAACATGAAATTAGGGAGTCATGATTAGATCATTTTCCCAGGTTCCTTGTTTGAAATTCTTGATTAAGAAGTGTTGCCTATAAGTTCAATAACGATCTGATATAATGACCACAATTAATATTGTATTAAGAATGTTGAATTTATGAACTACAAAATTGGGCTCATTCCCAGTCAGTAGCTGTGGTGACAAACCATCCTGACTAAGCAACTCTCAGGGTATTTCAACAGAACTTGGAATAAATATATCTTCATTTACCAACTTTATGTATTTCAAATGATCATGTATAGCTTCTAACACATGCCCTTCAAAAGAAAAAGATCAGCAAAGCTCTAGTAAAATGTATCCAACATTTTAATAAGATGATAGTAGGTCTGTTCTGTCCTACTGTTGCATTTAGACATTGATTTTCTCTAGCACAATTTAGACCAAGTCCTCTGAACTAACTCTGGTCAATTTTTTCTCATGCTCTACATGTATGTATCAGAAATGAAAATTGATAGCTGTAAGCATTTGAACTTTTCTGAAAACTCTTCATCACCTGAAATGCTAGGAACTACCAAATTAGATCTCCCTTATAATTCCTAATGTAATCTTAGGTCACAAGACTGAACTGAATTAATCGTTTCTCAGAAACCTCAAAATATAAAAATTTGTCAGATACAGAATATGCCATTTGTCAAAATCTCTATAGAATACAGAACTGGAAATTATTTCTCCTTCTCTCGTCTTTCTCTGCAACTACAATCTGAATTGTGCCTCTTCCTGAACAATGCAATGCTGAATTAGAAACCTCAAGAAATGAGGGTAGCTGTAATTAAATGTTGTTAAGTACCTTCATTAAATTAAGCATCTAGATCAAAACATCTGTGCTTGAAACATGGATCATGTAGAATTCATAAAGCTTAAAAGAATCTTTGACATGAGAATAGGACCTACTGTTATGGACTTTAAAATTAAGAAACATTTTTTCCTTTACATTTTGGAAAAGGTGATAAATATATTGTTTAAATAAAATTCATCTCTTTGCATATTAAGCATAAACATTATTTTAATGAAATTCGCTTCAGTCCTCATTGTGGTCTGTTTTTAAATGAAAAATTATAAATAAGCATCCTTAAAGACTGGCTCCCACATAATCCTTTAACCACGTATCAGTCGTATATTAGATAAGCTCTGGAAGCATTGTTTCACAATAGCACATTTGTGTGCCAGCAGAGCTTTACCACTGAGAGTACGTCACATGAATATTAAATTGAATTGTCTTCCCGCACATGCGAGGTATAGCAGCACACTATACATTCAGTGTACTTGAGTCACAATTTCCCACTTCTAAATCTGGACAATAGCAATCAAATAAATAGCATGATGAAAGCAGTGGAAGGCCTTCGGAAGCTGGATTCCTGATTGTTTGGGACAAAATGAAAACACAGCCCCGAGCAAAGAAGAGCCACAGAGACATTTCATCTCTGACAGCTCAAGACTCAGCAGACAGGTTTTTGAGAAGAGGTGGCCTTGACCTTCTCTAAGTCTCCTGTCAAAATAACTGATTGGTTTTCATATAGACTGTCCATCACATTTAACCCAGCAGGATGCGGTAGAGTTCAAGGTAGGGAGCCAGTTGGAACAAATATGCAGCACAGAAAAAGAGAGCATGAAATTGAGGGGTTTAGGGCAGCAATCTAACACTCAGCAATTCCCAGGAACCTCTTATCTCAGCAAGCTGTGAAGAATTTAGTTTCTCATTTGTTTCAGCCTTCCAAAGACATCTTTTGGCAGAAACAGTTTCCAGATGAGTCTGCCAGGTCCACATCAGTACTGGATAGTTTTCAGCTGTGAACAATACAGCAAAATACAACAGTCTGTGACTGCACAAACCCCCCTTTCACTAAAGGCTTTTACTGTACTGGAAGATTTTCTGTTAGATCAATTTGGACTCACTTTGCCCTCTTGTCCCAGAAGTGGAACATCTGCAGTAAAGGAAGCATTTTGCTAACTCAGCCTGTTGTGAATACTTTTTTTAGCATACTTTACTGGATTTTTTCTATTCTTACTTGCCAAATTCAGTGTTTTGAAACAGTTATACTCTTTCTATTGTTGTGCAACTTTGTCCACTTAGTTTTTGTTATGCTCTACAAAAAGAAAATTACTGCAGTCATAAATAGACTATCACATAGATTTAAGAATCTCTATAGCATTCATCTGGACTGGTCACATAGAAAAATATAAAGTCACATTGCTAAAAGACAAGTTCAAATCACTAACATAATTCATATGAACTGTACAAAGACATCTGTGATTAACACAATAAATAATATTTGTTTTCTTGAGAAGTAGAGATAATTTTCAGAAGAACAAAAAGAAATCTCTAAATCTGTAATTATGCTATTTTCAGTATTCCCTTTTTATGGAATATTAATCCTAATATTTCCGGGTGGGACGTGCCTGGCCTCGTCTGACCCTTGCTGCTGGACCAAAGGCGGCAGCTGTGGTGTTTCACCCCAGAGATGCCTTTGGCTGGCTGGATGCTGCAGCTGGGCACTCGCAACAAATCCAGGCATAGTAGAAACTCAGTTTACCTCCGGTGGAAAAGGTTCAGGCGACGGTGAAGAGAGAAAGGAGAGCAATTCTATCATAGAGTTTTAATCCAGAGTTTTATTCCAGGATGACAGACCTCTGAATCTTGTAACAGCTCCCAACAGAATCCAGACCGCATGGTCCCGTCTCCTTTTAAGCCCGGGGACAGGGAGAGGGGAAGGGACAGGTGAGGCACCAACCAGGTGTGAGGAGGGGAAGGCTCAAGGGATAAAGACACTTGGACAGGCCAATGAACCCGGACCTGAGGGGCATCTTTTGAGCTTCTGCCAACCACACCACGACCCTGCTGGAATGTTAAGATTGATGGACAGATCTCAGCAGGAGGGCAAAGGGGGAGGGAAAAGGAGAGGTTGGCACACCTGGGGGGTTGGGATAGGTGAAACAGGAAATGGCATCACACTGCAACACCTTTTTACCTGCAAATAAAACTATGTTACAATCATTTGCATGTGTTTTATTATGCATTGTATAGTGCAGAAAGGGAATTACTGAACAGAATAATTTCCACAATTCCCACACACCCTTCTGTACATGTATGCTCATGTCTGTAGGTAAAGACACCTCTCACATTCATGGAGCAAATGAGAAACCAATCTCCTCTCGCCGCATTAGATCTAAGGTGAGATTCCTGAAACTGTGAAAATAACACACTTTTGTACCATACTTGTACATCCAACCCTTTTGCCTTTGGTTGTTCAAAAGGCATGAATAACCATAAATTGTCAAAAAACCATCAGAAACAATCCTTTCTTTGGGTTATGGCATGGGCATGTGCAGAAATGGCTCTTTTGTGCCACTCTCTGTTCCTGATGGTTCTCTACTCTTTGTCAAGGGTAAGATAAACAGCATTTCCAAAAGTTCCTAACTCATTGGGTCAGATGTCCTAGAGAAAGTTAAAGACCAGGAGCCTTCAGATTACAGAGTCAACACACTAATATCAGAACAGGAGTGGACAGAGAATCTCAGATTCAAAGAGAAAACCCTTTTGGATAAGGTGTTCAAACAGTCCAGCAGCTGTTTTGTATGCATGATGTGCATAGATATACAGAAAAACAAACACATATTGCTTGTTGCATTAAACACATAAAACAGAAAAGTTTTTTTTCCAAATATCTGTACATCTTTTTTTCTCCAGTTATAGTGACCCTTTCACTGTAAACCCAAGCAGAATCAGTACTAAAGGTATGAATGCAAAGTAGTCTATGGGGATGTAAATAAGTTGCTTAGAATTCAGTATCACAAAATTGTCAATTTCTGAAACTTGTTAAAAGAACCAAGAGTGAGTACAAAGGACAGTGTTAGGTTATAAGGGAAATTTGTCGGTCCTTTGTAATTCACATAAAATGCTGTCCTGAAATGCATCACAGAAGACATCTTTAATATCTGATATGAAAAATTTATGGAATGGGTGGGTGAATGAGTGCTGCAATTCATTGCCAGTCATTCAAACATGATGGTGATAAAGGTCTGTAAGTGTCAAGACAGATACTTAGCTCTTAATTGTGGGGATAATTCAAATTTAGGGAAGAGGTGTGGGTCAGTTCTTCTATTCCAAAGTGAATGGCTTACTTCTAATTGAAAGCAACACTAATTAAGATAAAGGGCAGGACATTAACACTCAGTATTAACATTATGAGCCGCAGCAGCAATATGCCTTGCCTCTGATGTGAGTAGTTATTTATGGTGCCTCTGGTGCAGCAGAGCTCTCCCTCGCATACACATACACAGCTTCAATGAGGGAGTTAAAGAAGAAAATACCAGCTGGGGAGGGGTCTCTGTGCAGTGGAAACAAACAGGACAGAAAACAACTGGGCAGGTTTATCTGTCATTCATGAAGTCAAACACTTCCCTCCTGCCTGACAGCTTTCAGGTTTCTTCAGATTTCACAGGTTATGTCTAAAGGGAGAGGATGGCACTGAAGCCCTCCACTCCTTGTGACTTCCAATCGTGCCTCACCTTGCTCTCGTTTGCATAGAGGACACCTCTCTAGGTGGGTCAGAGCCCTGGAGAGGGTCAGGTGGGTGAAGCATCTGGGAAGCATTGCAGCAGTCACACACTGCTGTGGTCTTGCTGGCCTATTGTCCCATGGAAACTTTGGAGTGGAAAAATCTCAAAGGCTCCACAGTCCAGCCAAACTATTTTTTGAATTACAGGACTGACAGCTTGAAATAAGACCAAAAGTCTTTCTAGTGCTTTCTATTATAGCTCAGCTGTTTTCATACATTGGGCTGGCCATGTGAGGCAAAGTGAAATCAATGTTGTACTCCTACAAAACCCAAGCAGTTCACTCCTTTTAAACCCTATTAACAAAGATATTACCTCTCACTTAACCAAGTACAACAGCAAACATAGTGTAACGTTTCCACAAATGAAAATTAAATTAAAAGCTATGCTAATCATAAGTATTTTAACAAGATTGAATATCTTTTCCTAGAAACAGGGACTCCTATTTGTGTTCCAATTTGTGTCCCAAATGCTATTTCTTTTCCCATCCTTCAGTTTGAAAAATGAATCACTTATCTCCACTGGAAAGCTATTATTAATTCCCTTATGGTCCCACGTGCTTCTGTAGTTGTATGTCTTATTCACTGATGGTTAACAAAGATTAGATTTTTTTCTTGGATAAAGGGGGCTTGGAAGATAATAGAGCAAAGAAGAAACTGTGCATAATGATGCAGGTTGCATTAATATGTCCTTTGAGCACAATCATCTTTGCAGAGATGATTTTTCAAATTCCAAGAGCAGCAGAGGTGAGCTCAGGTGACCATTTTTATTGAGAATTATGTTTTTCTTAATCCCATCTCTGACCTGAGATGGGGTTTCACAACAGTGTGGTCAAGCCATGTGAACTTGCTTTTTCACCACATGGGAGGAAGATCTAAATCTTTTGTGATTCTCTAAACTGACTTGGCTTTTTAAGAGGTATATAAGGACAGGCTTGGTATCCTTTTTGATACTTTCAAGCATAACAGACAAATAAAATTTTAGCTGAAATAACCTGATTAAAAAAATAGCAAATTAATAGTAATATTTTGTTTAAGTTTTCTCATAGAAACCTTTTGAAAATCCAGCTAAAATATTTTCCTTTGCTATTAATGTTCCCAGCTGAGCCTGACAGCACTTTTCTGAACATTGATATATACAACTTGAGATACTGGTTTTAATACCCACATTTGCTTAGATCTGGGGTATTGAAAGTGTTCTAGGAACCATTTTTTAAAAGAAAAAAATCTGTCCAGCTCCCAGAAAATATAGACATTCATATGCTGTCACACCTGTCTGTGCTTCACTGCACTGTTTGATAAAATGGTAAACTTTCATGCCCAAATTTTCCAGTGGAATGAAGTTCAATAGATCACCTGAAGAACCAGTGCAAAAAATTAGCTCATAGGTACAAATAGTCAGTGCACAAATATTCCATTTTCTAAAAGGGGTTTTCTAGCTTTATCTGAGCCAGTAGATTTTATTTAGCAATCACTGGAGTATTTTTACCACCTGTGTTAGAGAGGGAGTTAAATAGATCCTTATGATTGTCCCTTCCAGCCATGAGCATCTACCTCCATATAATAAAATTGCTAATATAGAAATACTCACGGAAATACTTCTCCAGTGCTCAGATCCCAAAACATATCATGGAAAAAAAATTAAACAATTGATCAGCCTTTCTTTCCAAGCATCTTTCTACATGCACCACTTTTCTGCTCTATAGCACTGCTCCAAAAGAAAGCATGGGGTTTCCCTTCCAGTAGGTCATATAATCTAGTATATGACTCATAATATATGAGATGCTTCTGGAAAGAAAACAAATAAAAAATACAGTGCTTTTTAGACTGAAATTTTGAAATTTTCTCCAGCAGAGGAGGTAGTTGAACTTTGACATCCTATTCCTCCATCTTTGGAGGAATGCTTTATCTCCCCTAAGGTGCTATGTAAATAATAGGACAGGTTTCAAGAAACAACGGCACCCAAATAAGCACTGGTGGTTTTCTCTGAAAAAGGATTTCCAAGGGAATTTGCATACTTTCTTGCCATCCTCAGAGAAGAGTCCAGGAAAGGAGGAAAGTAAGAGCCAACTTTATCACTCACCATTGCAGACATAATCCTCAGGAGAAGGTGAGCTGCTTAACTCCTAGCTGACCAAAACCTTTCTTGTACTAAGTCCCACACAGAGTTCTTCCTGGTGGGGAAAAGCGAGGGTTTTCTGAGTTGTCTGTAGTGGCTATAAGCTGCAGACAGAAATGTAAGACAGACCAGGTCTCCTCTCCAGGCTGACCAGTGCTAGGTATCTCTCTGAGCAGTCTTTCAATTGTACTTAAATTCCTGAGGCTGCATCTGTCCTCTTGTCAAATTGCACTGCTATTACTTTTGGAGCTACTGCGTTCTTTTATAACAGGTATGAGAAATAAGTAGGTAATGTTTCAAAACACACTGAAAGTAAGGAAAGCTTAGAGAATCAAAGCTATTAAGTAGTATTGTTACTGTTCTACCCTCAAAGTCTTTTTCTAAAATCTCTTTCTGATCAGTGACCACATAGATGAAGGTAGAGCTTTTTTATCCTCAGGTAAAGCCACAGTCATTCATTTCTAACTAATGGCATAGGAGACCATCTCAGAGGTGGGTGTGATAGCATTACACAGTTTGAATAGGTAGCATCAAAGATTAATGAGAACAACCAAAATATTTTTTCTTGCTTAAAAAATTACTGTATAAGAAAGAAGAAGTGCAAAATAGCACTCAATATTTACACAAGATCTGGACTAAATGGACACATTTCCATTGACTTGAACAGGTATTGTATTCAGCCAATTTGATTCTATTTGGTTTCAGTAAAATAATACAACATGACAGTGATTCCTGTGGGATTTTTCTTTTCATAACCTCCCTAAGTCTCCTAAAAACCAGATCTTTAAAGATGTTCAGTCATAATATTGTACCTGTCTGACCTATATTGTTTGTCCTGAATTAGCTGACCTTACAGTCTCCATTTCTCACTCACGATGTCCACTGCTATGGGCAGAATAAACTCAGAAATACACTTTTTATCTCTTGTGGAATGAATTCTAGTTGGCAGGCAAAATTCAAATTTCAGGATTGCATTATTTTGCTGATCAAGAAAAGAGATAATTTCTCCTATCAATTGTATCTGATTGTGTCTCAGCTGAAACGAGGAACGAAGTCATTCTGAACATTGTGATAATAAGTAATATCAATCAAGAAGGAATAATTACAAAGAAATAGAAGTAAATTAGTTTTGCCTCCTGACAGCACTGAAGTGAGAAATGAGTACACAGGAAAGGGTGCACAATAGGTATGAGAAGAGTATTTGAGTGGAACGGGAATGCACTTGGAATGTAAAAGAGAAAAGTTCAGAGGCAAGTTTTGACAGGAAAAATGGGTTTTTTTTCCAATTTAGCTTTGTTTCACTACTGGACAAACTGAGTGGCTACCCAGAAGAAAGGGGCTTCATATGATTTTAGATCAAATTACATTTACTTTGACTTTTTTTTTATTCCCCAGTGGAGCTTTGTTGGCTTTAGCATTTGCCTTTTGTTTCTCAATAAGCCTGGTGTGAAGGTTAAAAATCCATGTCCTATTTCAAAGATTTGTGGGCAACTTAAGGATTTTAAAGTCAGATGAAATGGTACTGTAGTCCCAGTTAATAATAAATAACTTCCACAGCTCTACCTATGACGTGACTGCCTATTCAAATCATCTATCTAATATTAGCAGGTCATTGATGTGTAGATAGTAAGGACGCAAGAGGAATAATCTTGGGACCCCCTGAAGTCAATACATATTTTAACACTGACATCAATGGAATCATTCTGCACACTAAAACAAGATTGTGGAGACTGTCTGACTTCTTAAAACCATAGCTAGTACTAACACACTAGAGTTCCTTCACCAAAAATATCTTGGGCTATCCTGCAAAATTTCACATTTTATTTCATGAATTTCAGGAATAATTTTGCAAATACATTTTGTCCACCATCAAGCTCCATTGCACTAAGAAAGCAAACACCTCCCTCATATAAGATGCATGTCATACCTTCTATAACAAATTGACTATATTGATTTTTCTATATAGACTAGGAAAGGTAGGACTTGAAATCCCTAGACAGATGGAAACGAAGTAGCTATCTCTCAGGAAATCTGTTAACAGAAAATCTGCATGAAGAGATGAAATTAATTAGGATAAGAGCTTTACTTCATGCAAGTAACTGCTTTGATTTACACCATCTAAAGCATATCACTTCAAAATTCAGTCAATAGTGTTTGAGCTGATGACTTCTCATGGAAAATATTACTTGCCTCTTTGAATTTCTATGCATCCATTTTAAAAGTACCATACCACATAAAAATAATATAAAAAATAGATAAATTATACCATCATTGTCAGAAAGAAATTCAGAAAAGTACAGATGGTAAAAGCTGTAATCCAAGGATTCAATTTTGTGCATACTAAAAATCATTCTCAAAATCAGGCTCTACCTTTTACTGAAACACACAGGTAATAAGTTTTTTGGAAGACTACTGTTTTAATAATTTTAGGGATTTTAAAAACTAATTACTAATAAAAATTGTCCGATGGAATTAAGGAAGGGGAGATTCTTGGTTAATGCATTCTGAAGTTTGTGTCTTCAGAACTTTAAAGATGAATTTGCAAAGCATTTAAAAATAGGGCTTATAAAAACATTGAGTAGATCAGACAACCACATTTCCATCAATGTTCTCTGAAATAAGGTTCCATTAACTTCAGAAAAACAGCTCCTAGATCAATTAGGTGTTTTTTGAAAATAGTACATTCTGTCTCATCAGCAGTTCAAAGCTTGACAGAATAAAATATTGCCATGTGTCTCTTTCCTTATCTTGTAAAAATCCACTTCCAGAAACTATGACCTTCAATCCCATAATGACATCTATTCTCATTGCCCCAAGCCATATTTACAGCCTAAACTGAAAGCTGTAAGCTTAGAATAATAATATTTCTTCTTCCTTACTGTTTCCTTTTCTTTTAAAAAAGGGAAAAAATTCTTAAGTCTAATAATTTCTTAATACAGACAAAAGTTACCAATAAATTTGAAATTTATTAGTAGTCAGTCAAGGATTGTCTCAATAAAATATTATTTACAAAATTTTTAATGTTAGAAACCATGTAGATTTTTCATTGTAGTCATCAGAGACAAAAACATCTGCTTAATTATTTTCCTTCTTTTAGTTAGAAAAAGATTAAAGAAATAAGTGAAGCAATATCACTTGCAAACAATTTTGGCACAACCAGTGATTTATCTATGTATCCAAATAGAACTCAAAGATGTGAGACACATTGGACAAGCAAAAAGCAATAATTAGACTACTTGGGGAGTGGTAAGTATTCTAATTTCACATAAATCTGTAATTTGTTGCACTATTGTCTAACAGTTAAATCATTTTTCTCTTAAAAATATGGATGCAGCATGCTACTTATTTAAGCATTCAGAAACTTGTCAAATGGGTATAAAAACACATTTGTACAAGACACAGAATTAAATATTAAAGCACTCACCCATTACTCACTATATCCATCCTATGACCATTAGCCCATCCACTCTTCTCTTTGCTTAGCTCATTTTACCTTGACAACTCCATTTCTGTCCTGTGTGGTTAATAGAATTTTAACTTGAGATAATTGAGTTCTGTAATTAACATTCCAGACCTCTGTGCTAACAAGAACTTGAAATACCGGAGAAAACCTTTTTTTTTTTGTCTTTGGTAATCACTTCTGGCAAATTATAGTCCCAAAGTAAAGAAGGAGTGGAAAAAAAAAAAGTGAGAGGAAGAGTAGAAGTATTGGAAATCTTACCTCTTACTCTGAATAAACTTACTTTATTCTTTTTAAAAACTGTGATTTTTTATTTTTTTTTCAGATTGGTCCTACATATTTTGCTTTAGCTTTAAATTTCCACGGAGACAAAGTTCATTAGATTTGACAGTTTGAGGGTTTTCCAAACTCTAGAAAAGCATATTATTGACTCGTATTGTAATTATTTCATAGACCTAGGAAAGCATTTTAAACAGACAAATGAGCAAAAATTCTCATTTTTGCATTAACTGCCAAAATATTGAGGCAGGGAAAATAACAATAACATTAGTTTTAAAAAGTATTCTTTAAAGACCCAAGGCTTGAAATTGTGTCAGGAGGGGTTTAGGTTGGATATTAGGGAAAGATTTTTCACCCAGAGGGTGGCTGGGCACTGGAACAGGCTCCCCAGGGAAGTGGACACAGTCCCAAACCTGACAGAGTTCAAGAAGCATTTGGACAATGCTCTCAGGCACAGGGAGTGATTATTGGGGATGGTGATGTGCAGGGTCAGGAGCTGGACTCCATCCTTGTGGATGGAATGGGTCCCTCCCAACTCAGCTTATTTTTTGATTCTGCAAATAGAAGGAGTTCATTTTAAATTTTTATTATAGAGGGAAAAACACTAGATATTTTGGGAAACCACGTTTTCTGTCAATTTAAAATCAATCCCCACAAGATTTGTTATTCATTTTTGCTAGCCACAGTACTAAACTGTTGCAATAATGTACTAGTGCCATAAAAATTCATATGCAAACACTGGAATTGCCTTATTGTTATGTCTTGGGCTTAGATATCATTTAGCCCACAGAATGGCAATATGCAACTTCTCCACGCTGGGTGCAAGAGTCAGATGCAATCATGTACTTGTTTGTGCAGACACTCTCCGATTTTGCAGCTCAGTGGCTCATGCAAGAAGAAGGTCTGCCTGTAGCTCAGTTATTCAACCATGAGCATCTCAGCAGAGATGAGAGGTCCCTCTCACACCTGCACAGAGGGCTCGTTGCTCTAGTACACACAAACACTTGCTGAGTTTAAGCCATAAAAACAAAATGGAAGCAAATCCTCAGCCTGCAGAGGCTGTGACTCTCAATCCCATTCTTCAATCAGACATCACCTCCTTCATTTCTTGATAATATTTGGCTTTATGATCACTTAATTATCTTCTGTGGAAATATAGGTTGCTGTTCAGCAGCCAAGTAGTGACTCCTGGTCCCACGCCTCTTCCTCATGATTCTTTGTGTGATGATATAAACAATGTAACAAACCTTCTCATAAAAAACCCTACAAGGCTTCCAAATCACAGAAAGAAAGTAAAAGATACTGATTAACAAAAATTTTGTTGCCAGAATCGTAATTAGCCAGAGGTTAATTTTGTGTGTAAGACTAAAGAAGCAAGTTCCTTCAGTTAGTTACTGCCCCATGTTATAATGCAGGATATTTCTGTACACACAGATGGCACAGTGACCCTCCTTGCACTTCAGCATTGCCCACTGCAAATGGAAATTGCACTCAGTTCTCTAAACAGGAAGTGTCTATAAATCACAAATTTTACTCTTTCCTACAAGGCTAAAGATGTTTTGCTGCCTTCCTTATCTGCCAGTACTGACTGATATGGCCCAATGCAGAAAGCAAGCTTCTGACTTCTCCAAAACCTTTAAACAAGGACCTGCTATAATGTGTCTCCCTGGCTTGTAATTATTGGAAATACTTATCTCTATATGACTGTCTGACAAAGGAAAAAGTTTCATTTCTTTTCTCTTTGCCACCAACATTCCTTTCCAAACATAAATTCACATCTGAGTCTCAGTCATAAAATACAAGATGTTCCAAGTAAAGAAATATCACTCCAGCTGCTTTATGAAATGTCATTTGCCCATGTGTTATTTTGGCTCTGTGGATAGCTTTGTCACTTTGGGAGCAAAGACTGTGAGTTCAGTCCCAGAGAGCTGTGTGATTACAATGCAGAGTCCTGGTCAATATTTACATCCCTAAATGAACACACATCACAGACTAACCAGCAGCAATACAAATCCAAACACCTCT
Organism: Molothrus aeneus; assembly: GCF_037042795.1. Classification (NCBI taxonomy): domain Eukaryota; kingdom Metazoa; phylum Chordata; class Aves; order Passeriformes; family Icteridae; genus Molothrus; species Molothrus aeneus. The sequence continues at coordinate 33,388,977 of NC_089650.1, read as the reverse complement.
GGAAGACATCATTGAGGAGATAACAACCAGGACACTGCCTTGAATAAAATTCCTACTGCACAAATGAGCAAATCACTGTTGTATAAACACCTCTGAGATTCAGAGAAAGGAAATTACTGGTTCACAAATTACCATAAGTGTTAAAGTTAGAGAGCTAATATTGTGCTCTTCCACATCAGTTGCAAGTAAAGTTAGCGATGTGTTCATTAAAAAACAACAAAAATGGAGTCAACAAAATTTTGACCAGTAACTTCTGCTTTGTACCCAATGAAATTCTGACTGGGGGTATTTCAGGCTGATTAACTAGACATGTTACTTGCAGGTCCAATACTCATAATTTGTGGGAACAGCAAAAATGACATCACCCTTGATGGTGTTAGCAGGAGGTTGGAAGGAAGATCATGGTGAATAAAAGAAGAAAAGGAGGATGTAGGATGACAAAGGGTGTTAAGAAGTAAAGGGGGGTGCAGGCAGGGGTTACTGAGCTGGGATTTATGGATGGGAGGGCCACCCCCTCTCCTTGGTTTGTGTAAAAGAGTGCATGCCACTGGCGAGGGGAAATATTACACACCAACAATTTCATCAACAGGTCGTGTTATAATTACACGTCAGGGCAAGGTGACATCATCAGCCAGCCAAAGCCAGCTGCTAATTATGGTGTCACTGGAGTTCTGCTGCAGGTATTTACAGCCTGCTCCTTCACAGGCACTGCACCATGAATTATTCATGAAACACCACCTCTGTTTGATTAGTTAAACAGCTCTCACAATATAAAAACCCAAGCTTAAAAGTGGATTTTGCCAGACCTCATTTAAGCTGTCATATAAATCTACCTTTTCAATTTATGAATAAGCAGCCCATCAGTTTATCTTTTCTTTTCATGATGTACAAACCAAAGAAATCAGCATAGGAAAGATTTTCTTTCCTGATACTTTTCTGCCTTTGCAAACAAGTCTCTGAAAAAAGTAAAAATTGTCGAAATGAATACATCTTTTGCACTTCTCAAATACTATCTGCCTGCTGAATAAAGATTTTCTGATTTATTACAGAAATGTATTGACACAAGGTGAGAGAAAAGAAAATAATGGGAGACATTTGTATGCTTTGGTAAAGTCAATTTAATTAGCATGTGAACCACACAGATAAGTATCATCGCTTCCTAATGTACTCAGTCTGGACACCAATCACACCAAACAAGGCAAGCTATTCAAGCAAAGCCATTTGTCACAAAGTGAAATAAAAATAAAAAAAAAGCCTACAAAAACCCATCCAAAGCCAAATACAGCAAACTCAGCCTACTCTATTATTGTTCATTATAGCCATTGCTGAGGGCAAATGAAGCTATTTAGTTTAATCGGCCTTTTACAAAAAATGTACTTATAACCACACTGAACAAATCATGCAATTTACATTACTGTCCTGAATACAAAACAAGTAAAAACTTTACAAATTTAAGCCATAAATCCATTTGCTTCTTTTTACTTATTCTAGTCATGCATACAAAGGAGAGGTAAAATTTACATTAGCTTAGAGACTCACCTCATCACTTCTTTTTATCAGGCTGCTTTCCACAAACCCGTCTACTTTTAGTCAGGAAAGAGACAACCCTTAGTTACACATCCTGGCCCAGGATTTTATTGAAAGTGAAAAATTCTCTCACAAGAGAGGGTGAGACATCCAGACCTTTTTTTTTTTTTGACAGAAAAAAGGCAAAAAGTAAAAAAATTATTATTTAAAAATATACTATCATTTACTGAGTTACACCTAAGCATTTAATTGTGATTTTGTTCAAAACGACAAATTTTCATTACCAACACTTTCCACATCATATTTGGGCAGGTTACAATCTCCTTCATAATCCAAGCTACCAGTGTGTAATATAGCGGTGGTGCTTTAGTTAAACAATACTCCCAGTCCATCAGCCACCTAATTAACCTCTCCTACAGTGCACCTTGCTTACTTCCTACATTATCACGATGCTTACTTAAGAAGATGTAAGTATTTATATTGATCTAAAACCTAGTATTAATCTCAAACCAGGAAATTTGAAAGGTTTGTTTGAGTTCTATGCTGTTCCAGTAAAAGTATTATGCAACGATTGATTGTTTCCCACCAAGGGGAAAAAAAAATCAAGCTCAGTGTTCTTTGGGGAAAATGTTTCACAATTAATTTTCAATCACCCTACAATAACAGTAACAATGGCAAGAAAAATAATAAATAACATAAATAGTGCTTTAAAATTATGACAAAACTTTTATTTCCCATAAATAAGCAGTACTAAATGGGGGGAAAAAACTTTAGTATTCTAAACTAAGTATTCTAAAGTATACTCAGGGCTGGTTCTACTCATTCTCTTGCAAATGTTTTGTTCATTGACATATTCCTTTGGGAATTAAGTGAAAAGTCTCACAGGGGTCTTTATTCTCCCTAAGAGTCTGGCTTGTAACTTTAATAAGAGAAGTCCCATAGATTTACAGGAATTGAAGGGAAGTTGAAGACCTACAAAAGAGTTCAAAGGTAAAGAATACTCCATGCTCTTAATCAAACACCGATTCTTCCTTCAAAACATACTTGAAATTCCTTCTTCTCCAAGATCACCTAGCCCAAGTGTTCAGTTGTGATGTGTGGGAAAGTTTAGACATGGAAGGGTTAACTGGCCTTTACAGTTCATACCATCTGGCCTTCCACCCTTAGGAATGTACTTTACACTTGATACTGGCAATTGTAAAGGCTTATGTCTGTCCTATCCCTATATGAATGAATGAAAACCCTTGTGAAATGAAGCAATGTGGCACTAAATCAGGTCTGATCTTTCAAACCTTCAGAAAATATTAAAAGCTGGCCACACTTCTAAATTTTTGGTAGTTGTTCACTATTACATTTCTCTTTCAGGGTGTTTTGTTGTTGTTGTTGTTTTTGTTTTTGCTTTCACTTTTTTTTTTTTTTTGCTTTCCTAAGAATCTGTCTGAAGTAATTATTCATTTACTTGGACAAAGAAATGACCTACAGTAAGATGGGATATTTTAATTGCCTCAGAGAAAAACGAGTGTTACTGTTCAATTGTCTTTGTAAATGTTCATTCACTTGTAAATACATTTTTGTACAATTATTGTTAGCTAAAGGCAATAACTTTGTTTCCTGGGTATTGAACAAAGGCATCTGCCTCAGTACAGCATCTAATCGAAGTCCTGGGTCAAAGAGCTCTCTTTTTAAAATACCCTCCAGCATCATCCTTTCTTTGCCTCAGAACCTCTCATTAAGAGCAATCCAAAGATTGCCTAAGAGAATTGCATTAGGTACACTGATTACTGAAGAGACCTCACATCTAGAGTTTATAAATGCATTAGTGATGCTTCTTTATAAAGAGAGAAAAGGCTAAAAATAAACAAATAAGAAGAAGCTGGTCAGAGAAAAGGAACAGCATGGGACTTCACATCAGGCTGTGAAATCTCTTGACTTTCAGTGTGAAGCTGCAAATTAAAAATAATTTATCAAAAGCTATCTCAATTCTATGCTGTGTAAACTACTGGAATTTTTTTCAGGAGTCTTTGTCTTTCAAAACTGTCCTTTTGTTGGTGAGCTCTGGCTATTCTCTGGGAGCAATTTCAGACAGTGTATCCTCCCTGCCCCATGCCCTGCCAGCACCCATAGCTTGCTCTGGTGAGACGTGTGCAGGCTGCACAGCCCAATGATACCATGCAGGTACTTGAAGACAGCCAACTCTCAAGCTGTCTCCAGAAGTCATTGATTTTCTGGTCATTTTAGAGCCCACCAAGTTCTCACACCTCACACTGAGGTACAGCTTTAAGACACATGCAGTGCACAAGGGCATGCAGGTAACTACTGGGTGACATGAACACAAGGCATGAGCATGAGAAGGAAGGAAAAGCAGAGAAAAAACATTAACTGACTGCAGCCCATTTCCTGTTCTCCTGAGCCACTTGGGAGTGAAGTTGAGCCTAGGAAGTAGGGAGGAATGTGGTGGGTTTAAAGTTTTTTTTTCTTGTTATCCTTCTGTGATTAATTGTCAATACATTAAATTGATTTTCCCCAAATTGAGTCTGTTTTGCCTGTGATGCTACTGATGAGCAACCTCCATGTCCTTTATCTTGGCCTACTGGATTTTCATTTTATTTTTTTCCCTCAACACTGTTGAGAAAGTGGAGTGATAGAGCAGCTTGGTGTGCACCTGGCAGGCAGCAAATAGATATTGCATTCTTGTGGGTTGCTTTACATAGGAACAAACATCCTTTTATTCTTTTTTTTTATAATGTGAAAGCTTGAGTGCTCTGTATGGGCAAAGCAAGTACAGTGACCTGCTTTCAATTGCTGCAAGGTTCTTTGCCATCTATCCCATCTATCCTGGTACATAAACTTCACTTTTCAAATAAAATATAAGAAAAATTGGATAAAAATGTAACAGAAGTGCCATTGCATTTGTTTTAATGGCATCTTTTTCTCTTATATTTCTTTCATTATAGTTTTACCAGTGTTATTTTCAGATTCTCATATACTTCAGGTTGTTTTCTTCCTAGGTGTTTATTGCTTTGCAGAGCTGCCCCTGAAATATTTAATGAAAACAGAGAATAAAAACACAGAGCAGAAACTGCATGTTCCTCCAGTGCTACATGACCTCTAGAATTGCTTTTCTTCTTTTCATTAATGGCCAAGAGAATAATTAGGATAACAGAAGAGCATTTGCACCATTAATAGGGCATTCCATTACTTTTAATCACAGGAGTAAACAGAAGATAGAGACAAGTTGAGGAAGACTCTACTGGAAATAGTTTTCACAAGAGCCAAGATACCTCTCCTGAGAAGGAGATTACAATTTGCAGATAAGAACACACATATAGGGGACAATGATCTGATATGTATCTGAGCTGGGTAGGATTGCAAATATATTACTCTCCTATCTATAGTCTGTGTTGTATAAGACTTAATAAGCTTCATCTCAAAGCCCTTGAGAGAAAAGATGTGCCTGTTCATGGCCCAAAACAATAGTTCTGCAGCTCTCATCAGAATTCAAGCACCATCTTTCTTAATATATCATGGCCCAAATATAGACCGGGTAAGTGAGAAGGACCTGAGATCAATGAAAAAACATTGAAGGGCAGGCCTTTTAATGTTTTGATTGAACTCTGTCTCTTTAGTCTTGGATTCTGTTTCACATTCCTTATAAAAACAGCAACAACAATGCTGAGTGCAGTAGAAATAACACATGTAGATCACAGAGTAGCTGAGGCCTGAATACAGAATAATATTCTTCAGAACAAGGGACATTGGAAACATAGAGGAAGAAATGTTTCTCAAAGGTTAAAAGCTGCTTGGTTTTCCCATTTGTTATTTGTGGAATGACAGAAAATAAAATGTTTTTAACAAAGAAAAAAAATATGATGCAAGAAAAATAAATAATGGTGGAAATAGGTCCATATTACAAAGATTTCTAGATGATTATCCTTTGAGCTGAGAAATAGAATTTACAGCTTCTCAGGAGCACTTTACCACAAAGAAGATAGTTTTGTTATTCCAGAAGGTTTTGACTCATTTTTCCTAGATTTGGAACTTTTATATAAAATAACTGTAGTAGCTGACAGAAGTCACTCAAAATTATGTTAATATCTGTATTCCCAAGAGTTTGCCAAGAAGTATACACCTACTTCTATGCAGAGAGTCCCACCTTCCTAAACATTTCCAACCATGTAGTCATTGAGCAAACACATTTATTTTTGACATGGCAGCAATCATGGTTTGTGACACATAACTGCAAATCTTTACAGGACAAAATCTACATTTCAGTCAATTGATTATGACTCCCTTTATGATTAAGGGAGAAAAACAGGTATCTATAGCATCCATACTATTGACCAGTTTTATTTCTGCTCCAGGATAAGTCACAATTTAGAAATGCCAATTTCTGTCTACTCACTACAAAAAGAGCACAAGATGTTCACGTGCCCTTTTCAGCACCCCAACCATTTTATTGGTGTATTATCCTTTCATGATTTTTTTCTTGAACTTCTCTTTCAAAGGCTACAGAACACTTGTCTATTTTATTATTTATCACTCCTCCAAGAGTTTTGTCATTTACCTGCAGAAACTAAGATTTTAAATTATTTTCTTTCAGGATACAGATGAAAGAAAATATTAAGCAGCACAGGACAAGAGCTGATTTCCACAGAGCTCCACTAGAAACCCACCAGTGAGATGATGAATCTTCATTGCCAATGGCATTTGGCGTCTGTAAGCCAGACAATAATACAAGTATGTCATGTTAATTGTATGATTTTTTTTTTTTAGTGGAAATGTCAGGCATCATAAAGTCAAAACGAATCAAGGATTATGTTACAATGACACTAACATTTTTATCAATAGGTTTTTGATTGTTTTTGATAAAACAATTGTTTTTGATAAAACAATTTTATTTTGACAAAATCTATTTCAGTAAAGTGTTTTAATAGAAATTGGTCATGTTATGGTCCTATTGTAGTTTAAGGACTTGAATCTTCTATCATTCATTTTATGTTTTTTTTCCTGGAGAAGTGATCATGGGAATAGACTTAAAACATCTTGGATTATTGTCACTGGCAGGACAGAATAAATGACAAGACACAGTGGATCTGGACACTGGAGGGCAATTAAAACCTCTGAGATTGGAGTCCTGGACCTACTTGATTATTCTACTCTTACACTGCACTTGCTTGTTCCCACAGCACTTCCCTAGGTATTGGCTTCCTTTCCCATCAGGGAGATTGCTGCTGTCCACGAACATTAGGCAGGAAACCAAGCCAGTTCCCACCATGCTGCTGCTCACACTTGCCTCTACCAGGAATTATTGGCCAGGGTTCCTGCGTGTCCCCCAGAATTTCTCTCCATGTAGCTATCCAATCTTGGGATCTTTCCCTCTTTCCAGGATCTGCACCACCTCCTTTCTAGGTTTCTATCCCTCCAAGACCATTTTTCTCTGGGAACCCTTGTTTTCAACACCACTTTGCCTTTGCAGAACTCTAAGCCCCTGATTTTCCTCCAATCTAAGGAGTGTATGCGCCTAATAGTCAAGGCACAATGACCACCAGCCCCTAGCTGGGTGGTTCTGTTTCATGTCTTATTAATTAGAGCATTTAGGGCAAGCCACTTTGGTTTAGTCCAGATATCATCGAATTTCACAGTTGTTTGAACAAGTTGCACTGGCCAGGAACAGGCTTCTGTCTGACAGTTGAAAAGCTCAGTTATAAACACAGACATACATATTTGTTTATCTGCTATACATTATTGCTCATAGTGCAATCTAGTTTTTCACTTACGACATTCTTTTTTTTTCAATAGATAATAGTCATGACTTCTTCCAGGCCTCTAAATCTTGTCTACTGTTTCATTGTATTAATTAATTAATATTAATGGCCTAGAGAGGTCCTCAGTCAGCCATTTAGGGATACTAGAAAAATAATCCAAACATAATCCATATATAGTAACCTCTGTTCTGCACTATTTTTAGTCAATAGTGGAGTGGAATATAGTGCATCGCTATGAAGTAATATTTAATTTTCTTCCTCCTCCTCCACATCTCAAAAATAGAGCAGATGATTTTGATGAGTATTTCTCCTATCTGTTCAAAGCTACAATCCACTTCACCATAACTTTGCTGGAGAGCAAACGAACAGCCTCAGAACACAAGTCACCAAGGCCCACTACTGCCAAAACCAGAACCTGCAGCTGCACATTAGCAAAAACTCTCCTGCTGCTACTTCTTATTTATATCATAGCTTTGATTGTGAGTCACAGTCTCACCTGAATGATTTTAGCAGTAACTGGAAGGCATTCACATCATCAGTAGATCCTCTGGACTGTCTCTTTATTTTATTTTCAAATAAAAACATTATTTCTGGGTAATTGCCAAAGCTGTCATCTTCAAAAGGGCACTGACATGATGATACCACAACACTCCATTCCATTTTTTCCAGTTACCCAGGGAAAATTCCCTGCTCCCCCATGCTCTCCATGGTATGGAAGTACGTTTCACTTGCATTACATAGTCTGAGCTTGATTTATGGTCCTTGTATAGCTGAAATTATCAAGCCCTAGACAGCAGCAGGTGCACTTTTTATATATAACTGATTACCATTTTTCTCATTTCTTGACCCTGATTTTCATTCTTGTACATTCTTTTGTCATCCCCAACCTTTTACCAAATAAACAACCTGCCCCAACTATGTTTTCCCTACTGGTCTCAGTTTTGCTACCTCCATACCTGCATCAAGTATTTCTGATATTACAATTACCTGGATAATCTTGGCTCTGCAATGTATCACTATGCCAGTTTTCAAGGAATTGCTCAGCCTTTGAAGATTCTGCTGCCCTTCAGTTATTTGTCAAGTCTGGCTGTCTCATATACCTTCTCTTTAGCAACCTGTGAAGTCCAGCCAGTGCTCATGGCACTATCTTCTCTCAGCTTCTCACAGATATCCAGCATATCCAGCAATTTCCCATGTCTGGAAGTTTTGCTTTGGGTATCTTGTTAACTTAGCTGAACCTCAGACCAGCACCCACGCACTGGGTGGGTAGACATTGAACTGTAACCCTAGAGAAAGACAAGAGATTTAAAAATCTTAGTTTCAGAATGAAAACAATAAGCAGGTATCCTAATGGACATTTCCTTGCTGCTAACCAAACTTAGAATGAAGATGCTGTCACAGAACATTGCTGACCTAGAGAGGTAAATCTCAGCTACCCTTGTGGAATCATGGGGACACACTACCCTATAGAAGTACCTTGGTCAATAGCAAAATAGAGCTGAAGCCAAAGGAGACTCCAACATGTCTTTTTTGTGACTGATTTTGCATCTCAGTACCAACTGGCCAAACAGAGCAGACAGACTGGTTTGAAGAAAAGTTATGAAAACCCCAGAGACATTAAAGGAAAGGATTTTGCAGCAAGGTGCATGCAATACAAAATAACTTTGCATATGGATTGATTATGTAAAGAACCACAAACTATATTTTTCTAACTGAAACCTTAAAAAAATTGTGTGAGAAATGCATGTTTTAAACTAAATTACACTATTTTTCTACCTGATCATTAGGGGATTGGAAATCTCAGAGGATTTTCAGAATAGACATCATGGATAATTTACTTTCACATAGACAAACTAGGTATTAAATACTTATGAATAAGAGTTACAATGTCCCTAGGGTCTTTGCTGTGAACCAGATGAAAACTTGATCTCATAAAATAAAAATTTGGTTTGCAAAACAAAGAAGAGTTTGTTAATTTTTTTTCCAAGCAGAAAAACATTCTATAATTAAAGTGATTTAATCCATGAAAGGGTGCTTGCTTTATGCATGACCATTAGCACCACAGAAATCAGTGTCAGACAAGTTAAGCAGAGCAGTTAAAGCCAGGCACGCACACAGCCAGAGAAAGAAGCTGTGTGAAAGACAAAAGGCTGGAAAAATATTTCCACCTATTTACAGCAGTTTAATGATATGTTGCTAAGTGATGTTGTTAATCTCACATGATCTTACAGAAGTTCTTTACATAACATCAACCTACTTTATCAGATAATCCTAAAGCAGACCCCCAGCAGCCGAAAGCATCCTAAACAGATCCCAATATCCTAAAACAGACCCCTAGCCAGCTCCTCAGGCTGCTCAGGTGTACAGGCTGGGATGGCCACTTGCTCCTGCACAGACACCCATGTAAAGTTACCAATCCTTGTGTTAGGGAGGGCTTCCTGTTGCCTACATATAACCACTGGAATTTAGATGGAATACTGCAAAGAGTCAGATTCATGGGAGGACCTGTGAGACATTCACAGCCCTGCAAAGGCAGCTGAAAACCATAAGGACCTCAGCAAAAGATACCTTATTCCAGGATGACTGAATCCTACATCTGCTGTTCCAAACTATCTAGGTACCACTTTGTTACACACAAGATAATGTTGCCTTATCTAGAAATCAAATCTAAGCTACCTTCGGCCTTAATTGCTTAACAAATGTAGGGTTGCCATTTCCTATTTTTTCTCCCTTAGAATTGAATTTTAAGCGAAGCTCTGTCACATTTTCATGTGGAAAGGAAAAAATTATGAGGAAATGAGTCCTGTGAATAGAGAAATATGAGAAGTTCATGTATATACAGAATAAGCACAAAACAATGTAGTCTGTTGAGCAGTTTGACAAAGCATGAGTTCATTAACATCAATAATATATTTATTAGTGAAACAGACAAGAAAATCATGAAAGGAAAGTCCTATTAGAGATATTATTCTACAGTGCAGAATCCTGAATGTGCTTTTCACTAGCAGCAGGGCATAGATAATCGTAGTTAACTTGTAATATGAGTAGGGACAGATGTTTTTTAAAATGTAAATAAAATGTATATGAGAAGCTATCATCAACAGGAAATTGTCTTTCCTGAATTAAGCGTATTACTGATTTTGCTGTCTGTAATTATGCTTTTCACTATTAACTGTCCCAGCACTAAGGCAGAATTCAATTGTATTCACACCATAAAAGACTTTAAGAAAAAAAATTTAATTTGGTAGCATGGTGATAAATAATAGAGTTAAAAATTGTTGACTTTGAATTTTAATTCTTTGGGCTCCCTCTTCACTCTCCTTGGCTTTAATTCTTTGATAACCAGTAGAAAAAGTTATATTTAAATAAATTCTCCAGAAGAATTTTTTGTCATTTGTAGAAAATTTATTTACATTTTTCCACAGGGTCATTATCCTATGAGCTGATCTCACTTCTTTTAATTTACTTTTTTTCTTCATTTGGCCCCCAAAGTGCTTTTTTTCTTTGACTTTCTTTGGTTGGAAAATACATCATATCTGTCCCTCTAACTTAGGCAGAATAGAGTTAAAATTTTTCATTAATTTATTAATACAATTCTAGTTTGTTCTTTTGCTGTAATAATAACATAAAGATCTTTTAATGGAAGAAATAACTTGAATTCTCTAGTTAGTCTCTGAAAAAAAAAAATCTAACTGATATCACACAAGGATGAGGAATCATCATAATCATGAGTCACCTCTTGAGATTAAATCTCAGGCTTCATGATTAGGTACAAAATATAAGGACAATATTTGGTCAGGTGCCACTTCAGGCAGGTCATCCCCCTGTGGCTCACAAAAAGCAAATAACCTTACTCCTTTGTGCCAATATCTCTGAGAGTGACTTCCAGGCCAAATCTGGAAGTTTGTGAGTCCCAGCCAGATCACAGTGACCTCTGTGACACTGTGTGTGTCAGTCTGAGCAGACAAGGGGGAAGTTTTGGGCTCACCTCACCCAGCAGAACCAACATATGCAGAGCTCCCATGCCAACAGTCCTAAAACATGGCCTAACTCAGCAGTCTCCATCTGCTCTGTCTGAAAAGACTCTTGTCATCATTTGTGACCAAAGAAGGTTCAGAGTTCAAGAGTAAAACTTTGTAAAACAGAGAGTTGCAGAGTGCTCTGCTCAAGAATTGTTTTTTCACCCAGCATCATATTTCCTGATTAACTGAATTGTTAACTTCTCTACCCCAAAGCAAGTCTTCCTTATTTTATGACAGAGCTAGCTGTCCAGATAACACCTGAGGAAACTGGAATATAAACTTGAGGCTACTGCCTTTGATCCATATTTCTTTCCCTATCCCTGCCAGTCATTTCCACTCAACGTACTTCTCTTTCTCCTTGGCCTACAAGCATACTAATGTTTTTCATGGGAATATGGTCCATCCTTTTTTTTACTTAGTCACTATCCGTTCAGCTTGAGGTGCCTTTGCCTGTACAGAAACAATGATTTCAGGAGTCTTTGGTGGAATCTTGGTGGTAGTGTTAAACTCTGTTTGGCAGTTGTTGATTATTTACATTATAAAAGATGTATGGTTTCAAAAAGTCTGCTGCCATCATATGCAGGTTTAATGCTTCTGCAGGTATCTTCAGGAACTGCTATTTTCATCTGTGCTCTGGCAAGAAAAAAAAATATTGACTTCATCTTCCTGCTTCTGCTGCTGTCATTACAACAAATAAAAATTAATAACTCCAAAATCCCTGGACCTGGTTGGTTTAGTCTAACATTAACATTAAATTACCATGCTTTGTTGATAGCTTTTTAATTTTTACCTCTGGCAATTATATATTATGAAATTCATTCTGTTACCAAATATAAATAAATTGTCCATGTCAGTCATCTCAACACAGATGTCATAACCTGCCTGCCACTTTAACTGCAAGCCCCTAAGAGAAAAAAGATTTTAAAACATCACCTTTCTCAGAACTGCCTGGCTTACCACTTTTAGAGAAAAGGAGCAAAATGTTAGGAAGAATTGAAACCTTCAGTCCTATCAACTCATGGTGAATGCCTGAGCTAGAAGAATGAACATGCTGTAACCTGTGCTGCTAACAGGTCAAAGGACTGCCAAGAAGAAGCTGGATAGAGGTAGTCAGGAAAAACATTATTGGTGGGCTACCCTGACCCTGGTCTTCTGCAGACCCCTCACACTGTGGATGGTGTAGGTAAGAATCTGATATGCCTGTCTGAGGACAGAAATAAATCACATCCTGGAAGAGATCCTAGCAAAATGTGCATGTTCACTGTATTTGTATCACGCTAAATCTCTTAAGCTGACAACACTGAGATCATAAATAGCACACATGCAAGACCCAAACTTGGATTACAATTATTTAGCACAGTATGATTATCTCTTCACATGAATTGTCATCCTTTCTCTTATATGGCGTAATTTTTATTCCACCTGCAGTAGACTGGCACATTTTTTTGCTGAAGCTAAAGTGTACCTTTTTTTTTCAAGATTGGGCACACTTGTTTTGCCAAATTTTCGTATTTTTATCTTTAAAAAATGGTTTTTTTATTCACTTGATGAGAGTATTTTTAATTTCACTGATTGGGGCAGTGAAATTGTTGGGGAATTTTTTTTTTGAGGTTAGATAGCTTTATGAGCTGAATGGAAGTGTATTTACCAAATCAGTGGAACACAATACAGGCTGATGACTATGGGCTGTTTACCTCAGATAACAATATGGAGTTCAATCCACTTTTGCTGAAGTGTTGGTACATAGCAACCTACTTCCATGTTAATAATGGATAATAATGACAAACATATACCCAGCAGGGATCTTCCACAGCATAGATAAGTCTACATCTCACTGGAAGAGCAGTTTCAGGAGCGTGGTGTGTTCCCAGTTTGCTTTCTTCCCATCCAAAGGATTTTCAAGATGTTGCATAGTACTAGATGATGACCCAGGAGCTTCTTCTGATGACCTTACTAGCAAAATATTAATGTGCCACCAAATCTGGATACTGGTCTTGAGGTATGTCTGGACCTGTGCTTCCAATTCACAGTTTGGATGGCAATTTTTTCATGATGTTTGAATTTGAGATAGTCTCAGAAGATAATTTGCATATGCCTCACTTCTGATGGATACCTGCTAAACTGTAGTTTGACAGCTTGCCACAAAAACTGACACTGAAATCAAATTATAAACGTTCAGCTGAATACAGCTCCAGACAAAGTATCCCAAAAAAAAAAAAAAAATCTGGGAGAGCTATTGATGAAACAAAGGACTGCACAGAAGAGGGTAAAAAGGGTCACACAGCCTATAGGATGGGTTCCATCTGAGAGGAGCTCCATTAATTTGATAAATTGGTTTTAAAAGGAGGGAATAAGGATGAATAGAGAAAGACACATTAAAAGACTATCGGATCATTAAAGACAGAGATGGTGAACAGGGAACATCCATGTACTGTTTCTAACAACACTAGGGAATATCCAGTCAGATGAAGAAACTGCAAATAAATTTTCATGCAGATTTAATAATATGTTACTGTGGATTAGAGTAGACAACTTCAAAGCCACCATTATGGGCTTGAACTTTGCTAAGGGAAATATTCTTACCCTAATCTGAGGATCACTCAAGCAAGTTGTTCCTCTGTATAAACTGATTGCCAATGGACCATTAGATCCTAGATTCCCAGTAGTCAGGAAGAACTGGAACCCACTCAAAGTGCACCACATATCTTTCTACCAGATTATACTCATGATATTATTTTTCATTAAAAAATAAAAATAACATGCAGATGATGATAAACAGAAAGGGTACACAAGGACAACAGTAGCTCCAATTCTCTTGCAAAAGAGTGCATTCAAGAAAATTGTGATTCCACATTGGGAGATTTCCTTCATCACATATTTCTTGTGCATCTGGAGTACTTGAAATATGTTGCTACCCACTCCATTTCCTTAGGGTAAGTACATGAAAGTGGTTTGAGTACGCCCTAAGCCAAACATAGTATAAAATCTAAGTCCTCCCACTCTCCAGTACAATTAATTATAAATTAAAGTTGTCTGTGAATTCAGTGTGCAAGCTGATTACTGTGGCATGAGTGAGGTGGTTAGATATAACCTGTGCTGCAAAATACATGATTACTGAAATTCTGTAACAAGCTAAAGGAATTGTCTGAGCTACAAAGAACAGGTTAGTTTAGCCAGCATGATGGATGGATGGACTCAAATGAAGGCAATACACTTTGTGTGTTTGTATTAGAAACTATGCATTAGCCAGAGCCAGACCGCATGGTCGTGAAAACAAACTTGACACTCTTTTCTGTGTGTTGCTACCGGCACTCATAACCAAAGAATAACTTTTCTGATTGAGACAGGAGGAGAATAATGAAATAGCTTGATACTGGAATACTCTCAGGAGGTTGAATATCAGGAACAGAGAGCACTGGGGTACTGGCAGCTACCCATTTGTACCCCTGGTTATGTATTGAGCAGTACTGTAAATAAGAATTTTAATGAAAAGAAACCATCAGTTCTCAGTTGTAACACTGTGACAGAGAAGTTCTTGCCGGAAGGTCTCTTCAACCAAGTATCTGAGTGATGGCTTGGAAAAGATCCTGAAGGGAAACTGAAGAACAAAGTTATCATCTCAGGTCAGAACTGACAGGCACTCCATTTTACTTTTTGTTCCTCTCTTTTTTCCTTCTATTTTATTTCTTATTTATCTTTTTCATTATTGTTGGGGTTGGGGGATTTAAGTGTATGGGTTTTTGAAGGTGGTTGGGGGTTTTGTTTATTTACTTTTAGGTTGGGGATTTGCTTTGTTTTGGGGGTTTTTTTTGTTTGTTTTAGTTGTTTTGTTTGTTTTTTTTTTCCCTTCTGTTTTTCCTTTGTTTCCAATTTTACAATCAAGTATCTAACCTGTGTTTTGCTGGGATCAATGTCATTTATCTTTCACCTCAAACTTTGTCCAGTAATTAACCTGGAGAAATTAACTTCCCAGTAAATAGCACTCTTGTTTTGACAGAAATGGCCAATCTGATCCTAGCATAGTCTGACGTATTTTCAAGCTATCTCTAGATAAACAGTTCATAGCAGAAATGGCTTCAGTCCTTTCCATCTCCATATGTTTAATGTTGCTTTGCTTGTCTGAAACTTGATTTGGTTAGAGTCAAAACCAAGGACAGAAAAAGTACAAGGTGCTCCTGGCTCCCCTTGTGCAAGGGACATTGCACGGTGCTACTCATGTGCTGCTGCATTCAGCACTTGGGGAGAAGCCATGGGGAGATTCCTGAGCCTCTTTGGACCAACTGGGCAGCATGAACCCACCAGCTGGTCACAGGCTAAAGTGATGACATCCATCCATGCTGGATTTTTATATTCTCAAGTGTATCATGAGGCTGCCAGAACCAGAAACTGCTGTGAACAGAGAGCCAGAGGAATGCACATAAACAACCATGAATGTGTCTTGAAGGACAAGCATTTGAAAGAGACTACAAAGAGTCACAGATGAAGCTATTCCTGACTTGTAACACTGGTTGGTTTTGACTACAGTAGTCTGAACCTGCAATAATAGTAAATATTAAGAACATTATTATGTCTTGTCACATTGTAGATGGGTTGGCTGGGATACAGTTATTTTTCTTTGTAGTAGCTTCTATCTGCTGCTGTGGATATGTGACCAAAGCAGTGCTGATAACACAGAGTTGTTTCAGCTGGGCAGTGCTTACACAGGGGAAGAACTTTTCTGCTTCTCCTGCTGTCCTGCCAGTCATCAGGCTGGGATAGAAGTAGTTGGGAGAGGACAGCTGGAACAGTTTACCCCAAGTGACCAAAAGGACATTCCACAACATATAATACTGTGCTTAGCAATTAAAAAAAAAAGGTGGAGAAAAAAGGATGAAAGAGATATATTTGGGGTTATTATATCTGCCTTCGCAAGTAACTGGTAAAGCTGATAGAGCTCTGATTTTCTGGAGACAGCTGAATACCTGCCTGCCCATAGGAAGTAGAGAATGAATTAGTCCTTTTGCTTTGCTTGAGTATGCACCTTCTGCTTTTTCACGGATTTCTCAGATTTACTCCTGTGATTCTCCTCCACGTCCTACCAGAGGGAAGCAAGCAACAGGCTCTGTGGGGCTGAGCTTCTGGCCTTCCTTGATTTTTCACAGCACTGCATGAAGGCAGATCTGGGTCAGGCAGGAGTTACACAACTTTGTGTGAAATAATACAATTAACATTAACATTGCCAGATGGAAAGAAGCATTTTGAAACACCTGGAAGTGGTATTTGAAAAATATTATTTTAAAATGCTACTAAAAAAAGCTTTCAACATTATTAAAACTATGCATTTGAGAAGATATTTGCACTGAAAATTGTGTTTTGTTTCCTAGAACATACATAAATTGCCAACATCTTTCATTTATCCCTTAATTTATCTTCCATCCCAAATTTTCTTAATATTATATAAAGTGTTATTCATGCCAGTAAAAAAAGACCAGATATTCTAGGGTTAAGTCACGTTTTCTGCCTTTCCTATCACATATTATATATTCCCAAATGCCTGGTGACAATGCACATAATTACTTTTTAATTTTTTTTTCAAGCACCTCTCATCTGGGAGTACAAAATAGCCTAAACAACATCCTTTATAAATATTACATGGAAGAGCTTCTGACTATTAAGATAAAAAGCTTCTTATTTCAGCACACCCCGACTGAAAGGAGAAGCTGTCATTTTTATAATAGAATCCAAATTCTGTTTATTTGTTTCAGATGATGCCTGCATAAATCAAAGGCATCAGTCGTAATCTGGGATTCATGGGGTTGCACTGGAAGTGTTTGACAAAATGTGCTAAAAAAAACCTGATCAAATATGATAATGTAGTAGTATGGATCTGTGCTGGCACAGATGAGCACATGAAAGTGAGAGCCACCACTGTTCCCCTTTCTGACTCCACAAGGAGGAAAGGGAAATTGAAAGCTGGTTAAAGCTGACTTTGGCACTCGTGGAATCAATTCTGCAGCCTCCAGCTCTGCCTCAATAGTCCTGCCACACACTCCCAGCTTGTGGTAAAACCTCAGACCCCCCAGTTGTTGTACAGTTGTTTCACCAGTTTATTCTCCCTTCCTGCACCCCTTCAGTTCTGCTTTCCTCTACGAGAAGTCACTGCACTGCAAGGACTGGGTCAGGAGCAGTGGCTGTACTGAGGTCTCTGTGCCCCTCTCCCCTCTCAGAAACCATCCCTGGTGTGTATTAGCTTCATGGGAGGTTCCAGTCAACAATCCTGGCCCTGGTCTTGAACTTTCAGGAAGCAAACCCCAGGCTCTTTCTTATTCTATTTACTCTTCCTTCAAAATCTTATTCTGTATTATTCCATCATGAAAGGAAAGCTGCTTCAGGACATTCAAGTTCTAATCTCTTGCTACCTAAAATTCATGTCCAAAGAAAAATACATTTGCTTGTACATTTTGGGAATTCTCTATGAAAAATTTCCAATGCAGTTTCTTGGACCATATTTGAACTTCCCCTCTTACTGACACCCCCTTCTCCCACTCCCATAGACCTATACATTTTGCAGGGTAAATTTTGAAAAAAAAGGAAAATTAGGCTGTCTAACCTTTTATCCATATAATTTTCATTTATTTTCTGAGCATGGCAGCATAAAAATACAGTGCAGTGTTGAACACCTTTTGAACAGCATTTCTTCTGTTCAGGTTTATTTATCTTGGTTTGCTCTGCCACAGGCCATTCTGTCATCCTTAATTTCAGAAAATAATTCTCTTTTTTCTACAGATCAAAGCAGAAACACTTCTTGGAAAAGCTGGTGCACTGGTTGCCTTCCTGATCTATCCTTGTGATCTGGCACTGGCAGCATCTGCAGCGACAGTGCCTCCAGCTTTCCTGCCTATGGAGCCAAGCTCATGCCAAGGGGTCTGATGCAGATCTCCAGATCCTGTAGGAGATCCAAAGGCTCTGTGTCATCAGCAGTCACAGCAGCTGCTGGTGACTCAGCTGTGTGGGTCCCTGCAAAGGGTGGTGGGGCAGCAGCGGTGGTGCTGCAGTGGGGCAGGCAAGTACCTCACTCTTGTTTCGTAGCCTGTCAGGCACATACCAACAGGATCAGAAAAACAGATCTTAAAAACCACTAAAAGTGGCCTGCATTTCTCAGATCTGATCTAAATTCCATAAAAATCTACAGTAGTAGAGATCAGATCTCTATGCTGATGCCAGCAGAATGGGGACTAGACCTCTCCTGTCTGTTAAAGTCTTCTGGGAAATGCAGTCTTTATAGCTCTCTGTAAATAATGAGTTTTTCCCTAGAAGGTAAGTTCAAGATAAATTTTAGTGTTGTTCATGTAAAGATTTTTAAAACTTTGAATAATTTATCTGAAAAATACAGATAGGAATGTGAAACAACCTCTTGGTATGCTATGGTATCCTTAGAGGAAGCACACCATTCTGCAATTGTGTGATGTGGAAACACCTCTTTGGCAAAACAGAAGTAATATTTAGCAAATGGCATAATCTAGGTTCTAAAAATTACAACCAATGCATGAGGATCTAGTGTTAGGTTGCCTTGATGTGAAACCGGCAAGTACCTACTTGTGCATGACATCAAGCACATCTCTGGCTGGCAGTGTGATTCTTTACCCAGCTCTGCCCTGCTGAGGGTAGCTACACTGCAGACTGAGATTTGGAAAAACCAGGTCCCTCCTCACACTACTCTTGGCTACTAGACCTTACTAGGCATTGAAAAAATGAAATGATGGATGAGTTGACACTTCTGCACTCAACAAAGAAGCTACAAGAAGAAATTCTGGCTGATCTCAGCAAAAAATTCTCTGCAGTGTGACCTTTGCCATGTCCTTCTGCTTGGGCAATCACTTATATCCAATAACATTTTAGGAGCTGATTCTTATATGAATGCATTGAATGAATCTCAACTGCCTCTGCCAGAAGCAAGATCTGAGATGCTCACTTATTCCTGAAGAGGCCAATTGTACCAGTAACTGGCTCAGCAGAGAACTTTCCTTGGCACATAGTTCTGCTGCACTTGATAGAAGCAAGCAGATTAATCACAATCTATTCTCATTTTCACTTTTATTTTTCTGTATCATAAGGTAAATTAAATGGAGCCAATGTTCCAAACCTTTTATCTCATTTCAAGGATTTTGACTGCCAGGTGGAAGAGAAACGGTTGATTATTCTAAATATTTGAAGCATTTTCTACTATGAACAACTTTGCATACATCACAAATTAAAATTCATCATTCCTGACTTAAGGTGATTTAATTGTTTGACTAATGCTCATGTTTTTTTCATGTAAATGTTAGAACTTGACCATATGTGTCATTTTTATAACAGATGAGATTGGTTTGACATTTGCATAAGTTAAACATCGGGACAATAGGTGTATTTATTGTTTACATAACCAGGTGTCGAAAATCATACAATAACTAATTTTTTGCTGCCACCTTGTGGTGCTGCAGGCTTTTGATGGCAAAAATAGGAGACTTAAAATTTACGCAAAGCAGTCAATTGAGTATATAATAATACTGATCATTCTTCCCTTTTTATCTTTTTTTTTCTCTCACATAATCTGTGATGCTACTTAATAAAGACTTACTCCTAACTTCTGACTTTCATAATTTATCTCTTTTTGTCATTTTATATAGGGATCATAGGATCCCTATATAAAAGCTGCAAACTAAAAACAATCTGTCCTGTATCCATCCATGAACAGTATCAGAATAAGCTTTTTAAAGACTGGAAAACCTCTCAATGATAAACTTTGTTTTTTATTAAAATTTTTAGCCTAATTGCTGGTGCCAGTTTCTCAGTTCTTCTAAGATATATATGATATAATTAATTTTTATTTATATATATATATGTATGTTTATATATATAACCTATATAAATGTTTATATGTTTATAACCTATGTTTATAACCTATAACCTATATATTTATATAAATATGCATATATATAGGTTATAAAATATATAACCTATATATATGTATATTTATATATATATATAGGTTAAATATTTTGCACAGGCTATTTCCTCTTGGGCCTACGTTGCAGATGCTTTTGTTTGTCAGTCTAACAATGCTTGAAATAAAGCACTTGCAGCCTATAATGTGCTTATCTGGAATATGACAGACTTTGAAAAGCTCTCTAGATGCATCAAGTGACGTTACAGCCCTGTTCACATTATATGCTGGCATTGATTGCTTTTATTTTCCTCTCCTGCAGTGCTTGAGAGAGAATCATGTCATACCTCTACTATGATCCCTATTTCGAGGTAGGTATTAGATAGATTTCTCAGTTTTCTGGTTTCTGAGCAATGCTGAGTTACACTGCTATGGCTTCTGATATCTGGGCTTTGTTAAATCCTTGCTTACAAGAACGTTTCCTGCTGAACCCATGCCACAAGGCTGAAGCTATATTGTGGGCCTTCTGATTGGGATTTTTAGTGAATCATGGCCCTTTCCCAAAACTCCATCAAAAACCCTTGCTGATCAGCATTTTGTGAAGTCAAGCAGACTATCTACAGCATATCCATTGGTAGGAAAGTGTGCAGGCCAACTCCTCACTTTTGCTTTTGTTTTGGTTTTAAAGTCACTGCAAATCCATGGGGGTTTTGCAGCTTGCAATATCTGGTGAGCACTGCAGCATATATTAGGTGAAACCTCTGCATTAAGTCTATGTGAAATGGCTATGCTAAATGTGGAGGACTAGATTTGAGAAGCATGTTGATTTATTTCAGCCAACAAAATCACTCATGAAAAGAAGACAAGGCAGAGGGAGGGAGGCTGATCAACAGAAGCTGATAAAAATGGCAGATCTATTTATTTAGATGGATATGAATAAGGCATTAACCCACCCCTCTTATGATGAGAACAGCCCAGATTAATGTAAAAGACATGCCTTAGTTGTGGCAGCAGGAACAGGTGACAAAAAAAATTCAGTGTAAAGTGACTTCCCCACTTCATACAAAAAGATCCTAAAAAATTCTGCTTCCCTTCAGGAGTTGCTCTAGCCACCACGGGCGTGGATGATGGTTTTACTGTGGCTTCAGTCTGGATCCCTGCTTGGGAACTGCATAACTCTCATGGTGCCCTTTCACTTTATACTCTTAATTTACTTCTGCATAATATTTCAGGTCCTCAGGCTGAGGGCTACTGCAGAGATAAAATTCCAGTGTCTCTGCTGAGGAATTCTGGCACAACTGCTCAGCTGTCCTAGAAGATTTCTGCATAGCTGTTAAAGTATCCATGGTCTGCTTGCCTTCTTTCCCATGATCTGGGAAGGGGTCACGTCTCCCAACAAGATGCCTGCCACACAAAGGGACAGAGTAGTTGCCATTTTTTCTATGTTCATTAATATTTACCCATATGCCCTGATGGTAGAGAATGGAAATTCTTACATATATAAATTCTTTGTTTTCCTGTACTTTTTACGTTTTTCTTTTCATACCGATTTTGTGTTCTCACAGCACCTTCTAGAATTCAGCACCTCACCTGCTACTTATATTTGGGCCTCAAGGCCCTAGAGGAAAAGGTCAAGCACTTAGCATTTAGTGACAAGTCAGGATGAGAGTCAGGTATTTTGAACTGATTGATTTTTATAACTGCTCTTCTTTTGACCATCCCATTTATAAAACCCAGCAACTGTGAGGTGTGAGAACCAAAATACCTCTTAGTATTTTGCTGTGCATAAGTGTCGCAGACATCTTTTTGTGAAAATCTTTTCTTAGGATCTTCTCTCTTCTGAGAAGCTGAGCCCTCAGAAACAAAATGTAAATCATGGTTATCTGCTGCTGTGGAATGCATCAGGTGTGTCTGTGATTGGGCCATTCTGAATGTTTACAATTAATGGCCAACCACAGACCAGATAGCTTGGACTCTCTGTCTGAGCCAGCTGCTTTTGTTATCATTCTTTGCTATTCTATTCTTAGCTAGCCTTCTGAGGAAACCTCTTCTTCTATTTCTTTTTAGTATAGTGATAATGTAATTATATATATCATAAAATAATAAATCAAGCCTTCTGAACACAGAGTCAACATTCTCGTCTCTTGCCTCATCCAAGAACCCCTGTGAACACTGTCACACATAAGAGCTATAAAATGGTACAGAATGCAGCTGTTGGAGTTGTTTGGTTCTCAAGAGAGTGTTTTGTTTTGTTTTTTTTTTTACTGAAGGATGCCATTAGCTGGAGTAGTGTACCATGAAGAATCTGGACATAATGTTAAATTAAAACAAATATCAGGAGCCACACTAAGAGAGAAAGATCTCCCAATTCATTATAAATTTTTATAAAAGTAAAATATGTACACACAAGCAGCAAACTCTATATTTCCTCCTTAAAAAATGGATGTGCTCAAAGTTTTATGAATCAATCTTACGTCTGAGTAGAGAACTATGCTAGCATATTTAAAGTAACAGAAACCAATGATTATCACAGTTCATTATCTCCACAAATACATGCTATCTCTTGAAAGAGAAGAAATAATGAAAAGTCTGAGAGAATTATTGTAACTGTAAATATACAGAAATAGAAAAGAGACTAAGAGAAATTCTCAGGAAAAAAAAAACCCAAAACATTTAATCAGACACTAGGGTTAAAAGACCACAGCAAATAATTACAACCACAAGATAAGAGAAAGCATGTCTAGGAGTTCAGATATGTTTGTTCTGCCAAAAATCAGTTTTACAGCTTCCCTCTACTGTCTGAGCTATTGGCGAGCACAGCACCACAAGGAATAACAAAGTGTTAACAGTGTGAAAAATCTGACTGTGATACAACATAGAACCTTGAAACCATCATCAACAAAAGGAGAAGCAAGACAGTGACCCCCCACATTTGGTCTTTTTAGTTAATGAGAAAGTGGTGGTGTGTGGAGCAGCACAGGAGACCATTGCACTGACTGTCAGAATGTTTTTTAAAAGAAGATTTACAGAAGAAGTAGGGGTGAGATCACTGCAGCTCAAGCCAGCTTTTACTTATGCACAGATAGGTCACTAGAATTTCAAAATTACTCTTTTCACTGCAATTTCTAAGCAGAAAAGTTGATGATTTAAGACAGACTGTTAGTAAATACTACATCTTCAGAATGCACTCAAGGCACCAGTCAAAAGGAAGCTTGGGACTTTCATGCTGGCTTTCCCTGGTCCTCTGGGCACTCAGGACTTTGTTCCTTGTGCTGAGGCCAGCCAGACCAAGCATCTGCTCCAGGGCTGTCCCTGGCAACCCTGTGGATCAGCTGTCACTTCCCTTCACATCTCTGAGCAGGACTGTGCCTACAGTACATGGCTGAATTGGCCTCCTTCAGAGCTGATGCTCATTTAACACTTAGCATGTGTCCAGACTTCTCTCCTGAGGGAGGTCTGCCTGATTTCACTGCTCTATGACACCAGCTGTTTTCATTAAAACACAGACAATGATAAAATTATTTGCTTTTATTTTTCTACCAGTCATCACATACAGATTGAAACTGGTATCTTTGTCCATTTGGATTTACCAGACCCAAGCCATGTCTTGTAACTGAAGTAATAGTTTAATTTATAAATATAAATCTGTTGTAATAGAATTAAATTTTCTAAGCAGTCAAATGTTGTTAGAAAGGGAAGAGTTAAGGGAAGTAGCAACATAAAGGCTGTGAACAGAACTCAGCAATCTGCAAAGAAGTTACAGAGTTTGTTTTTCACCTCAGCAACATCTGAGACTCACATGGAAGGAAAATAACAGAAGCAATGGAACTCACCTGAAATGGGAATATGTTCGTGTTAATTACTGTGCAGATATGTCAAAGATTTCTGTAGAGAACTGACAACCCACAGAGGTAAAATAAAAGATAGATGGAAAGCACTTTTGTTTCCTTGTGTTGTCACTCTGATTTTCACGTAATTTCAAGTTTCTCTAGACAAGTACAACAAATTCAGATATGTTTTGTCCTTGTAAAACTACCTAAGAGCCATCTAGACTTATGTACACTTAAGCCAGACTGCAGAGCTGAAACTGCTATAGTAGTATCAACAGATAGCTTCCCTCTCAACCAAACATTTGTTCTCAATCTCTTCATTGAATTTTTACTATCCTGTTCTTCCCGTAATATCTCTCAAAATGGCACAAAAAGGTAAATCTTTCTACTGTTCTTGTGTTGCTTTTCTAGACTGCACCAGTCTGATGAGAGATAAATTGTACTCAGTGACATATTTCCTTAGCTAGGGGAGCCTCTGCAGTATCTATTGGTGCCTCCATCTGTTGCCTTGGTTCTTTCAAGATGCAGCACTTCCCAACAGGCACATTTGCTGCACCTTTATCCACACCACTGCTCAAAATGGAATGGTTCCTCTCCAAGTAAAAAAACCAAGCTGGACTGAGGAAAAAATCCAAGTGCACTGAGGTGCAAAGCAGAGTATCCTCTCACTAAAAGGGAAGTAGTGTAAAGAAACATTCGATTTAGTCATGGGTGCATCCTGGGTTTGCTCTGATACAAACCATTTATAAATTCCTGTAAGGTGAGAAGGCAGATCTTTAGAAAGCATACAGTCCATGTGTAGTTGTCTGTGTCTGGCAAAGACAGATAGCTGAGCCATGCACTGGAAGTAACATTTTAAAACTAAACAAAACAAAAACCAGTTTTTATAATAACAAGGGATACAAACAGGATTTTCTATGGCCCAATAGATGTATCCATACAAAGCCAAGCTGGAACAAATCTAAAAGAATCAGAACCCATCATTCCATTCTCACACTTGGTTATTATTTAATTATTAATAAAAATGAAAGCTCCTAATTCTCATATTTAAAACATCAAAAACCACAGTATTTCCTCAGCATCTGAAAGAGACTAACCTCCACAATGACATTCCTCAATACAGCTAAACTTTTTACAATAATGCTGATGAACTCATACTCAAGATAAGCAACTTTCTCAATGAGAGTTTGAGATGTGGAAATGTACTCTCAGGGGCAAACTTTACAACTTTGCTATCAGCACAAGTCACGTCTTCTCTGACTTTATCCCTTCTAATTCAGCCTATAGAAATATGCATATAAAATTTCAAAGCAGAAGCTCCACTCAAACACTCCTTACTCCTCAAAGGATGAGAAACAGATGTATAATTACTTTTTTAGTGTCTTACTGGCAGCTGTTCCAAAACCATGATGATAAGAACAGTGTACAAACCACTCTAATGCAAAAAGATGTAAAGTACTTTGTTCAATGTCAGACAAGGGCTGCATAGTTTAACTGCAAAAAGGACATGGGTATTTCATACACACTGGACTTCTTGTAGTACAGACACTGATACAAGATATTCTCCTAACTAATAGAATATCTAAGTTTTCCCTGAAATATCAGATTTCATCATTTAGGAAACTCTTTCAATGAGAGACAGAGGACTGCTCCTAAGAATTTAGGAGCCAAATGTTATTCTCTTATAAAACAGAGTAAATATGTCAATGAAAATCAAAATGCATATACTTTCATCAGAGGAGGGGTCAAGAACATCTAAAAAGAAACAAAAAATATGTCTCTTACATTTAGAAATTATGATTACTTCAGCCAAAAATATATACCAAATGTATATTGATACCACATATTGTCAGGATGTAGTTAAAATCTAATTTGTTTTAATGACCCTGTTGAAAATGAAGAGGAAAATAAAATCCCTGATGTATTGACACAGACTAATAATCAGTTATGAATTTTACTGAGATTGTTATGCATCAGTTTAAGCACTGCTTCCTTTCTGAAACATTGTAGGATGAATGAGAGTGATTTTATACAATCAAATGATTGTGATGAATGAGGATTGATTAAGAGTAATCTGATCTGTCATCTCAAACATTCTGCAAGCATGCATTCAGATGTGTGCATTCTGAGGCAGGAAGAATTTGTTTACACACAAATTTATTTTTACATTAGAAAGAAGATTAATTAATGCATAATGGTGTCTATGGCACACAACATTTCTTGTGAACTGTACTACATTGTAGGTCACACATCTTAAATTTTATGTGCCAAAATTTAACATTTCAAGCTGTCAAGAGACTAAGAGTCAGATCCCTGCTCCCACTTGGGGCATAGTGTAGGAAATCAGCCCAACATAACCTTCTGTGTATTCCCACCACAAAGCACTTTAAAAAGGTGCCTAGGTCCCTAGATATGCATAAAGGAATTAAATTCAGGATCCTTAAGTGTCTGTATGAAGTCTAGTGATTCCAGTCTCCCTATCAATTCACCAGCAAGCAGGGCATTTCTGAAGGGTCAGCTGCAGTTTCTGAGATTAAATTGCTGTTGTTGTTGTTGGCATCATGCTGAAACTAAAAATGGTTTTGTTTCATGCTTGGTCATATCAAGATGGGTCAGATGATCTGTACCTTTGGGCCAGATCTCAGAAAAAGACTTGACCACCTCAAATAGTAACATGCAAAATGTGTAAGCTGCCTATGTATTGAGCATCATATAGAAGATGTCTTTAAAAATCCAGACAGATGCATCAAGACTTTATTTTACAAATAAGGAAGGTTCACTCACTAAAAAGCAGAAAATAAGCAATAATATATCCAACAATGAAAAAGCATTAGTTACGATACTGTTTGAACTCTTCCATAACTCTTTTTGTGATGTTTTCCAACAGAAGTAGGGCAGCTGTGCATTTTAAAAAGTCCTTCATTATCATAGCTATTTCTCAACACCTTTATACATCTGGACATAAAAATGCCTTGAAAAGTAGGCTGAAATTAATAATGTTTTTCTTAGTAGAAGAAACATCTATCAGATATGATTTACAAAGCTTACACATTTTAATCACTGCACAGAATGAAATTATCTAAATTGGGCATTATCAATCATTGCAAATTGCACAACAAAATGACAGTGTTATGTAAAGTATATCTTTTTTAACCTGAATAATATAGAGTGAAAACTGGGACTCTGTCTTCTCCACACTTCTAGGAATTTATTTAGAGAAGGAGACCTCCCAGAGAATAAGAAAAAGGTGTTTCTCAAGCTCACTGCCAAATTAATTTCTTATGTCCATAGTGCAGAGATGTGGTTTACCTGTTCTGACTAAAAGAATAGCTAAAAGCTAATTAAAAAAAAAAAAAAAAGCTGATGTAAAAAAGCAGGTTAATTTTTACATCAGCATTCTGAAATTTGTGAAACTTGAGATTTTTCCTTGAAAAAGGAGTTAAGGGTTTGTACAGATGAAAAGTACTTACAGGTATCTTAAAACAACAGATAAGAACTTATCTGGCACCTGATAACACTTATATGCTTCCTCATCTTTTTTGGTAACAGCAGTGGTCTGCATTTCTTCTGTTTCCACTCTCAATTTCTGATAGGATGCACCCTTTCCCTAGTATCTGTGTTATTTTAGGGAAAGAAAAGTTCAATGTTTCTTTAAAAGTATGCTATGTAAGGCTATCCTAAAAATGTACATTAAGAGTCCTACCCGTTGATTCACGACACCGTGCCTGATGCTCATGTAAAGCTAATACAATGTCAGTGAGTCACTTTTAATAACTGTATTTTTCCCTTAAGTCTTTGTTTTCAATAGGGATCAAGGAAAAAGTTAAGTCCACTCTGTTACCAAGAACCATAAGTGGAACAAGATGCGATTTAGAGTAGTCATAGATCCCAAAATTAAAGTTCATATTAACCTTTTGGGTTGGTTTGCAACTTTGAACATGTGACACTGGTGAGATAAATCTCCTATCATTTGTGGCCTGAATTACTTATGGAAACTGCTTCTCTCTGCACAGTCCTTCTGTTGGTGTCTTGGCATCCAGGCAACATAGTCTCAAACGGACTTCAATTCCACTAGGCTTTCCTCTAGTTTTTGTCTTTTATTCCCTAAGAAATAAGTTTGTGCTGCAGGAGGGAATTGAAAATCTAGTATGAGTATTCTCAAAATCAACATCTTTATATGTGTTGACAAAGGCGGAGTGTCTTGCAAAATAGGGTCTGTCTTTGATTTGCCTTCTCTATTCTGCAGGCAGCCCTCTGGGAGTTCTGAGGAACAAAGGATTCTATATCCTCTCATCCTCAACCTGTGCCTGTGGCTTAGTCTATAAAAAAAATTTGTCCTTTCCTGTAGGATAGTCAAACTCTCAGTACCAATAGGCCAAACATTTGGGAATGGCTCAGGAAATCTTCCCAGACATTTTCTAGGAAATTGTCTATTTTTCCTCTCTGCCTCTCTGCAACCTAGCAAAGTGGTGTTTTTTCCTGAGGTCATTACCAACTCACATGCAAACACCTCTCTTCCAAAACAACACAAGATTTAATCTGCACTGACATTTCAAAGAATCAGCATAAAGCATTCCAGAGAATCTGAAATATTTAATACTCATAATGCATTATCTTATGAACCTTTAGCTTGAATTTCAGTAGACATCACTCTCACCATCAGTTTAGAGAGATCTAAAGGAGAAAAATGAAGAAACTTGACAATGAAAATATGATGATGTATAACTAAAAACAAGTTCAGCCTTTCTGAGTGAAAATGCCTTCACAATGCTAAAAGTTACAGCCTTGCAGAGAGCAGTACTCAGTAGCTTTGAAGTGCTTCTTCACCAGTTGATACTGAAGGGGGAAAGGAAGCACAAAGACAAAACTGCAGGACTTTATTGTCCTTGAGGTATATTGCAGGAAGGGAGGATGATTATGAATCTAAGATGATTAAATACTAATGGCACAAACTTCACAAGTGATGAAACAGCCAAATAAATTACCAGCGCTTTAAACCGGACACGTTTAGATTAACAGTACTTCTGTGAGACAGTTTGATAAATGTCTTGAATTTAGCAGCACTGCTTTGTCCCTATTTCGGGGACCTTTGGCTTTGGTCACCTGCTTAGTAATTGGACTGGTTTCCATCTATGCATTGTGATATGTCATCCTCTGGATGACATTCTTTGTAAAAATACGGGGGTTTATTTATGATTTTACAACACAGGATTTCCCAGCAAGAAAGACCCCAAGTTGCTGTTTCAGCATGTCAGTATCAATAGTATTCAAACTATCAAAGCCAGATCTGCTTTGATAATTCCCAGGGTTAGCACAAATGTGAAGTTCATGTGTACTTTAGGTTAAGAATTTTGAATTCCTTTTACTACTCATCAAGAGTTGATTGGTTTTTTATTGCCAAACTGTAATTCTTATTTACTTTGAGTAGTAGCTTATTCTATAGAAAATGACATTGACATCAGCTCAATTACCTACAATGCATTACACTATTTATTTTAGTTATCCAAACCTGATGTTCAAAAATAAGTGTTACTTGGCACTAAGTTACAGTAGTCCTTGCATAGCAGAATTTCTGGGACCAACAGGCATTGAGTCATGCTGCAAGGACACCTGTGCAACCCACAAACACAGCCTTCTGCCCCAAACTGTACATCCGTATGCTGGGCAGACCAGACTCATCCATACCAAATATGACAGAGAAATTTGCCAGCGAGTATTTTTGTCTCTTTTTCAGCATTTATCCTTCAGTGAATAGTTTGCCAGCACCTGCTATGTCATCCTCTCTCCACGAACCAGTCATAATTACATAAAGTTTAGAATTTATTCAGATATTTCGCAGTTAAAGTGAAATTTGACTGCAGTGTCTGGAAGGTGGTGCAAGTAATTCCACAAGAAAAAAAATTTTATTCTTCTTTCTCTATGAAGAGAAAGAAGTTCTACTATGAAATCTTGTTAGATGTTCATTTAATGTTCAGATCTCCAATATTTCTTACTGGTAGAAGCTCTAGCTCTGCCTCTAGCACACCCCATCCCAATCATTGTCACACTGCAATTCTTTTTGGCATTTTTCAGAAAACACATTTCAAAAGTTTTCTAACAATGAAGCAGCTATTTCTTTGCCCTTTGATTGATTTCACATAATTGAATTAATAGCTAACATATTGTTTAACATTCCCGTTTGCAAAGAAATCTATTTGACAGTGTTCATAGACATATTTTTAGATTTTGCTGAGCACATATGAACATAAAATTGCTTGGGATTTTTTTGCCAAGAACCCTTGCAATAATGCAGCTATAAAGAACTAGTAGTTTTTTTTTTAATTTTGTTCTTCTTTTATAAATGCAGATAATATTTCAAAGATTGACAGTATTATGACAGTCCAAATCACCACAAGATATCTAGGTATACTGAGGTAGGGAATTTAATACTTTTCAGAGGTATTGGATAAAGTGCTGTTTACTTCAAAAAGCCTGTTAGCTTAAGCTTTCTATAAAAACTGAGCTCTGCTTATCAACCCCCAGTGTGAAAAAAAACCAAACCCAGCACATGCCTTTGAACACTTCCTAGAGTAAATCTCTCTATAGGAAAAACTTCCTGAATTTGGTGTCCCACTATAGAAGCAAAACTAGATCACATGCTTGTGTTAGTGATCCCAGCTCTCCCTCCTTTTAATCTTCTTTAAGAGTTAGACTATATTCTCTATTATGCTTTCATTCTTCATAGTTTTTCAATTTAATTGGTGATTTCAAGTGTGGTTCTGGACAAAACTTTGGTTTTGTCTTTGGACTATCGCATTGCATGTCAGAGTTTATGTATCCTGACAGATCATCCCTATCTCCATCAACTGTGGGATATTGCAGTGCATTGTCTAACTAGTATTTCATGTCCATGTGAAAAACTTAGTCAAATGGTGAATCTGTGTTGCTGCCAGAAATAAAGTGATTGGTCTGTGTTCTTAGAATAGAAGGTGGCAAAGCTAATCTGATACTCTGGCTGCTTTAGCTGAAGGCGACTGAAGGCACAGCCTTGTGGAAATCAGTGGAATAGGGTGACTTTTCTGCAGTTCTCTGGGGCCTTCCTGCTCTTGAACCACACATCTTTTATAAAGCATTTATGAATATTTCATTAACACTAACTGCATAATCCTATCAACTGATTCTCTGATTCTTAAATGTTTTGCCTTGAACTAAGCATGTATACTGGATGGGAATTTTGATTCTTAATTTCCAAAATTTTACATTTCACCACAGTTTTCCATTATTTTGCTCAATATTTAACTTTCTTTCTGCTGTGAATATAAAGAACTTGAACCTGTGACCTTTAGATTGATTGTCTCGCCATACTCTCAGCAGTTAAAAATCTTTTCCCAGCATAAGATTTTTTTTTTTTATCATCTCTTAACTTTTCTTGGATAAACAAGAAACACCAAGTCAGAACAAGGTGTTTTTCAATGTTCAAAACTCTTGTCATTTTTTTCTTTTCTTTCATCAATTTTTCAGCAGCTTTTTAAAGAATGAAAACAGTCTCCAACATAGCATTCTGATAATGGTATCTCTAAAGGTATTTTCAGATATTGCAATGCTTCTCTATTTTTCTTGACACTCCTTAAGCATTATTTTAGCCTTCAAAGTGTCACTTCAGAGCCAGTTATTTTCCTAGCATAGTGTCTAAATTCTCTTGACTAGCAACTTTCCAGGATGCAGCTCCTCCTCCTGTTACAATAAGCACTATGTTTTGCTCCTAGCTGAATGATACTGCATTTGGAAGAATTAAAATGTGTATTGGGATGCTTGAAGTGGCAGTTCAAAGGCTATATTTTGTTTGAGAATGACAGCAAAATGCCTGCTCCAGCTAGTGAGCCTGAGCAGATTGCAGTGGGGTAGTTCAGCTATTGCCAAGCTCCAGCATGCAGCCTGGAATCTGAGAAGCCTGCTCCAGCCTGTGAGACCTGGGATATTGTTAGCAGGCAGCTGAAAATTAGCCTGCCTACAGCTGTTCAGGGTATAACAGGATCAAACACGTTAATAATTGTTAAAAAGTCTGGCAACACTGACTGGGGAGTTCCTAGGAACCACTGAGAAAAAAAAAGCAAAGGCAATATAACATAATCCCTTGCTGTCGCTTCCAGGCCACACCCCAGCTCCATGAGTGACAAAATTTTTCAGTACCTCCCTTCAGTCCACCACCAGACCAGAGTGATTTTTGAGCTCAGTCAGCAAATTGTTCATTGCTACAACTGCAGCAGTGAGTGTGGAGTACATTGAGGGAGTAAGAACGTCAGAACAGTGACAAAACAAACCAGGGCCTGCAGAATCCCAGTGTGAACCGCTGCAAAGGCCTGTCACCAATCTTCTCAGGGCACAGCAGTGTAAGTGACACATTGCAGCACACCTGGCAGAGCATGGACCAGGACTCTGATCCAGCTCATTTAAGGGGTAAACATACATTTCAGGATTAGTAGAAAAAAATCCCACTGAGCTAATTCAAGAGAAAAATTCATCCTCAGATACTTGCTAAATGCTATGGAGACTCACCTAGGAAACAGCAGGGAAGAAAACAAAGGACCCACATGTCTGAGTGTCCCAGAAGAAGGTCAAGTAGGCATGCTAATGGAAAGAAAAAATCTTCTTTAACATCCATCTAAAGTGAGTATTCTTGGCAATATGGAAACTGTGAAGAAAATGGACAATAAATTAACTATGGGAAAAATTTCATCAAAATAATTCTGAAAGTTGTGTGAACATATTTCATTTACTACTAGCAGTGACTGAGGTAGTGATATCCTGTACACACAATGAGGAAGTTTCAGTCAAGACAGGACAAATATGAACAAGAAAATAAACTCTACCACCTCCCCACCCTTAATATTTGATCAGCCCCTTCAAGTGATTGTGCACTGCACCTGCAATATCTCTCCTCCACTGGCAGATGAATTTACTGAACATATGATAGGTGACTAAAATAAATGGAAAACTGATACTTCCAAAATATAGTCTGTGTTCTGTGATTATAAGTGTTTTCAAAAAGTTTATGTTTCTTTACATAACAGTAGATAATCAGATTTCAGTTTGATATCATATCAAATATGATATGAAGAATCCTATTTAAGCACAGAGGTGTACAGCACTCTCATGCTATAAAAAATCAAAACTGGTTTGAGATCATGGAAATTTCTTCCATTCAGACATTCAAGCAGATAAACAGCACTGCAATTTTTTTTTTTCAAAAATTGGAGCCTTTCAGATGATTTTTAAGTGCTTTGTACATTACATCATATTTCTGTAACGGGGATAATGTGGATTGAAGTAATCAACTGTATATAAGTGCCAATTAGGTTGCATGATTATTGTGATGTGATATTTCTAGTACTTTAATGGTTAGGCATGTTGTATTTTTGTGTTATATTTGGTCCATAATAGAAACTTTCACACAGTTACAAACTTTGCTAAACAGAACTTTCTTTTTATTGTCAGAGAAGATAAGAATCTGAAAGAGTCAGCTATGATAAAAGTCAGATATCAAAGAGATGAGCCTTGTGGTTTGACCTCTCCAGATCTTGCATCTGATCAATATAGAACTGTAGTTACATTCACATTTTATGAAGAGATGCTGGAGTAGTTCCACAGAAATTAGACTCAGCTATTTTTTGTTTAATACAGTCTTTACAGTTTTATTTCCCATTTTCTCTACAATATAATCTACAACTGTTTGATGAACAGTCCAGATGAAGAACGGACAAGCATTGCCTCCATTTTTTTACATATTTGAAATTCATTATATATATAGAAATTATGACTATTTTACTAATTTTTATTCGGTTCTCTGAAAATACATCTGAAATAGTGATATCTCTGTTTTTTGAATTAACATTTTTATAAAGAAATTATATGTGTAGTAATTTTTTTGTTTGCAGAGACCAAATGTTAACAAAATTGAGCATGTCTGTAGATGATTTTTTAAAGCAAGAATATTTTCACTCAGTTCCCCAGACACAGCCAGATTCTCACCGATGTGTATGAAATACTGTTTCATCTGACTTCAAATGGGAATAGCAAACATTTCAAGTAAGGAATAAAAAGCCTGTTCACCTCCTTTATAGCTTTCATAACCATTTAGCTGGGTGACCTAAAAAACATTTGAGTGCAGATTATGTGAGGTAGAGCAAGAGAGAAAGACGTAAAGCATCACAGTAGTCACATTTACATGACAGAGAAACCAAACAGTCCTGCAGCTAGATACAACTTTGAACATTATTGAACCTTCAGTAAACAAGAAAACAAATTAAAAAAACTCACGCGTAATCAGAAGTTATGGCCCCATGCCCTGTTTCCTACAGCACCATCAAAAGACTTTTATGGCTTCTTTTTCCAGCCTTTCAAATTATTCCTGCTACATCAAGCCACATTCCACTCCTGTAAAATTTTGCACTTAACAGCTGCAAACACATCAAGCAAACTGAAAATCTTTTGACTATGAAGGACCCCTAGAATACATGAGATAGGTCTCAGATTTCTCTTCTATTAGTTTCTGTTACTGGCAGCATTTGTGTGTAAACAGATTTGTTTGTTTGTTTTGTGACTATCACACAACAAATGATTGCTGAAAGCCTGGAGTGTCTCACAATTTGATGTGGTTCAAGCCATGCTTCCAGCACATAGCTGCATCAAGGCTGGGAGTAGGCTGGAATCTGAAACTAGATCTGCATCTGAGGCATCTCTCTTGGCATCACCTTCAGATACCATCCCTCCATCAGAGACGATAAATAATGGATGGTCATCCCCAAATCTAGCAATCTGGCATGCACATTGCTTTTGAAATAATAAAGTGTTAGTTGGAGTAACCCATGACTGCCAGAAAGGCAGGCTCTTTCTCTTCTTTTTTCTCTAATCTTTTACTGCTTAAATATCACTGTGACAAATCCTGCATGCAAAATATGGCTTATATAAAGCACAAAGCACAACTGACTCTGTTTGGTTACTGCCATATTTGGATGAAAATTACTTAATTTACCTTTGTTCATCTTTCAAATTTTTTCTCATTTTCTCTGAACCCCATTCAGTCATCCCATCTGGGATGGATCCAGATGTGGGATCTGAATTCTATGCTGGAAATCACAAGCTCAGTTAGGAAAACTCCATCTGAGAAACCATTCTACACGGGATTACAAAGCTAAATATTTTTGTTTGCCTCATCCAGAACATTTTTAATTCCCATGGATTGCTTATACTAGCATATTATGGCCAGAAGCTGACAGTCCTCAGCTGAGTATCCCCCTGCCTACAGAAGAGGATCTGCCTGACCAGGGACTGATAGATTCTCTAGGGGAAGAATTGCCACATTCCCTTTCCAGAAAGCATAATAGAGGAATAGAGACTAAGCTTGTTAAGACTTTTGAAATAATATAAATTATTAGCATTATTAGTGCATTTACAAGTACTCAAACATGCTGACACCTAATCCCTTGCTAGAACAAGTCCACAGTATTTAATCCATAATATTTCATGGAACAAATCCATGAAATATTATTTTCCTTCAAAATAAGAAAAAAAAGTGCCATCAATACCACTGTATTTTTAAATCTGAGAAGCCCTGGGTGTAAAAGTTTACAGGCTGTTCTCTGCAGATCTCTTCCAGGTAAGCATTTATTTCCAGCACAGGCAACTATCAACCCATATGTCTCCTGGTCTCCCAGTCCTCACCTCTAAACTCAATCTATTTGACCTCCTCCTCTCTAGAGCATCTCTCAGTAATTTCACAGAAGAAGTAATGGGATTTCCCTGTCCAAAAGCAGACATCATTGTCCAGCTCCTCCTCTGGCCCTTGCTGCTGTGAACAGGCCCAGGTCAGTACCCCATCAAAGGGGAAGAGACAGCAAAGCTGAGACAGAAAGGGACAGAAGTACTTTGCTGTTCTCTGCAGCAAGAGGAAAAAAGTCATGCCTGCAAATCCTGAGGCAGAAACTTTCCCAGCAGAGTCACTGGACAGTGATGAGTTGTTCAGTTATGTTTCCCCCTCCCCAATGGCATTTTATCAATGGTTGTCTAGCAGTCCTGCATCCCTAGATATAAAAAGGATGTGCACAGAAAGGAGTGTGTGACAGACATGCTGCTGCAGTGATTAATGTGCTCATCCAAGCTGGTGCCTCACCACGTAGTCAATTAATCACTGTCCAGTATTTTGGAAGCCATTAAATTTTGTACCATTTTGATATGGTAAAAAATGGTATCATGCTCCTACCATTCAGCAGGTTTTCCTTTGAAGTGTGATTTCACCAATTCTGAGTTTTGTTTCCTCGTCATTTATTCCTTCACTACTAAAACATGTACTGTTATGACTACTGTGTGGCAGGCAGGTAATTTCAGTTTCTTGTTACAACCTCTCAAAGGATGCCTTCTGGCAAATCCAAAATATGTGGAGGACATTTTATTGTTTACTTTGGTTGTAGTTCCTGGGAGTTATTTACTCCCATGTGAGAGGTCCAGCTCTTAACACAATGAAGGCTGTACCATCCAGCTGTTGCTGGGAGAGAAGGAGTTGGTGACCAGCATCTTGCTCCTGCCAGAGCAACACAAAGGTGGAAGCAATTTTCTTTATGCATGAGGGGAAATCAAGGTCTATGGTCTGATCCTGAAAGAGTTTCAGCAAGAGGGAATTCCTGCCCATTTCTCTATCATCTGACCATGAAGAAGAACATATGAATGAGGTAGACTGAAGGAAACATTTTAATGAGTGAAAGACTTACTAGTAAAGTCTATAATCTAGGGCTATAACAAAACTCCATAATCTCACCAACTACTTTTCAGCTTTCCAAAGGACTTTACATAGCTTTTCTCTGACTTCACTTTTCCTTCTCTAAGTTTCTGTAGTTGTCAAGCTTCCTACAATATAATAAATCTTCAGCTTGATTACTCTTATTAATGATTTCACTCAGGGCATTTTGCAGTCAAAGACTCTTTGTGCTCAAAAAGGTTTTCAACAGATTTGATAAGAAACACCAGGAAACAGGTTCTGTTTTGAGAAGGAAAATGATCGATCATTACCTCTGCAGAAGAGAAACAGGAGCTTACTTATATAAGGGAAGGTTATGAATAAAATAAGTACAGCACTTTAGCTGAGCAACCTTCTAGAAATGGGAGAAAACAAAACAGTATAGGGTCATAAGAGCAGGAATTAGCAGGGAGCAACCAGGTGAAACATCACCTAGAGGTGACAAGGTTCACAAGATAGGCCTTGAGACAGTGTACTTTATTTGCAGGTGAGATGCAATGGGCAACACTCCTACTCCATCCACACAGAACTCCACCAGTCCCGTTTAAACTTTAATATATGTATGGGTATGCACATAAATGGATAAATACAAATGGATATGGTGAATACAAACACCCTTCTACCTTGCAATGCACCTTTAGATGGTAATAGTCAGCCAAGCAGAAGAAAGGTGCCACTAGCACTCGTGTTGATTCATGCTTTCTCTCACCTCTCACTAATGTGAATGATTGAAGGAGCTGGCCAATGACACTTAGACCCACATTCCTAATCTCAAAGCATTCTGCACAGTAACATTTTCACCATCTTTGGCATCAGAGAATTTGTACTTTCAAGCACAAAGAGATAAATTTTAACAGCAGTGTCTTGCCCTTGGGGTGCATAATTGATCAAATGAAGATTAAGTCAGTGCTTTACAAAACTATGTTGTAATTTAGAGTCAAAATGCCAAACAGAATTTCTTATGGCTGAAAGTAAGTTTTTTTTCTCTTGTACTGAAAGTAAGTTCCTCATCATTTTTCTCAAGGATTTAAGCTATGTACAAGGCTACCTTCAGTACAGATAATTGAAAGTCATTCCAAAATTTGAACTAGTTGCTACCTATCACTTTTTAAGCTCACCATCAGGCACAGTAAGATTGTAAATGTTTAATCTACAAAATAGTAAACTATAGATAAAGATAAGAAGTGCTTTGATTTGATCTTTAGATGTCTAGTTGTTCTCATTGTTAAATGCCATTAAAAGCAACTCCCTGATGAATCATTATAGAAAATTGGTAACAGTAAAAAAAAAAATATATTCAGGTAGAAAAAGGGAGATTCAATTCAAAAATCTCATGAAAGGTTTAAACTCAAATGTTCAAAGATTGTGAATTCAAAAAAGTGGTCCAGAACAGGATAAAAAGAGAGTTTGCCATTAAAAAAGCACAAACAACACACATGGAAAAAAGTTTGGCTTCTACTCAAATTTAGTAGCATAAAGGCTGAGAGATAGACCTGATTGATTTCTGTATCTATTCTAGGGGAGCAAAGGGAGAAGAGCGGGGGGGCGAAGGTCTCAAGAACAAAGGTGTAGGTTTTCTTTCAAGTAAATACAAATCTATTGATTATTAATACCTTTGGGCTGGAATTAAAAGGTTTATGAACATCCAAGTACTGAGTTTATAAATCCACCTTCTAATATGACCAAGGATAGGAAAAAAAACTTACCAGTTTTAGTATAGTCCCTGAGAAAGTAATCAACAAGTTTAATGTTGCCATCCTTCATTTCTCAGGGTCTGGACTAGACAGTGAAGGCCAAATCTTCTGGCTTTGTAAAACCTAAAAGTAGCCTTTCTTTTTTCTGCACTACTTCTCCTCAAACTTCTGGCACACAAGGATTCAAAACAAACCTTTAATTTTAGGGCAATCTTTGTAACACTTCATGTTCTTTGTCCAAGTGTGGTTTCCGTACCCAGAGCAGTATTTTCAGAGAGAATGATTACATCAAGTTTCACTTGAAGCCAGTTCAGAGAAGGTGCCTGGTGGCTGAAGCACAGGCTTGCCTTATACTAACCCCCAGCTAAACAGAAATCCACCAGGCTTTCTGTAGGACGTGTGACCCCATGGGACACCCACACTGGATCAGGCTGTTCCTGAAGGACTGCACCCCGAGAGTGACCCACATTGTAGCTGTTCATGGAGAACTGTTGTCTGTGAGATGGATTCAGGCTGGAGAAGTTCACTGAGAACTCTTCTCATGGGAGGGAACCCCACTGAAGTAGAGGGAAGACTCTCTCCCCAGAGCAGTAGCAGAAACAATGTGTGATGAACTGACCATAACCCCCATTGCCTTCTGGCTGCACTGCTGGCAGGGAGAAGGTAGAGCTGGGAAGGAGGGAGGAAAGATTTTTTTAAGGTCTGTTCTGACTTACCTCACTAAGACATCTTGGAAAATTTCAGAGTAATTAAATTTGAAGGAAACATGAAAGGGCCATATGCAGAGATATGGATGTCCACGGGTTCAATAAAATTTAAACACTTCCATGTTTTGCCAGTCTTACTCAGTTGCAGATGAAAACTAGAGTAACATTACCTTGTTTTAAAAGTACACAGACGAGATTTGACTTGAAAGCCAGCCTCTGGCTTGCTTGAATTGGTGCTTATTCCAATTTTTTTGAACTCGTTGCAAATTTTTCTATTGACATGAACAGATGAATCTGACTGCTTATCACTTAAGTGAATCACAGATTAAAACAACAATACTTGTACAATTTTTATGACAACCTTTATAAAATTAGTCTGTTCTGGATAGCAGAACCCTGATGTACTGCTGAGCCATTTCTATCTGAAAAGTGGCTGAGCTGGTTTTGTGTATATGAAGTTACATTCAGTTGAACTCATTCCTTCAGTGGTTACCTAAAAACTCATCAGAGACACAAACTGCAGCATTACTACTTCTGTACTAACTGAGGACTTGACTTTAATTTTCAACTGAAGTTCCTTGGAAAAGTAAAAAATCTGTATCAGCTCATCACATATGGGTCTCAGTAGGACAGAGGCAAAAGTTATAATATCAGACATAGTCAAACATATGAAGCAAAATGTTAAAGCACTTGCTGAGAAAATGCAAACTTACTGAAAATATAAATAGGGACTTGGATTTTTTTTTCCTTCCCCATAGTACTCTAACATGGCAGAAGGAACAAGACTTACTGCATGTACAACATCTTTGGATTGTCCCACATCCTGCTGTTGGATTCCATTTATGGCCACTCTAGGGGTCATGGAACATCTCAGCAGACAGTACTCCTGAAACCTGACATCATGATACACTCCATGCCCCAGTAATAGCAATAAATACCGTAATTTCAGAAAAGATGTTGTGATTGTGGATAAAATAACAATATAATCACAGCCAAAATACATTCAAATACTAAGAAGTGCAAACAGTTAAAGTTATTACTACAACAATGTGCAATAATAAGACTTGAAGGCTCTATTTTTGTCAGATAATTTAGCAGTTCTTTATTGCTCAAAACTTAGTTCTGTGACTGCAATATCAGCTCTGAGTAATCAGCAGTTTTTGTATCTCACAACAGCTCTGTGAGGGCAAGAAAACAGAAACAAGGTAGAAAGCACCTGGGCAACCCCTTGTGGTGAATGATTTTTCCTTTCCAGCAAGTACAGTTTCTCATATTTAAACTCTTAACCCTTGGGGCCTTATCCTCTCATTGCGCATTCTGAGAAGAATCTGACTCCACCTTCTCTCTAGGACTGTAGTTAGAATGCCTTTTACCCTTTTCTTCTCCATGTTAAACATTCCAATTCCTGCTCAGATGTCCTACTCCAACTCCCAAATCATATTCAAGGTCCTCCATTGACTCAATATTTCTCCCACACTGAAATGTTGAGATCTTTCCTTTTGTCAGTGGATCAGTGTGATTATCACATGATTGCATGCTAAAGGGACATTAAACCGTTCAGCCTTCTTTACATCATCTGTTTATAGCTATCCTCTTACAATAAGTAATAGAGATTTTTTTTCTGTTTTGGTTTTCCTCTTGATCTTAATATCCTTCTACACCATTTCTTGCTGCAGCCAGTGTCCCTTCCAGGTGAATCATTCTATTAGCTGCTTTTTTATGAGTTTGCCTTTTTAGATTGTTGCACTCATCTTTAATGTCCATTCCAGTGTAAATTGTTGACTTCAGCCAAATTATTTTCTTACTGCATTTCCTACATTTTCTCCATAACCAATAAGAATCTGTGCCCTTGACTATATGACTTTGGAGGGCTGCCATTTTGCTTTAACTATTTTCTTCCCTTCAGTCTGTTTCACAAATCATCCTACAAAACAGTAAGCTGATTTAATTACAATTCATTTACCTAATATCTGCTTGGTTTTAATAACAGTTATTCAGCATTCCCACTATTAGAATTGTGAGTAAATAAATAGATTTTGATGCACACTCTTATGCTGAAAAAATTAAGATCAAAAAGATGAAATCCATTCATTTAAAATAAATAAATGCACCATAATTTAAACAAATAGGTGATGAAGTCAAAGCCAAAAGTGAGTCCTACTTACCTCACTTCCTAGTATCTTGTTAGTTTACTTGAACAGGTAGTAAGCTGCAACCAGTGACTAAGGCAGCCTAAATAGACAAGTGAAATATAGAAAATGAACATTTACCATTCTCAACAAAACACCTGAGTTTGGGAAAATCAGTTTCATTCCTTTGGATTTGGCACTAAAATATCTTTAAAGTCTCAGGTGTCAGAATACTTAATATCAGGCAGGCATCAATTTGCAAGTTGCTGAAAGAATTTGAAAGGGCAGAAGAGGACAAGGGCTAGATCATTGTCCTGGGTTTACCCCACCTGGATTCCAGGTGTCCACCAAAGCCTCTCTGTCACTCCCTTCTTCAACACAGAAGGGAAGAGAAAACATAATGAAAGGCTCACGGGTCAAGATAAAGATGTGGAGAGTGCAGTCATCCATTACCACCATTAGCAAAACACATTTTTTCTGGGGAAATTAGTTTAATTTAATAATAATTAGATCAGAGTAGGGTATTGAGAATTAAAATCAAATCATTAAAAAAACACCTTCCCCCCACCCCTTCTTTCTTCTGGGGCTCAAATTTACTCCCAATTTTCTCTCCCTCTTGTCCCACCACAGAGCAGAGAAATGAGAATATGGGTTGTCATCAGTTCAAGACCTGTTGTCCCTGCTGCTCCTTTCTCCTCAGGGTAAAGACTCCTCACACTCTTCCCCTACTCTTTCCATGGGCTGCAGCTCTTCACAAACTGCCCCAGTGTTGGTCATTCCCACAGAGCGAAGTCTCTCAGGATCAAATTTTTCCAACACACGTTTCTCAAGTGGTCACAAGTCCTGCCAGCAAACCTGCTCTAACACAGGCTCCTTTCTCTGTGAGGCCACAGCCCCTGCCAGGAGCCTGCTCAGTGCTGGCTTCCTACAGGGTCACAGTTTCCTGTGGGCATCCAGCTGCTCCAGGGAGGGGTCCTCCATGGCTGCAGGTGTTTCTCTGTTCCTCTGCCCCTCCAGGGGCTGCAGGGGCACAGCTGCCTCACCATGGCTTCACTGCAGGCTACAGGGGAATCTCAGCTCTGGCACTTGCAGCACTTCCTTCCACTCCATCCTCACCAGCCTTGGTGTCTGCAGAGCTGTTTCTCTCACATATTTCCACTCTTCTCTCTAGCTGCTGTTGCAAAGGCTTTTTCCCTTTCCTAAATCTGTTATCCAAGAGGTGTTGCCACTGTGGATGAAGTGTTCAGCCTTGGACAGTGGCAGGTCCATCTTGGAGCCGACTGACATTTGTTCCGCTGGACGTGTGGGAAGCTTCTGGCAGCTTCACACAGAACCCACCCCTGTACACCCCTTCTACCTAAACATTGTCATGCAAACCTAACACATTTCTGTAAAAATAAATACTACTAATAATAAATTTAAATCATGCATTGCTATGTATATTAAAAATATCTCTGCATTACTTATAGAAACAGACTCTGTTACTAACTGTTATGGATTCCTCCTAAAATTTCTTCCTTTGTCAGTAAAAAAAAAAAAATTCTTGACTGAAGAAAACCAAGAAATTAATAGGAAATCATACCATTAAAATAGAAAATATGAATACTTTAAAATAACAATTAAATACTCCAATAAAAATGTATTTAAAGCATAAAAGATTCAAGGTTGAAATTTAGTAAATAGAGTTACTCTATAAGAATAAGCTTGAGGTTTGGAATTAGAATGACCTGAAAACACTGAACACATTAAACATGACCTTTAAGATTCAATTTCGTGTGTGGGAGTGTGAGGCTAATGAAATAGCTGAAGGATCATATTTGTAAAAAATCTGCCTGCTGGTGGAAGTAATGTTAGTATAGCCAATGCTGTTAACATTCTCCACAGTCAGTGGACTCTAAGGCCTGACATGTTATTTATTTGATGAAGTGTTTTATTCTCAAGCTCCATTTTATGTATTTCGTTTGTTTTCTTTATGTTTTCCATGATTTCAAGTGCAAAAATTAAAAGGTGACATTTTAGCTAAGCCAAAACTGTACACCCAAAACCTGGGGAGTATTTGGACTGAGAGAGAAGTTGTTGCATATTATTCTGCATTGTTGGGAATGCTCTTGTTAGTATATGAACAGCAAGACAGATATTAAAATAGCTATGTTTGTGTATATGAGAAAAAAAAGTTTTTCCTTCTATCACTCAATATGTTACATACATAATCTGTAGTTTTTTAAATTAATTTCTTCCAGCAAATAAGCCTCTGGCTCCCAAGCCCATCAAGTAATTTTCTTCACTATGGTTAAATAATACCCACAATCAAAAGAAGCCATTAAAAAATTTAAAATTTTATTGTGAATATTGATGTCAAAGTTGATTATTCAGGTCAGGTTTCACACTTGTTCCTCAAGAAATCACTTTTATATTTCCTTTATGTGGAAGATCAGTAATGGGTAGTAGTCTGAGGGCTGTGCCAGGCTAGGAGGTTTCCTGGTGATGTCCTTGACCCAGTATATTCATCCTTCTGGTCCTCTTAGAAGGGAATTGCCTACAACTGTACCTGTCTTTTCTTTCTCTTGAAGTGGTTCTAATTGGGGATGTTTTATACTCCTTGATCTCACCCCTTCTTTTTGGGTTGTCCCAGTGAGGGTGTCCAAGGCTTTCATATCAATCAATACACATCTGTTTGCATTGCAACTCCAAATCTGTTTTTCAGGGATCCTCGATGCAGCACTAACCTCCTTTTATTCAAATGCTTCTTTCTAGTTTCTCCCCAGAGTCCCATCCTGATCTTTCCATGTTTACACAATTCACTTGAGACTGTGGAGGGGGAGTTTTATCCCTTCGTCTGCCTGAAGCCTTTTTGTCCCTCAATACACAGTATCCTACTTTTTCTTTAGCGATTAATTGGATTTATATCTCCTACCTCCCAATTCCACTTTTCATTTGCATCTCTTGCTCCTACTCTGTGCATCCTTGAGTCTCCTGAACCTTCTTAGGGTCCCTGGCATGGGCTACTCTCCACAAGCTGCTTATCCTAATCTAGTCTCCCTGATACCCCAGACACTTCCAGCATTTTTATAGGGTGTTTTTTTTAATCAAATCTCTCTGTCCCTCCTGCTTAGGGGGCAGCAGCAGGAGAAGCACAGTGCATTCATGGAAGGGAGGCCCCCACAGCCTCCCAAGAGACTGAAGCAGCAGCAACAGATGGGTTGGGCTCAGCCCAGGCAGTTGTGGTGGAGGCACACGCAGATGGGAGCTGCAGCATCTGTGTCCACCAGAGCCACTGCTGAGAACATGAAAGGGGAGATTTTTCAAAGCCCTGAGAATTTGCCAAATTTAGGCAGTTTCTCTCAGGGACAGTGCAATGTTCATCCTTGACAGAACTGAACATTTCAGTTTATATGCCAAGCATCAAAGTTCCTTACC
The DNA here is from genome assembly GCF_037042795.1 of Molothrus aeneus. NCBI lineage: Eukaryota > Metazoa > Chordata > Aves > Passeriformes > Icteridae > Molothrus > Molothrus aeneus. Next base: position 33,344,212 of record NC_089650.1, on the reverse strand, counting down.
ACAGAAAATATCTCCCTCTCCCATTTCCTTCATTCTCAGAAACTGCAAAAAACCACCTCAATGTTAAAATTTTATAAACAAAATAAAGCATTCCATCCCCAGGAGCTGGTAAGGAAAGTTCAGCCTTCCCAGTCTAAGTTTGGCAAAGTTAAAAGAAAATTAAAACAGAGACCTACAAAAGGAAACGTCAAGAAATGTGAATTAGAGGCAGTCCCACTGATGTTTCCTGTACCAAAAAAACCACAGTCATTTCCCTAGACTTCCCCTCAGTTTTGCTTCATGTTATTTTTTAGTACTTTTCCTTATGCCCCAAACACTTAGATATAGCAAAAACTCACTTTGTACAGCTGTCAGTACACTTCTGTCAAGAAAGAGGGACTGCAACAGTAGGCAGGAGCTATAAAGTAACGCTAGCTCTTAGATCCAGTAGAAATATAGAAAAAATATCTGTACAGGTCTAAAAGAAGCTAAGTGAAGTACTATATTTCTGTTTTCTCTGGGCACATTGTGCTGCTGCCTTAAGACTGAGTCACTCCTAGCTCCAGACAGGCCTAGTGCCCACAGCCTCACAAGTCATTGCCCGGGAGCACATTGCAAACACAGGTTATTTCTACAACAGCAGGAAATTTAATTCTGCTGTGGGTTTTATAACAGTTTACAACAGGGATAAATTCAAATGTCTGTTTTACAATCCATTCCTACATTTTTTTTCTGGTCATTATGGAAACTTTCCACCTTTAGTATAGGATTCCACAGCCATTGAGCTACATTTGCTAAGTTGACTGTCCAGACATAAACAAACACCTTCCCTTTCTTGCTCTTATTCTGCAGATACATTTTTCCGTCTCTAATCTTCCCACATTGGTTTTTTTCCTTTCTTCACTTCCTCAAGCATTCCCTAATGCCAAAAAAATTGTTGCCTTCTTATAATACCTTTGAAATCTCTTTGCAGTAATATCCATTGCGGTCCCACCGGTGCCCACTCTATGCTCACATGATATTTTCAAGCAGTGAGCAAATTCTCCAGCTGTGCTGTTTAGCATGGTGCAAAACAAGCTGATCAGTAACAGCAGCAACAGAAGTAATTAAAAAAGAAACACAAAATAATTTTAAAAAAGAAGCTCCTTGAAAAGTGAGTTTTCCCTTAACACTTAAACATTCTTCCTTTTGGGAGGAATACCAACATTTTAGAACTAAATGTTTGCCTATATATATCTGATGAACCCGAAATTCATTTTATGTGTACAAAGCACCAGAAAAGAATAACAGTTACTGGATCTACTAAATTCAAATGGATACGTTATACTACCATTATTGTTTGTATTTGTATTTATATTTAGATTTAATAATTTATATTTAAATATTTAAATATTTATATTTATATTTATATTTATATTTATATTTATATTTATATTTATATTTATATTTATATTTATATTATACCTCTTTTGAAGGCCAAATCTTATTTAGTGAAAAATATTGAGCACTCAATCTTCATTTACAAAACTATTTTCATCATAAAAGACTGTAAAACAAAACAGATAAAAATATCAGTGACAGATAAAACAGAACTAACTATATTAAACAATTATTTTGAGAAGAGTGAAGCCCACATAAATTATGAAAACAGGATTTTATCAAATGTCTTAAACTTTCATTTAAATGCAGGAGCTGATGTGACTGACCTAAACTCATGAGAAACAACAACTAAAACAGGCAGTCTCTAGAATGCAGAGTATGAGAGCAGAATTTTTTGCTCTTTCAAGTGAGCTGGGTTGAATCCTGCCAAGAGAAATCAATGGAAATATTTTCTATAAAGATTAGTGAAATTTGGACTGAACACTAAATGGAGAATTGGGCTGTTAAGAGAAATTCCACACATTCCATATGTTTGGATTCCTTGTGATCACATATTTATTCCTGAAAATGCTCTGTACTGTATTAACTACCTACTCTTGCTATACTTTCTGAGAGGGGAAGTAAAAGGAATGACAGAATCCAGTGAGACATAAAATGGATTACACCCTTCAGGAGTAGGGTGCTCTTACAAAGGCAGATGTGCAAAAATGAATTGAAATGTATCTGGAACAATGGGGAAATCTGAGGTCCTAGCTCCTGAAGCATTAATTTCTACATTTTTCACCAAGAAAAGTCTAAATTAAAAATCTTGACAGTGCTTAGAGTGGGGTAGTCACCTTCCAGTTGGGTGTTCTGGCTGGTGAGTTTGATCTCCTTTTGACTCTCTGTAACTATAGATTTTACACTGCTTTTTATGCAGCATCAAGCACCAAACACAAGAAAGCCTGACTGCATTTTAGCTATCAACCCCTGGTTGAGTTTTGAACAGAGTTTAAATCCCTGCTTGCTGAGTATTTCCCAAAAACAGATCTCCTCTTCCCTTGCCAAGTATTTTAGATGTGTGTGCAATAATAAATGGAATGGGTCTGGTATGCATTTGGCCTTAATCTATCTATACCCATTATATGCTAGCTTAATGTCCCTGTCACCTTTTGATGAAGCTGAGATTCCTCATATTCAAGTCTAAAATAATCCAGATGTGTTTTCCAATAGTTAAAATCGAAATTTTTTAGTTTGGAAAAAAATATTATAAAAGAGGTTAACAAAAAAAAAGTATGTTGTGACACGCCTCATGCTCTTCTGGTCAAATGGCTGTTCTTAGCTGTTTTACTAAGTAGTACAGACATAGACAAAATCCCTTTATTATCACAGACAGTTTAACAGAAATAGGCTCTGGCTTCCTAAGCCTATTTCTGCATTCCAGCTCCACAGAGATACTGAATCTTACACAAATATCTTGGTCCACATTGAGGATTTTATACTTACCTGGGGCTTCCTGTTGGATATTACAATTCAGGAACTTAATTTCTCTTATATAGCATGTAAGATATCTGAGCACTTACTCCCACATTTTGAACCCCACTCCCTAAAGAGATGGGTGACAAAGCTTCAGATTTTATATTGCCAAGCTTTCTGAAATGCCCACGTTCCTTTTTAATTCTCAGCCAACGTATGCTGCTAGCTAAGCCTGAGTACTTGTAGCTTTGCTTCATTTCTCATCTGCTGTCATTCCTCCTCTTCTAGGTTAATTCCTTCCACCTCTCATTTCATATGCTAGTAGAAGCAGAATATCATCAGGTAGACATCACTGAGTATTTGTTTTTATCTCTTCAGTTTGGTTGGTTGCTGTTAACAAAATCCTCTCAGCGTAATTTGAGAAGTGTCCTTTTACATCACCTTTATGCTCTCATATTCTGGAAATGAACTGTAAGAGAGTAATAAATAAATTCATACAAGATTGGTTTTTTTTTTTTCCTTCCAACAGATTGTGTAACTGCTTGTTTGGCTTGGGGTAGTATATACAAAACACCCCAAGAAATACTTACATAACAGAAAAAGAAGGACGTATTCTAAAATCATCTGTTAAGGACAGGGAAAATGTTTAGCTGCCTTGGCCTACTTAGTGAATGTATATTTCTGCATGATGGAGATGAGAAATGATGGGAGCAGGAGTTTTGATATGACAGCCCTATCCCTATCCTGAGCTGACTACCCAGTAAGATCAGCCTGAGTTGCCAGTTTGGGAACAGAGGCCCCCTGCTTGTTAAAGCTGAGCTACTCCTGAGCACTGAGGGTTATGTGTTGGTGCTCGGCCAAATTAAATCACACCTGTCTTTGCACTAAACCTCCTTGCTCTACAGATCACCTTGCAGAGGAGATCTGCCTTTTTACAGCACTTGCCTGTCTTCTAAATATTTCTGCCAACTCTGTGTTTCAAGTTTCCTTCAAAGTCTCACAGGGCCCCACAACCCCATCTGGGTCATTGATGATTCCTTATTTGTAGCTGTGGTTACAAAACCTGCAGTTTCATATACCAAATGTCCAACCTTTTAAATCTGAATCAATGACAGTAATATGTGGAACTTTTAACTGATCTCAAAAAACTTCATGAAGAAGGTCATCTGGCATTTGTTCAGTTTCTTCACAGATATTTGAAGGTTATTCAGAAGGACAGTGGCTGAAGGGGAAAAAAATACACATCTCCTGAGCTGGAGATCTCCATCTCTTAGGCATTCCACATGAAAGGAAGATCTTTAATATCTACCTGAAAAGTCACTCAGAGACGTGCAAAAAGAAAGCTGTATTTTAATAATGCCAGGGGACACTGAAAGCTCTAATTATAAATGATACTTCTTTCAGAAGCACAGAGCTCTGACTAAGGCCTGTTACTATACAGCCATTGAAAATATTTCAGGTTTATGAGCTAGAGTTGAGACTTCTGGCTGTTCAGAATAACATTTAGTTTCCAGCTAAAATATTTTGCAGCCACTTAGGTAAAAATCTATGCAGAAACTTTATGTCTTCATACTTTGATGATACGCAAAAGTCATTACAGATATTTTATGTCTTCAGTTAGATGCAGTCCAGAATGGCAATAGGTCCCTTAAGCATATAACATTAATGCAAATTGTAAAGTCCTTTCTGGAAACGTATTCTGTGGCTTATAGTCAGATAAGTGAAAATAATAAGTCACAGAATTCCAGTCAAAGGACTTGCCACCCAAATTCTCCTTTTCTTCCCCATAATGATCATCTCCCCCAGCCATGAATGTGTTATCTCCAGTGTATTGCTAATCCTCAGAAACAAAGTTCCTGAATTGAGGAAATGGGGTGAGACTGAGAGAGTGAAAAAGCTCATGAATGAGAAATGGGGACTCTGAACCATCTGCTGTTAAAAGGGAGGACAGATAAATTCAGATTTATGCAGGATAATTTTAAGCCCCATCTCTAAATTGTGCTTGATGGTTCATATTGTTAAGAACAGACTTGTCCTCTTGTATGTAGTTAACGTCCTTAATTTATTTTGGGGATTACAGTTTCAGAATTGCTAAGCGACTCATAGTCAGCAGATGATGGAAATTGCATCAGTCCATGCTGTCCTCAAAACAGTGAAGTAACTGCTCAATTTTCTCACACCATTACAAAATATCTGAAATGTTATGACTTTGGCTTGAGGAGCTCTCAAATTACTGGAAAAATATGTCATGATTTTTCCAGTAATGCTGAGCATTATTTTACCACTCTTATTACACTCATACTGGTGTATCTTAGTTTCTCTCCACTAAAATATAAGAAATCTTAAAAAATATAAATGCATGAATACTTAAATAATATAGTCTATTTGTGGTTTTCTTTCCAGGTAATTGGAATGACTGTACATTTTATTCTTTGACTTCTTTTTTCTATTACTTCAAAATTATGAAGTAATACATCCCTATCTTCATTTGTGATATTTGAAATAATGGTAGCCTCTGGCCATTGTCCTGAATCATGTACACTGTTTTCTGAAGACACATTGGAACCAGTACAGACACACATAATTTAAGAATACTTCAGGGATGCTCTCTGTACATCCAATATAGTCCTTTGTAATGCTCAGATATTTTCTCCAACAGAGCAGCCAGATAAAGACAAGGTAGAAATGGCAGCTCCAAATTGTTCAAAAAAGATGGTCCCCTGCTTTAAAGAAAATTACTGTCAGTCTCTGAAGATTTCCAACACATATTGAGTCACCAGAAGGATGACAAAGAGACTTGTTAGAAAAAGAGATGAATTGCTATGCTGACTTATCAGCACTAATGTGCAAGTTGTTTTACAGGATGAAAACCAGGAAGGATTTCTGCTCCCATTTCATTCTCCTACAAACCAAGTGATAATGTTTGCATGAGACTTCCTGCCAAAAGTTAGCATTTCTGAAATAGAAATCTTGCAAACAATCCTAAAGTCAGTTAATCTCAACTGTATAGGAATATATAAACTCTGCACATATGCATATGTGCATATGTCTGTGTATGTGCTCTGTGATTAAGATAGTTCAAAATTGCCAAGGAAGTTCTATTCACTAAACTAGAACTGACAAAATGCATGCAACATTTGCAAGTGCCAAGACTAATTACAATACTCAGCTGGTTTCCAACAAATGAATGATCTTTTCTGTTTGTTTTTCAGCTGCCAGATGGAGTGGAATAGTCTGTGCCATGAATCCAGGGACAAGAGAAATACCTAAAAATTCAGATTTATGATTGATTGACAAGTACATTTTGTACCTGCTAACCATGTAAGTTTGTAATTCCAAATTTCAACTGAAGAAACAACTGTTTGGTTCCCCAACTCTCTCCTAAGGTAAGGCTGTGTGATATAACTTTCTAATACAACACACAAATCAGATATTTTTACTGATTGAATTCTAGGTCATACTATCTTGTATTTAACTGGTGGTATCTAAGAGTCTGAGCATTGCCTTAACTCCACAAATAGCCCTGTTGTCTTTTACTGATACCAGGGCACTACAGAGCAAATAAGGTAAAAATGTGGGATTTGAGAACTGCTCAGTGTTTGGGAAGGGCTCACAGTGCTACCAACTGTGCTTTGATCATAAAATAGCAGAACTCAAAAGAGTTTATAAAAGACTATTTGAAATGAGTGTTCTTAAGTTTGGAAGGAATCATGGGGTTTAAATGAGCCCAGCTGGCAGCACTGCTGAGGTGCCTATTACGTCTGGCTGGCATCGGGGAGCTGGATTGTGATCCCCTGACACAGCTGGGCTCCATCTCTGTTTGCAGGGGGGAGATGGCACCACAAGTGCAAATGAAGTTGCTGCAGCCCGACCCTTTCCTTGTATAATTAGGGCAATCAGAGGGGAACAATACTTTTGAAGCAGCAACTGCGGCTCCAGCCACCTCCAGCTGATAGTTTGACACATCCATGAAAACAGCATGTGTCATGACATTTGAAGACTAATAAGCAACCCAGGAAACTCTCCAGAAGAAATTGTGTATGTCTGTGCATATGTATCTACTCTTTCTTTGCTTTTAAATAATTCTCCATGTTATTCAGTGATGTTTCAAATCCCTTTCCCCTCACTCCATGTACCAGCAGAAGCTTGTTATGTAAGAGAAGAAAAAAAAAATCTATTTTTCACTGAAGGAGACTGAGATGTATACAAAATTTTGCTATTATGTCCTTTTTGCTTGATAAGCACATCTGCAAAATTTACACAATCCACAAACATGAAGGATTTCACCCATTAAAGATTTTACTGTGGTAGAGAACTATATGCCCAGTGATAATGAATGAAAGAATTAAATAAATACTAATGAATAATAATTATTCTGATATAGGTAAAGTCAGAGACTGTCTTAATTTTTTTGCATTGAAGGACCAAATATCTCTGAGCAATTCAAACAGACAAATGAAACCCACGATGTTGAGAATCCCTCGACAGATGGGGAGATGATCTCTAAGCATCCAGTGTTTCAAGCACGATTTAAGGGCAAAGGTTAGTTGCCTTAATATTTAAAGTGCAGCTGCAAGACCTGTCAAAAGAGTTCTTATATGTATTTTATATTTTTCTGTGATATCTGGTGTTAATATTTTATCTCCAGAGGAGCGATTCCATTTCTCTTATTGAAATCTGGACTCTTTTCGATTAAATGTGGATTGGTGTATACACATTTAATAAATAGAGACTACCTGAAATTCTATCTCAAAACCACCACCAATCAAAAAGGCTTTTGAGGATTTTCTTCTCCTTTCACAAGTGAATAAATGGTTAATGCTGTCTTCATCAATTTTTTGGTACGATAATTATTCCTCATATCTATGAGCTCTGAACATTCTGTACCTTAAATTTTCCTTTTGCTTCTCCCCGGCCCCATTCCGTTTGATCACAAAACGGTCCATGACAAGGTTCACTTAAATTTGTTTCTTTGTGCCATCTGGTGGATATTATTTGTAAATGCACAATACCTTTGAAGTATTTCCTCCACTGCTGTGTTGGCAGGATTTTCTTTTTTTTTTCCTTTCCCCTGCAAAACAGTAATGCCTCTTGAAGAACTTTAGCTAATGTGAACATTTATGCATGTACCACTCAAACAGAATGCTACATTTTTATTTCCTTTAAGAATAGAGAAGTACAAAACTTAAATTGTCACCTTGAAAAAACAATTTTAAAGCAGGGTGAAAAATTGTTCTGTCGTTTGCAGACAATTCTGTATTTTGAAAGCTGTCATGTTTACTTCACAGGCTTTTTCTGTAATACTACTCCAGGGAAACCAACTTACAGTAAATCAAAAATAGCGAAGAGTTTCAGGAAAACTTTTCAAAAGTCATCAAAATTCTACACTTGCTCCTTTGGTAAAAACAAAGCTTACTGTATTTCTTAGTTACTTCAGTAACCTTCATGTCGAAAAATTTAGAACTAAGGAAATTAATAATATATTGAAAATTTAATTTATGTAACTTACTGAAATATTTTAAAGTCAGTAATACAGAAATAGTTATTCTTCAAGCTAAACTTATCTTTTCCATTTGCTGCCACATTTACATTTATATAAATATGATTTGCTCCACTTAAACCAACCACATAGTATATGTCCATCTCTATTTCTCCCCACAAAACTACAGTTTCATTGCTTTTATTGGCATAAGTTGTTTTTACTGGTCATAAAGTTTATGAAACTTATTTTCTAATAAGAGATGGGAAAGGGTCTATATTACTTTCTTACACATACACACACACACACACACACACACACACACACACACACACAAAATCCTTCAGGATTTTCAATTTTCCTAAGGAATTTTCCCCTCATTGTTCACTTGGGTGACAATCTCAAGTAATGTGGATATAGAAATTAAATTTATCTTGTAAGTAAAGTAATACTAAATCAATTTACATTGATACTTCAAATTTTAAAATTAAAGAGCAATGAGAGACTTTAGAATGCTGTTCTCATTGAATTTAGTTATTTTTCCAATGAAGCTTATAATTTTCAACATAAGTTAAATGAAAACACCTTTGTTTAGTGTATAAACCTGCTGTGTGTTAAATCCTGATTTCTTTCTATGTTTCATGTTCAAACCATTGTGAGAAAAAGTTGCATTTAGTTAAGATTTAACTTGGGCTTTCACAGCTTAGATAACTATTATACTGAAAGTCTTTCATTTCTGGGCATTTATGTCTACTTAACAATTAACCAAGAATTACGTTACCAACTGTGTCTAATTTAGCTTTTGTGCCTAATTTCTAGGATTAAATTAAAAACAGATGGCCCCTGAGTGGCAAAATGAGCATAAACTAGTCTTACATATTGAAATTAACATGGAAAAATATTAAAATGAAACTGAAGTACATTTTAGGAGGTGCCTTGCCTTTTATAAAAGTTAGCATGATGGTGAGTGCAATTGAGCAATCTTGTACTACAGGTCTGGAGTCTTAAAAATCCATCTGTCCAGAGAGTCACTTCCTAGAATGTGGGGTACTTTTCCACAGAAATACACAGAAGGATGTTATGTTCTTTATTGCATATGCCAATAAATCTGACAGGAATAATATTAAGGTGAGATATCTCCTCAGTTTTACAGTGCAGTGTAGGGGCATAGGGCCCCTATATGTTGCAAAGAAATTTAGGCACTCTTCTTTCTGTGCCTTTTCTGCTCTCATGCTCATCTCCCTCAGCTCAACATACAGTCAGCAAAGAGCTCCCTATCTCAGCATGCAAGAACAGTCAGAGCTTGAGAGTTCCATTTAAAGGAAAGCTGATTTAATTCTTATTATTTTCCTATAAATTCTCTTTGAGAGGAAGGGAATATCTTCCCTAGACTTTCTCCCTAAGATTTTGGCATAAGAGAGAGAGAAATCTCCTTACTCTACAAGTACTTCTTATGAGCAAGAGTTGGGACTTGCACAGACAGGAAGAGTTGCTTTTATGAGCAAGTGGGATTTCTGTCAACATCAAGAGATGAAAATCAAAATTTCTACTCATTTAAGATACATTAAAGACATAATCTTGCCCAAGAAAGACATGTGAATTAATTAACCTGTAAGACGGTGTGGTGGTTTGACAGGAAATATGTTTTCTGGGATGCTGTGGTTAGGCCAATGGGTGCTCAGATTTTAATATTGGCACCTAATGTGGCCATTGGGACATTGGTTCCGCCTCTGATAACACAGGGTTAAAGCAGGGCTCTCCCCTGGGAGGCTCTCTTGGGTTCCGGTCAGGGAAAGGTTCAGAGCTCCCCTGCCCGGCTGCGGGCTGGGCCGGGCAGGGGCAGCCATGGGGCCGGGTGAGGTAGGCCGGGCCCTGGACAGAAGGGAGGGGAAGGCCCCTGCAGGATGGAGGGTGGAGGAGCACTGAGAGGCATCGGGCAGCCACCCCCTGCCCCAGGAGAGACAGAGAGAGAGCCTGTGCCTGTGCTTGTGCCACCTTGAAACTGAATAGTGGCCGGCCGAGAAGGAGAAGGGGGGGGCGGCAAGAAGGTGCCTGGCTGGGCAGCCATGAGAGCTCTGGACAGACAGAGCCTCAGATTTTTAACCCTTTTCTTGGATGATGGGAACCTTACAAATGCTAATCCTCCTGGAGCTGAATGAGAAGAGAGATAGAGATGAGATAAGAGGAAATGGGCCACAAGAGAAATAGAGAAGAACTCAGGTGGAAGAGATGATGGAGTAGCTTATGCTGGACCCTTTTTGTGTAGCCATGGACAGAGCCATGTTTCCTTGTGATACAGGGACTGCATTCTAGGGGGAGGCAATGCCTCAGGACCAAGAGGGTTTGGTGTGTGTACCCCTTGCCCCCAGGGGGTGAAAAATATGGGGGGTCAGATGTCCCAAAGTTGAGACTGTGCCTTTTTGGAGTGGGACAAAGCATCCTTAAAAGTCGACCCTAGAAGCAGCTCTGGTCCATGTTCAGTGGTGAGAGCGCTGGACATGAAAGGAAGAGGTCACCATTGGCACAAGAAGGACTCCTTCTCCTCTTGATGAACTGAGGATTGAGTATTCTGAAGGGTGGTGCCGGACCGAGAGTCAAACCATGACACTTTTGGTGCACCAGCTGGGAATCAAACCTGGGTCGCAAGAATGGGAATCTTGCATGATACCACTACACCACATTAGCACAAATGTCATGGTTTGCTACTGACACAATGCCAGGGCCTCCATGAGAATACCCTCTCCCTGGTTTCTGCTGTGAGATGTGACCAGGAATAAGCAAAGCAGGCTCCCACTTAGGAAAAGAAAAAATTATTAACTAAACTACAAGGGAGAGGAAAAAAAGGTAACACACGAGGAAAATGAAAACTTCACAAATACATCTCCTCCTCCGCCCCACCAACTTCCCAATACATCCTCCAAATCATCGACTCTCGGTCCGGCACCACCCTTGAGAATACTTAATTCTCAGTTCATCAAGAGGAGAAGGAGTCCTTCTTGTGCCAATGGTGACCTCTTCCTTTCATGTCCAGTGCTCTCACCACTGAACACGGACCAGGGCTGCTTCTAGGGTCGACTTTTAAGGATGCTTCATCCCACTCCAAAAAGGCACAGTCTCAACTGTGGGACATCTGACCCCCCATATTTTTCACCCCCTGGGGCCGAGGGGTACCCACACCGAACCCTCTTGGTCCTGAGGCATTGCCTCCCCCTAGAATGAAGTCCCTGTATCACAAGGAAACATGGCTCTGTCCATGGCTGTACAAAAAGAGTCCAGCATAAGCTACTCCATCATCTCTTCCACCTGAGTTCTTCTCTATTTCTCTTGTGGCCCATTTCCTCTTATCTCATCTCTATCTCTCTTCTCATTCAGCTCCAGGAGGATTAGCATTTGTAAGGTTCCCATCATCCAAGAAAAGGGTTAAAAATCTGAGGCTCTGTCTGTCCAGAGCTCTCATGGCTGCCCAGCCAGGCACCTTCTTGCCACCCCCCCCTTCTCCTTCTCGGCCGGCCACTATTCAGTTTCAAGGTGGCACCAGCACAGGCACAGGCTCTCTCTCTGTCTCTCCTGGGGCAGGGGGTGGCTGCCCGATGCCTCTCAGTGCTCCTCCACCCTCCATCCTGCAGGGGCCTTCCCCTCCCTTCTGTCCAGGGCCCGGCCTACCTCACCCGGCTGCATGGCTGCCCCTGCCCCGCCCAGCCCGCAGCCGGGCAGGGGAGCTCTGAACCTTTCCCTGACCGGAACCCAAGAGAGCCTCCCAGGGCAGAGCCCTGCGTTTAACCCCGTATTATCAGAGGCGGAACCAATGTCCAATGGCCACATTAGGTGCCAATATTAAAATCTGAGCACCCATTGGCCTAACCACAGCATCCCAGAAAACATACTTCCGGTCAAACCACCACAGATGGTTTGGAAAGAGGGCTTAAAGTATTAGGCAATATCAAACTTCTATCATTGTGTTGTAACAGGTGGATGGCCCATGAATATTTCTTTTTTCTGAGGAACATCAAGCACCTTCAAGTGTTTCTCTTTTAGCTCTAGTCTTTGGAATGGCTGCTAAGTACCTTCCATTTTCTTCCTCTCATTCATCCTGCTTCTCATCACTTGATACTATAGCCACCAAACTATTCTGCAAGACAGCTGTGCCTCCAAGCACAAAATAAATTATGCACACAAATGAAGACAGTGAAATTGGAGATGATTTATGGCTTTCTTCAAGGCTTTTGTTCAACGAGCTTCTGCTGACAATGGGGACAATAAACTATCATTAGGCCACTGAAGTTGTGTGAAAAATAACACTCTGACCTCAAGTTCTGTTTGTCCTCCTGCCTGACTCACACAAAAAACTTTTCCTAACAAAAAGTTATTCTTTTTTTATGCATGAAGACCAAAGGGCATTGCAAGCTCCTCACTGATACATCAGTGCCTATGAAGGCTTATGCCACAGCAAACCAAATCAAGAGGCACTAGCACTGTTTACCCTCAATTACCCCAGATTTCTATGTCAGTCTTTACATAATCACCCTGTTCCTGTTTGACCAAGCTCTGAGCTAACTTGCCCAGCTGTGTTTCTGTTTCAGCTTCCTGACCTGGGCTCTGCTCTGCAGTAGGGTTTTTTTCTGCCTCCTTTTCCTCTTCTCAGCAAGATGTCAGAGCAATTTGTGCAGAGCACACTGCTGCTTGAGCAGGGTCATGGGAGACTGAGTGGAGAAAGAGGTTTGGGGAAGCATCTCATGCCCTAGATCAGCAAGGAAGGAAAGTGCACCAGTGCCCCACTCACTGAATTGCAGCCTCTCTATGGCATCCTACAGAGAAATGGAAATCTGACCTTGGCCTGCTGAAACCAGGTCCCAACCAAGAAGAAGACTGAATTTCCCAAAAACCAAATTAAGGTGTGCTAGAAATTGGGGAGCCTGGGAAACCTCCACAAATACTGATTTGTCTCTAAGTTCAATAAAGTTGCCAGGCCTAGAAGTAATATTTCTAAAGCAAGGCATGGGTCACACGTGGGTTCTGAATACACTTTGTGTACCTGCAATACATCTGAACTTAATATCATATTTAACAACACATGATGCAGCACTGCATATATCTTCCTATTATCATGCTTGTTTTACAGCTATACCTAAAGCTTACTATTGAAAATTTAGGTTTCTGACATCTTTTAGTAATCATAACACTTGAATTATACCCTGTTAGACCAAAGAGATCTTCATGATTAACTTCACTGATGAGGAAGAATCACATTATTAAAAAAAAAAAAAAAACAAAAAACCCCAAATCATCATCTAATTGCAAAACCCTTCCCAAATTAGAGATAAATCTACTGAAACAAATTCTAAGAAACAAATTCTTCCTTCTGGTGAACCTGTTTTGACCATGCACATAGTTCTTTCCTATGGTTTGATATATTCTGTGAACATATTAGCTGATGGGATATTCTGGGGGAGGGAAGGAGAGTTTTTTTAATTGTTTTTCAGTTTTTCTGCATCTCTGGTTTGTCTACATCCACCATATAATATTTTTTGGTCCTACAATCACAAGTTTGAGGCAGCTATGTCTCTTGAGCTCAAAATCTCCTATGAGTTGGGATGTAGAGGTGAAATCTCCTAAGAGGAGACTTCTTATGAGAAAATATTAACAGGAAGTATTAGCAGGACCTAATCCCTCCAGCTAGATTGAAAGCAGCAGAATAAATGTTATTACCTCCTTGGTAAATCAAGAATCAAAGAGCAAAAGGAAGGAGAGAAAAACATCATGGTGTTTTTCAGATTGCACAAGCCCTTCACTTAGGTAAGAAATTCCAGAGTTTTCAAGAAAATTGAACCAAGCATGGAGTACCAACAAATGCTTTGTCAGCACCCTTATGCAGACCTCAGAAATTCTGTCTTCTGAAAGCTTTCAAGGACTAGATAAAATTCTTTTTTAGAGGCAACATAATTACATTTTCAAGGTAATAAGTATAAATTCAAATAAGTTAGGAAATGGAAAAAAAATATCTCCAAACATTAGAGGAAGGACCCACAAATTGTGCTGTTTACCTCCTGTGAACTGTAGCATTTAATGCACTCTTAAGACACACTGAAAAATACTTAGAACACTTTAAAGAAATGAGCCAATGTGATTGCACAGGGAAAAAATAACACTGCCAATTTTGTGTACTTTTCCTTGTAAGTTATTTAATTTTCCAAGACAATTACTTTTTTAAAATTTAGTTCTACTGATGCCAGGTCGAAGAAGCAATTATGAAAACCACATTTTATTTGCTGTAATATCACTGGCACTGTACAATTTGCCAAAGGACAGATGACAACAGGAAGCTTTGGTGGTTTAGTCATGAAGGAAATTTCTTGCACCATCTAATTTAAGAGAACCTATTTGGGTACTAAGTGGCTGTAGACAAGCTATTCCAGCCCACTGGGGACATAGTCCCCAAATCCTAACACCTAGCATGAGAGGGACTGAGACAGGAACTTTGCTCAAGCAGGCAGTAATAAGAGGGAACCGGTTACAGGGCTGAACCCCACAGCAGGGCACTGTCAGGACCAGAGGACCCACTGGCACCAGACAGCAGGAGTGTCTGTCTCTTAGAGGGTCACCCTTCCCAGGAAAAGCAAAAGAGCTGCCCAGGAAAGTTCTTGAGTAGCCATCCCTGAATGTCTTTAAGAGATGTGAAGATGTGGCACTTAGGGACATGATTTGATGGTGGACTTGGTAGTGCTGGATTGAGGGTTGTACTTGATGATCTCAGAGGTCTTTTCCAACCTAAGTGATTCTTTGATTACAAGAGGCTATGGGAGGAGGCATGCAGCCACGTTAGCTGGCTGTGCTTGAGTTGGTTGGGGCAAGTGTATTTTTCAGAGGTTTCTTCTGGAAGCCCTTCCTGGTCAAACAGAAGCCAGGACAGAAGGATACTCACCCTGATAAATTCCTTACCTTCAAGTGGTCTTTAACGACGCATCTTTCAAAGTATTTTTTGATTTCCCATGTACCTTGGTTAATTTTGGAAAGCAAATGCTCTGTAAGATGGAGCTTCCAAACTTCTCAAAAGCAGATATTTCCAGGAGAGGAAAAACAGATCATAGGTCTTCTCCTTGGCTGAAGAATCGTGCTGCAGGCTGTCAGCATCCTTTCCAAGGATGGAAAAGGATGCTGACAGCATCCAGAAACTAGAAAAGCTTCATTTCCATCTGAAAAACCACACCACCGCAGAAGGAGCACCACAGAGGGAGCACCACAGAAGGAGTGGTGATGCCTCTCCCCCATTCTGCCCTATCTGCCCACACAAATGCAGCTTGATCTTTGGCATTTATCAGCTACCCACGGAAGAAAAGTGACAGATTTGAACTCCATCTGTGAGACAGACCCAGACCTCAACTCTTAGCCTATTGGTATGAGATGACAGGCCTCATTGCTGCAGCATGAGAGAGAAATCCTGCTCAGCTCTCTCAGGAAATGGAGTGTACAACTTCAGCTGTGGTTGGGTTCAGGTCTGCAGTAATAGCCCTGGCTCAGGTGCCCATGCTCTGGAGAGACAGAGAATTTCACACAAACCCCTGCATCTGATGCCTGCACTGCTTCTCAGCTTTCAGTTTTAGCTTGACAACCTAAAGAGTGTGGCTTTGGAGGCAACCCATGCATTTTATGTAAAGTATATGCTTATATATCATCATTTAAATGCAATTTATATGCATACAAACAAGGTGGTACACAGTTTCCAAACTCCCACTCTCTCACTTAAAAAAAATAAAACCAAATCAAACCAGCCCCTCTCCCATCCTGGGCACTTACTGATTTCCAATTCTAAATCTGACAGCAAAACAGATGGTGGAGAAATTGCATTCCCACAAGTTTCCTGAAAACAGGACATTGGTTTTTTGGACAAGGTGAGGGAAAAACTAATGACCCACCTCTCCACAGAGTATCAGCAAACAAGAACAGTAATGGAAGTCTCATACACTAAGAACATTTTATCTGGACTTTGTGTCCTATTAAGTGTAGAGGAGAATTCATCTAGCAGTCAGGAAGACTCCAGGACATAAGTGCTGATATTTCCTCTGCTAACAGAGCAGCACATTGAAAGTTGCTCTGCAGAGATGCATGGCAAGCCTTGCCCACTTTGCAGGAACCTCTTTGTCCTGCCTGGGTCTTGGATCACATGCCAGAGCTCAACCAGACCCTAATTAACAGATGTTGCACTGAAGAACTTATTGCCAAGGGACTACTGAGGGCTCTATATGTGAAGACATAAACTTATTCACTATTCAGCAGGAAAAAGAATTAGTAAAGCCTTTATTCACAACATAGATGACATGGAACAATTCAGAAGAAATGAACGTTTGAAAGCCTGAGCCATGTAGGTAGAGTTCCAGTGAAAACTCTGTGTATCAATATTTTATTCTGAAAAAGTGTGAACAGTAAAAGAATCTTAATTCATGAATCTTCATTAATATTAGATTATTCTAAATGCATTCATCATGCAATTCACCCATCATTTGTGCACAGCTTAAAGGTGAAGTGCTTCTCAAGATCCTCTTCATTTTCCAGGATTAGACTTTGATGTTATTCTGACTTCTCTGACTCATTCTTCTTTTTCCTGACAGAGACAACAACCATTGCAGTATAATGAATTTGAAAAATTCATCATTTGATGAACAATCAGAAAAAGAAAGAAATTCACACACTATTAAATGCACAAATATGCAGATAAGAGTGCTTTTTACTTTCATTTTTCTTGATGAAACGGTAGGTTTAATCAGCAAATTTAGTATTTTCTGTAATTTGCCAGAACACCTAATATGCATTCTCTTAACTATCTTTCATGGGAATACCCAAACAACAGATCTTTGCTAAAAAGCAGGGAAAGAATTGTATTTTTTCCAGAAATGAAACAGAAAAATTTTATCAGCTGTTTTGAAATAAAATGTTTTTTACTATAAATGGCAAGGCTTAAATGCTTTTCTCTGTGAAAATAAGACTTATTTTGGCACATAGAAATTTCAGATGTAAATTCCAATAGCAGATGTCTACATTTGTTTAAAATCTTGGGTAAATTTCCTTTGACCTCTGGATACCAGAACCTTTATGGAAAGGTGGACATCAGAGTTGTCTTCCAGTTACCATTAAGTTTTTGGAAAGAAATAGGCATTTCTGGGATGTAATCACATGCCTAATGAAACATTTTTCTCTCTGTTTCTTTCCATGGACTCTGAAGGCTGGCTAGTGTGAATGTGACATGCTCTACAACAAGAGTGGTAGAGGAGTACCTCTGGCAACAAGTTTCCATAGGAATCTGGAAGTCTTTTGAAACCATCAACAAAGAAAATAGTTCCTGCCTATGACACTGCAAGAGCTCAGGACCTACGCTATCTACATCTTGAGTGGATTATCCCTGGACTGTGCATTTAAGTTGAATTGCATAATGATATCTTTGTGTGTTTGAAGGGAAAAGGGAGAAGTATGACCTTCTAAAAATAAACATGCTCCAGATGGAGAGAAGGACAGAGCAGGAGCTGCAGCTGGCCTAGCATCTGTCACTGCACCTGGGGCTCTCTAAAATCCTGTTCTCATGAGTTTCTCCTCTTTGAAAATTTCTTGAAGAAGTGCTCGCAGGATGAGGCCATTCCAGAAAGGAGACATAGTCTGTGCAGAGGCATTTCAGAACGTGCATGATGGAACAGCTGCATCCATGAGATTTAGGCAGGAACTGTCTGGATCAGAGGGTTGGACTCTGAACCTGAACAGTAAAGGCAGCTCAGACGGCTTCCCAGGAGTGCTTTATCTAATGAGTGGTGGGACAAGCTGGTTCCCAGGAGTGAGACAAGACTTATGCAAGGAAAAATTCTCTTGCCATGCTTGCTCATCCTTTCTTCTTCCATCTATCTCACTGCAAACTTGTGGAGGTAGAGGAGGGTTGTATTGTTTCTTCCAAGTACCAAGTCTGAGTACAAATGAATCAGATGAAAACTGTGTGAGGCACCTTATAAATAGAGATGGGTAGAGTCTGAAATAGCTCATCTGAGAAAGTACACAAAGATACCATCAGAACACTCATGGGTGAATGAAAAATACAATCTGCTTGACATCTTAAAAATGGTATGTTGGGTGTGTGCTCTAATGCTTGCAAAAACCCATTCTGTGGGGTCACCCATGGCAAAAAACGAAAAGAAAGTGAGCTTGTATATAAGAGTGCCTTTGTAACTTCTGAACAAGGCATTCAATACTTACACATAAATATTACACTTCTTCTGAAGACTCCAAGACTCGCCTGTACTGAGAGAGAAATGTTGCCAGGTTGCTTCTGCTATAAAATGGATTGAACACAATAGATGTAAGAAGCAGACAATTCAATACAATAGTTGTGGGTTACATAGAAATTTCCTTTCAATGTCATCTTCCCCAATAAAAATGCAAATATAAAACTCATTTAGCTATTAAGTGCTCACATGAGCACTTAATGAATCTTAGTAAGAGCAAAACAAAAGTGTTGGATTGCTCTTCCAGTACATTATGGTCACATCTGATTCCTTCGCTACATGTTCTTTCAGGAGTCACTTGCTTCTATTATTTGAAAAGGTCACAACTCATATGCCAAATGGTTCTGTACTGCTACAAGTCCAGTTTCAAACTAGATGAATAGCTTAGTGACCTCTGGTTGCCGTTGTCTTAATAATACTTGGCTCGTTTGAACATTTTCTTTGTGAGTTAAATTAATATCAAAATCAGCAACCCCATGAGTTAGAACAGTTTGTCTCACCTAGCTTTAGTCACATAAGTCAGCTATCAGGTCAATAGGATACAATGATCTGCATGAACAGCAGATTTTAGAGATTCTCATTCTCTACCTTTACTTAATAAGTAACAAATGCTTTAATTTATGAACAGATAATATACACATACAAATATATGTATAAATGTTCACATTTACATTTCTATGTGTATTTAATGGATAGGTGAAAATATAGTACTTCATACTCCTTTGGCTATACTACTGTGCTTTCCTTTCATTTTTTGAGACAGGGTAATGTTCTCCTTCAATCAGTTTTAATTACACCTGCTGTCAATTATCTTTGTATTAACCTGAAGACAAGATCACTCTGCTCTTAACTTTCAGAAATTCACATGAAGAGTGAACAGGATTAACATTTCTACAGATCCTAATTCTTGAAGAGCACCTTGATTTTCCAAGTGAATTTAAAGATGTATCACTAGGCTAAGTATCAGGTATACAGAGGAAGAACTGAAGTGTTTGATTACTAGAATTGACAATTCACAGTGATTTACCTGTAAATCTTATTTGTCTAGCTGTTAAAAAGTAATGTCAGTGTTAGAAAATATTAATATTATAAAATGTCAGTGATAATGGTCATGGCCAGTAACTGAACAAGTTTGGATTTGCTAACTCAGAGCAAACTAAGAGAAGAACTTGTTGGAGCAGATATTAGCTGTGTTATAATTTTGCTAATGACACAACACCATTTTCTTCCCTGAGAGCATGTCACCCATTGCCTACTGACTTTTCCTACTAATGCTGCCATGACCATGGGATCATATTTTCTTTTTTTTAATATTGGGGTTTTTTGGTTGTCATCATGAACCAGGGATCCACCTTTGACCTGAAGCATGGAAGAAAATGCAGCCCCTCCTGGGTAAGGGCACACAGATGGTAACCTTAAAGATCTCTGTACAAGTGCTGTATTTGCATCTACTGAAGAGTGATACACTAAGCCTGAGAGAAACCAGAGAGCACATCTTCACAAGAATAATATATAGGAATGCTTTTCAGGATTTTGTGTGTACTTATACACAGACATACAGACATACTGAGGACAGAGAAGGTATAAATCCAGGGAGAATATATTAGTTACCAGAATGCTGGAGAAAAAACATGGGAAGTCCATCTGTGCCCAAAATGTGAAAGTTGCTGTACTCAAATGCTACATGGCAGTGAAGGTACTCAGGAAAGAGAGATTTATGAATGGGTACTATAGTCAAAATAAGTGACCTCCAGCTTTCCTATTTTACTGAATGATGTTTTCCTTGGCAAGAAAGAGAAGGATTGCTTTATGTGTCTAGTTGTGAGGACTGAGATGTGTAAAACATAAAGCAGGAGACCTGAACTGCAAGGAGAGCCAGGAAAACCAAATGCCAATGACCACACTCAGTAAGCATAACCAATGTCAGTGCTTGGCAGAAAGATGTAAATAGCAAAAATAGTCATGGCTTTAAGTAGAAACATTCATCTTTATAAAAAAAATAGAATAGTAAATAACCAGACTGGACTGAAAAATTTAATTTTTAAATTAATTGCATTAAGAATATATCATTAAAAATACTACCTAGAGCAGAAAAATTGTCTAAATAATGTATATAGACAACAAGAACATTTTTGAGGAACCAGTGATGTCTTTAACAATCTATTTGAATCTATTGAATGAATTTTCAATCCTGATCATTTGGGGTCTAATACCTTGAAAGTGATGAATTTCATGCCAGAATGCTTTGTCAGATTTCAACAGGAAGAAATCCGTGGCAGTTGACTTCTCAATAACAAAATTTCATTCTGAAGTGACACTAGAGAGCTGGTATCTTGCTGCAGATGCATTTTCCTCTGTAATTAATATCTATTATATATACACTGAGTTCCCCTGGGAAATATGTGTTTGAAATGGGAATTTTAGGAGAATATTGTTGATTTCAGATACAGAATTTCAGATCCCCTGTTTTGTTTGCAAGTTATATAAATAGACCAGAATGTTTTCCAGATAAGGATGAATGTGCAAATAAATATATAAAAAGCAGATACTTTTTATTATGATAATTCTGCTTTGTCTTCATTTAAAGTTACAAGTTATTTACAGTTTAGTGCTTAGAGGGTAGTGGATCATATCCTACACTTTTGTTTGCTAATTCTTTAAAATGAACTATTTTTTTCAATTGAATGTACTCTTAGGGAACCTTCATTTTTCTCCAACAACCAACGACGAGATGTTGGCCATAGCCAACATTTTCTCCTTCTTGTTAACACAATATACAGTTTTATATACACACACCAAAAATCCCCATGCACATAAATTTCTAAATATATTCATATGAAAACTTACTCATTTTATAAGCACGACAAAAGCTTTACTGAACTTTAAGCCACAGCCAAGTGACTGTATTTTGGTTATGGCTCATTTCACAGCTCATCACAGAGATGGGCTGGAGAGCTGATACAGGGTTCCATGAGTCAGCAAAAAACTGTTTTGTGGAGACAGCAGAAAACCACACAAGTTCTGAGACAGGTGTCTCCGTGGCCACCAGAGAGACAGGCAGACAGACAGAATAAGCAGATGGGCAGCAACTGCACTTCAAGCCATTAAAATTCTCAGAAAAGGAAAAGAGCCTTTTATTCACTGAGCTCTGGGTGCATTTTGTCCTATACTCTTTAAGAGGAAAATGTTTGCAAATCTCATGCAAAAATGTTTTACAAAAAGTATGATGAATTGCTACAATAGTTTCCTGAGTACATCCAGTATTTGTGGCTCCCATTATGGTTATGACAGGATAGATAAATAAGAAATCAAATGTCATTACAATAACTGGTTATTACTATATGAGAAATTAAGTTAAATGTAAAGTATTAACTGGGGAATTATGTGATTTTCTTGACAAGATCGAAGCAATTTCTTTATTGAACTGAAGAAAACTGATTCACTACTCTGAAGATGTTTAAAGAAACCACACATTGGATTAGAATTACCTTTTTATATATGCAATTTTAAAAATACTTCTTTTAAGAACCAACAAAAAAAATGTTCTTAGTGGTGAACTGAAGTATCCCAGGAATCAGGCATTGGATACTGCTAACATCCAGCCTCTCCCCCACACAAAGCACTGAGAATACAAGGGATAAGTTCAGCACTGCAAAACCCACTTGCACACCTGGAATTAATCATGCCAACATCTCTTCTTGAATATCAGCCTAAACACTCAAATTTCCATATACTTTAGTAAATCTCATTCCCCCTCATCCCACTGTGCAATCCTCATTTAACTAAACCTCCTCACTGGTGGTACTACTATGAAATAATTTATATCCCTATTAGAAGATATTTACTTTCTTAATTCTCTCCCTGAGGAATTTTATCTAGGCATGTTTGTGTTTTCACTTTATCTCTGCCCAGGCTTTTTATTACTGCAGACTTGGGAATTCTTGACAAACAACTGTGAAAGGTTATTTGTAATTAGCTTTCATAATGTAGCTAATTCTAACAATGAAGTAGAATTTACCTTCCTGGCCTTCACATGACTATGAAGAAAAAATCCTGATAAAATTCATATTAATTTTAAAAATGCTTGCTCTAGTCTGTTTTTCTCATTGTGATCATTTAGGGCTTCTACAATTTTTGATCCTTTTTTATCTGCTTTATTTTTTTTCTTTTTTCTATTTTTTTCTTTATTTTCTATAATAATTTCTGAAGAAGGAATGATGTAACTTTGATTACCAAAAAAAAAAATACTGAGAAAAAAGTAGTTAAGCAAAACTTAATAGGTTCTTCTGGTATCTTCATCCCTCTATGTGAGCAAAGAAACAGTTAATTAGGATTACATCTGCAAGAAGAGGTAGTAAGAATCAATAGGAGAAGAGCTGTGCTGAGTACTACTGATAATGAGAATTGGATGTCAAATTGCTGCCCCTATTTCACCTCCCCTAAATGGAAATACGTATTACTTCTGCACCAAATATGCATTTTTATTTACATACAGGACCAGAAATGGATATAGGCATAGGCACATGCATAGACATAGGCAGATTATATAGATACTGATAAAAGCAAAGATAAGGAAATAATCCACTTTTCAACTTTGTGGTTTGTGTCTGTGATAATCACATTGCGCACATTCCCAAGTAAAAACCTCTATGCATTTTTTCTGGTTGTGCCAGACAGTGTTACAAAATATTTGTGTTCTGTTCTTTGTTTTATTATTTTAATATCCTTTTCTGTGGATTCAAGGAAAGTTAATGTGCATGTTATTGTGGTTAGTCCTCTTTTGTTTTGCAAATTTATAGCCTCAGTTTCAGCTACAAACTCTAGGATGTGAAATGAAGCTTAATAAATGGCAATGATCAAGAAAGTCACTACGGAAGTACCTTTGATCCAAACCAGTTTATTAATGTGCACCTGTGTTCCCTAGGAGTACTGAAGTCTATCCACGAAGCACAGATTAGTGATACCCAATCCAGAGATTATTGTATTATATTGATTTCATGGTCATTGCTCTATTTCTTGGTTATAGACCCTATGCTGTATCAAGAGGATATTGTGGAGCTCTTATATCAGAATTTCTTTGGCCTTCAGGAAACCTTTTCGCCATAGCAGGCATATGCCATGCCTGCCAAATATTAGAATGTGTCCTAGGAGGCTTGAAAGCTCATGGTCCTTTAGTGTGATCCACAAAGTATCTCCCTGAAATAGGAAGTCACGTCCTCCCCTGCAAAACAGTGATGCTGACATTTCCAACTCTAAGGTCTTTTCCAACCTTTCGTCTGACGCAAGTCCAAAAACTGACAAAGACTGAACACTTCTTTATAACAACAATGAATGTTTCCTGATTGGAGTCATGAATCAAACACATGGAAAATACTATATATTCTTTGTTATCCTGCTTTGCCCAGGCACAAGCTTGCTTTGAGGGCTCCTCAAAGAGGTACAATAACTGATGCAAAGATTGCCTTGGTGCTTAAAAGAGTGAAAAACCTGTCATCTGTCAAAATAAGCACTGACAGTTTCAATATCTGTGTGAAGGAAAAAATCTAGTGCAAAATGGACAGAGTAACCAGCCAACCTATAACTTGAGCATATATCATTTTTTCTTCCTTTGTTTTACCTATTGCCTTAATATCAGTCAATCCCTTTTAAAATACCTAGGTATATAATATGGCAACAGTAAGCTCAAACAAATAGTGTGAAATATACTGATGTTAACCATCACCTAAGAATCTCTGAGTGTTAAAATTAACATAAATATATGAGATTTAAAATGCTCGGAGAAAAGAAATATTTTATTGGTGTTAGTTATTTATCTATGCTTCTCAATCACTTTATATGACTGTTTCAATCAAGCAATGAGGTGTCAGGACCTCCAAATAGCCTTAATTTGATTTTTTTTCCTAGCTCAGCAAAGAACTTGAATTTGCTTTCAGTCCCCGTGATATCAAACTAAAAATACAAACATTTATCTACTATTTGTGCCTGCTTCTGTACATCCTAAGGTTGTATCTGTATTAACAAATAGTGCAGGCCAGAGGGAGCAAGTTTGTACAGCACCACAGTTGGAGCTAAGGGCTGATGGCCATGTCAAATGCACTTCAAAGGGTTTCACTACATATCACCCCACAGGCTGGATGCTTGTTAGCAGCTGGAGCTCATTAGGTGAGGCTGTGGGATCAGCTTTCCAGCTTGGTTTCATCCAAAGGATATTCAGTGAGCCTAAATCAAGACAGGTTTGCCATGTGTACTAAAGAGAGGTATGTGAGGCTTTCAGAAGTGCACTCCTGATCCAAACCCAGACACTCATGTAAATGCATTTCTTGAATTTAGCTGAAGCACTTATGCAGCAATGGAAAATATGGGAAACAGACATTTGGGGAGGCAATGTGTCTCACAAAGGGGAGGGGTACCATGTATTTATCAAAAATTGATAAAGCCAATTTTTATTTAAAGTTTGGTTTTTGCTTATTTTGATCACTGCTAGAAAATCCTTGCATTTTTCATTTGTGTTCCCCAATTCCCTCTCAATCCTGGATAGCCTGGTAATCTAACAAAATTTAATCTAATAAATTACTTCAGCCTGCTGTTTTGTAAATCAGTATTATCCCTATGTGTTTTGTGTATCATATTGCTTTGACCTACTGTGCATTCCAGTCCAAGTGAGACTGTTTTAAGTGTCTTTTTTTAAAGTACTCCTTTTCCTGTCAGTTCTCATAAGCAGAAGGACAAATTAGCTATGGACCTCTTTTCCACAAAGCAGTTATGCCATTCACCCCACATTTCATTGCACTTTGAGGTCTCCTTGTGAACTGTTTTATCTGCTTTCTGTTTCAGTTGTCAGCTCTTTGCTTTTTTCTTTTCTTTGCCTCTCCATTCATCAGACATGCTTCTCTTCTGGAATGCTTTTCTATCAGTGGAGTTTCCCAGCTATGGCTGTCTGGGAAAGCATGTTTTTACCTCACTCAGGTCCTGATTTTCCATATTTCATCTCCTTGTGACTGCTAAGAGAAAGGCAGTGTTAGACTGGAGCTTACTGAGAGTGGTTGTGCTCTCCATCAGCAACTTTCCATGGTAGCTTATCCAGTGCCAATGCCTTCACCTTGTGTCAGGGTCCCAGACCTTTTCATCTGTTTCTATGGTCTGTGGAGTCCAAATCACTTGCTCCTTGGGAAGACAACAAAAGTAATACGTTAAAATTCTTATTTTGAAAATGGGATTTTTTGAGCTACCAATGGAATTTCATCCTTCTCATTTTAATGACTACATGTGATTCTTAATCTACTTAAAGCTTAAAACTTTTTTATTGTTTCTCACTGCTTAAGATATTTTAATCTTTTTACACTCTTTAAGGGAGGTTAATAAAAGTAGAAATTGTATCTGAATAAACATGAACCTCATAATTTATTAAAATTCAGTGTATATTTTTTCTCTGAAAACCTGAAACCAGAAAGCATCTGGTATCATTCCCTCCCTGATCAATTTAATTTCAGAAAGTTCTCAACACAGGCCAACATGTTCTATGAAGCAACATCTGTTATTTCCCCTTTTCAAGACTACTTTGAATGTTCCCGATTGTTGATAAACACAAATAAACAACTATTTATTTATATATTGTTTTTTGAGCAGCTGTAAGATACAATACGATATTCAGGTAACTGACAAAAGCACAAGGGAAAAACTTCCACCTGAAGTTTATTTAAGGTAATATTAAAATCTTTTCTGCTGCTTCAGCTGTGTGTGCACATGATAAAATTTTATTGCCCTATGACAAAGCAAAGTTCTTCCTTTGTAATGGCTTTTCATGTTAGAATATTGATATGTTTGGAAAATTTGCAGTGTAACTGCAAGTTACTAAGGAATGTGATAAATTGGTTGGTACTGGCATGGCTTATATTCAACCTTAAGCAAAAGAAATATGATTTAATTCACTTGGGTGACTTCAGAACTTGAGAGCATGTCCTTGTTTCTACTTTTTATTCTATGTTATGTAACATGATTTAAGAAATCAGCACATTTTTTAGATTCAGTGAATATGTTATATGTTTAATTTTTAATGTGTACAAGATCTGGGTTTTAAAACTTATTAAGTTCATCACTTTCCAGGAGATTCTACACTTCTATATCCATGATACAGTTTGTATGAACTTAACTGCAGAGTTAATAAGAATTCTTTTAAAATTCTCTACTAAATGGAGAAACAAATAAGAATAAAGAACAACTCTTCCATGTATGAGACTACAAAGGTGTAAACATGACAGAACTGGGGAAGAAAAGGTTAATAATTTAGAAATAAATAGATGTATCCAAACAGAAATCAGAGAAACAGTGTATGTGCTCCATTATACAGGAAAAGATAGGCCATCTAACATATAATGTGATATCTAATATTGTCCAGTGAAAAAGACCTTTTAGATATGCAAGAACTGCAAATTATAGGTGATTTACAGTAGAAATGTCAATGCTAAATTCCTTAGCCATGGATAACAAACAATAAGCACATTCTGAATTTCATTGGGCAGTCTGTCATAGAAAAAATGTTCATAGCTTTTTTTTCTTTCCACATCAGTAGCAGCTAACATTGGCTTCATAAACCTCAAGACGTCACTGCTGTGTGTTATTCTGAACTTCTCTTTGGGTTGGAATGAAGTGTTATGGGTCAGATTATGCTATATATATATATATATATAAAAATAATTTTTTCTTGAAGTGAAGTATGCAGCTTGAACATCTGCACTTCTTCAAGCAAACCAGTAAAATTACCATGGATAGTACAGGACTATGCAAGACTCAGGATGACCCACAAAGAAATCTTCACCAGGAAGCCCCTAATGTAAAGGTAGAGGTCAGAATAGTCACCTACTATTCTGTGTTGAGGTTCAGGAATCCTTTTATGAGGGTAGGCTCACATCATTAAATCTATGCTCTTATTTTTTTATCACATAAAAATACATTCTCAATCCAGATTCCAGTTTGGAATTCAATATTTGGTTTAGCATGAAGCTGTGCCTGGAAACTTGAAGTTCTATGCCCGTAGTTACCAGGGTCATTTGCTGCTCTGTCATACACATGTTCTGCCTGACATTCATTTACCCTCCTTTTCCTACTCCACATTGACCACTTGAATATCATTTGGATCCAATTCACTCTCTCTGAAGCAAACTACATCTGGCAGCTTTCTGTGTCTGCAAAAAGTCCACTCATGGAAAAAACTTTCTATCAAACCCGGACAACAGGCAGCTCCTCCGAGGCTAATGCTCTTTTCAGGAAATACTGCTGCATACCTGCAGAGCTGCTCAGGGATTTCAGCACCAGGGTGGCTTCTTACAGATCCCAGGTAATATTGCATTTTATTTTGAGCAAGGTTGACTCTCTTATGAAGCAAACAGCAGATTTGAGGACAAATCAAGTATGCGTCATATTGCACTGATGAACTTGAAATGAGATTTTGGGTATATCAAGACTTATTCAGCTTAAAGAAGAATAGGCTAATGTCTTCATATAGTTAATACAAGACTATAGTGAATGCAGAGAGACTCCTGGGGACTTGCAGTGGAAGTAGGGCAGACAATAGACACAAACTGCCCGAAGGAAAATCCCAGGCAGACAGAAGAAAAAATGTATCACCGTGACAGGGGTAAATCTGTGGAACAGGTTTCCCAGAAAGGCAACCCTGGGGGAGTTCAAGACTTGACTGAAGAAGATCCTGGTCAGCAGACCTATCACAGGAGGCATGCTGGCCCAAATGGCCTGGAAAGGTCTCTTTGAAACTGTTTCATTATTGTCTGATTCTGTGAAACAGAGCTCTCATAGCTGCTTTTGAGCAATATTGTTTTAATTCCACAATTGCTTCAGTGAAACCTGAATACAATATATTGTATATCTGAGAAATAAAATTATATCTATTAAATACGGCAGGAGAAAATATGTAGCCCTACTCATTTATCAATAGTAGTGTTTCTTTCCTTCTTTACAAAGAATCACACACCATGCTCCATTTTTATGAAGGCAGGTGCAGGCTCCATCCTCAGCAGCCTCATTCCTGAACTGCTCATAGGTTAGTGTCTCAGCAAAACAGATACTGCATTTCCTAATTTTATTTATAAGTTCACAACCACTTTAGTAGAAAAAAAGTGACAGCATCTTATTATGCAGTTTTCCTCAGCACAGATATTATCTAGACACGTGTTTTATGAAAAGGTTTGCAGCTACAAACCCTATTCACTGTGAATAATCATGCATCAAGGTTTTAACTGCAAAGCGGTTGTAAAATATTTTTCCTTTCTACTGCATGCTAGCACACTTTTGATGCTGACACAGACTAGTTATCAAAAATTCCACATGAGACAATCTTTCATCTGCTGCGAGAACAGTACAGAAGAATAATACAGAAGTTTAAGACAGCTGGGAGGATTGGGGTTTTTTTGCATTTTGGGATGTTATGATGTAGTGAGCATCGTGGCTCCTGATGGCCACACTGCATCAGAAGCAAAATGTACCTTTAATCTTCTTGGACAAATACTATGCAGCAGCTGGTAAGGTTGCTTTTTCCCAGATGACATCACTTCCTTATTTCAGGCCAAAATCTGGAAAAGCATACAGCTGCTGTGGCACATTCATCAGAATTTTCTCAAGATACACACCACTTCACTTTGTAAGCTGGGAAAGCTAGCTAACAATTCTTGATTGAAATTTCTTTAATATTTTTTGTCTTCCTTGTGATTAAAATCTCAGTTCCACAAACACAGAGAAGCTTAGAAGAATAATGGCAATAACCTAATCAGAGAAAGGGACATCCTGTCTTGGTACCTTCTAGGGCTATGCCAGGTGCAAATTAGTCCCATGGATTTCAGGGGACAAACTAATGGCAGAAAAAGGAGGGATCAATGGAGTTCTGGAAATGAACAAGTACAGAGGAATAGAGGCATACTGGGGATAAAAGATTAACACCAATCATACTGTCAGTCTGGCCATACTGTGCATCTGTTTAACAGTTTGGCTTGCTATTAAATGCCAATTCTAATTATTTCTGTGGGCATGGGGTATCTCCATTTAGTGAAAATGTGTGAGCATGGAGGTTAAAATATCAGCAGCTGAAAATCAGGCCCTAGATCATACTGGCCATGGTGCCAGCAACTAGAGAGACAGGAGTGCACATTGTGTGTGAATGCTAGTGCACAATCGTAAGTAAGCATCAAACATAACACTCTGGTGAGTAGGATACATAACTTAGGAACCACACTGTGGTGCAGCCATCAGTCAGTGCTGGACACTGGAGAGGACAAAGTGGTCTGCAGATTGGCAGCTGGAGGGACTGCAAGGTCCACACCAGCAACTGGAGATGCTAGGATGCCTGGAAGTCTAAGGTCATAATTGTTGGACCTACTATTGGACATATTTACATGTGTGTCTCTGTGTGCGAGGTAACTGGGTGTCCAGGGGATCCAGATAACAGAACTATAGGTAAAGTGGACATCTAAATGCACCTAATGGAGGTATCCAGAGTACACTTGTAGGCTTGAGCTCCAGCAACTGAGTGAGGCAAGGTGCCATAGAGGCTCATGTGCCCAGATACCTGCAGCTAGGGAGACTCAGATCCAGGGGCAGCAATGGGATGCAGTGTATGCCTAAACCCAGCTGCCAGATGGATTCACAGTGTATCTGTGTATATAATTCATAACAAGGAAACCATATCTATATCTATATATTTCTCACTATCAGGCCTACATCCAAGTCAACCAGAGAGGGGAACTGGATGAGTTTGCATGAATATGAGTTTTTTCCTGTATTAATGTGGGGCTAACTGTGAGTATATGTACATGTGTACTCTCTCTGTGTGTGTACATGCATGCTGTTAAGACCTATTATTAAAATTATTAGAGATGCCTTTGTCCAAATTTAAATGCAAACAAGACCATATGCCAAAAACAATAGCATTGATTTTTATTCAACAGTAAATGTGAGGTAGAAAGAGATGCAGAAAATAGAATGAGAAGGAGTAAGACTAGAAAGGAATATAGTCAAAACACACAGTCACAGGGATCCCACAACAAGGCTTGATTTTGAAATTTTTACGTCCATTGATCAATGTGATGGTCATTGTCTTGATCCATTGGGGTAGAGAAAAACGAGAAAAAAGCAAAATTCCATGGATTATAAATGCTCTGGTTCAGGTGGGAACACCCAGGTGCCTCCCCTGGAGGCAGGGACTTTCACATTAAATGATGTAATGCTGTGGCTCACAGGACACTTCAGGAGTCTCTGATGGATCATGACATATCCCAAGGTGCCAGAGCTACCTCTCATGTCAGAGTAGTTGGGTCAATTATGGCCCATCAGGAGGGGTGAGTTCCTTCAGACCACCTATGAATGTCCATGGTAGATGATTGGTGACCTTAACCAGCCCAGTCTCTCACACAGATGATCATTTAGGGCTTCTACAATTTTTGTTCCTTTTTTATTTGCCTTTTTTTTCTTTTTTCTCTTTTTTCTTTTATTTTCTATAATAATTTCTGAAGAAGGAATGATGCAACTTTGATTACCAGAAAAAACCAAAAACTGAGGCTGAACATGTGTTCCAAGTAATCATGTTCAGCCTCACTGCCTGCTAAGCCAGTGAACATGGAGCTTCAGCAACCTCACCTCCACTGAGCCACAAGATCTGGCAGCTCCAAAATTGGTCATGTCTTCCTTTCTATAGCACATCCTGACAATATGGCTGTGCATGCTCACACCCTCCATACTCTGAGAAATTGGAAATATGATGTAAGTGTTGCTAATGATGTATAAGTACCTGACAAAAGCTGTTAGTGTCTGCCAGGGGGTAACTACCTCACACGCTATTTCGTGGCCTTTCAGCTAATTGTAGTAATAATGGATTCCTGATTGAAGAAAAAGAAGTGGGTAAAGAGAGCTAAGAGAAGAGATGAACAGTTAGCAAACTTTATGCTAGGCATGAAGAGGATGGGCAGGAATTAAATTAGGGGATAATACTGCATGACATGACATCACGTTGCTTTTTAACGATCACTGACAAATCCCTGATCAGCATTGTCAGCTTTTATAGCAGTCAGGAGTGTCAATTCCCAAATCCTGTTGTATTTCCAGTGACAGATATACTCTTAATTTTCACTTGATAAATGATGCAAAATTCTGGAGACTTTGTGATTTTATTTTTAATGCTAATATAGTCATTGGACAAGATGTAGTATCAGTGCCAGTTCATTATAAACTTCATTGGTAAAAGGCTAACAGAAAACCTGTCATGGGAAAGCTGGAAAAACTCAAGGGTTGTATAAGCACTTATGGAGAGAGGTATCTGAAACACTCTACAGAAGAAAATGTTGACTATGGCTGAGTTTTAAAACCTACGGTTAACAGGAAAAGGTTTCAGCTTGAGAATGTAGCAGTTTAAGACAGGACCAGCTGCTGGAACTTGTGCCCCAGGTTCTGATGTGGTTATAACACACAGCATGAATTAGAGGGGCCAAGTTTCCTCTGTTGGCTGTTGAGGTGTTGGGAAGCTGAATCTAGAAGAACTGTACTTTGTTCCCTATATGCACTCAAACACAAATATTTCTGAACATGAAGGAATGCAAGTTCAGGAACAATGTTTAAAAACCCCTAGACCTCTTAAATTCTGGAGCTGTGTTTCACATATAAACAAACTCAAAAAAAAATGGAATCTGTGCACTAAAACATCGTTCAAGAGTTCTGGGCATAAATTAATAATTCACAACACCTGAAAAATATATTTTCTTTTTTGTCATTCACAGTCTTTTTATTTGAACACCAGAATATCAATGTGACTGCCTTTTTATACTGCAGTTTGAAACACCATCATATCCTGAATAAGATCCATATTAACAAGAAATGGAAAATTAAAACCAAAGGGATCATTTGATTTACAGCTTCTTTTTTATTTATTTGCTGGCTTTTTGGTTTTTGGTGGGGTTTTTTTGGTGCATTGAAGTCTGAACAATGTAGTAAAGTGAGCTGAATGAACTGCCTCACTATTAATGCCAAAGGAATTTCATATCCTATAGTGTTCTATGATATCATCTAAATCTGTGGGTTTTGCTAGGTATCAAGGAGCTAGAAAGGTTCCTGATGCAGCATTTCAAATATATTTCTTTACACATTTGATTATTTTTTCTTTGGAAATGAGTATGTGAATGTGTTTATATGCTTTCCATAATCATGGTCTGAAAGACCACTCCTGGAAAGGAAATTTAGAGAAGGAGGCAAACACATCCAAAGAAAGAGACTTTGATTCAGTGCTCATTAAAGCCAAGGGAAAGAATCCCAGTGGGTCAAGGGAGCTTTAGGTAAATTCCAAGGATTCCTGTTTCCACAGTTGTATTTGATTCAAACTATTTATTCTTCTTTCTTCTTTTTCTTCTTTTTTTCTTTTCCCAGTGGAGCCAGTGCCATCATGCCCATGGAATTAGAGTAAAAATTCTCTGTCTGTGTTTGTCATGCATGAAAGACTCCTCTACCATCTGAAAGGTTTTGATATTCACACAGCATAGCTCCCACTGTCAGAGGCAGAGCAGTGAATGTAATTCTGTGACATAAAGAGATGTTGCACCAGCGTCAATTAGTGAAACACTGCAGGAAATATCCTAATCCTTGCTGAAAGCAGTTTTGTTACCTAAAGCAATAGCGCTTTCAGGCAGGTGATATGCAGCTTTTTTCATTTGAGAACTCTCTGAGCCCTATCTGTCTTTTCTGTGTGTCCTCTGTGCTGCCACTCTCTGAATGCCATATCTGCAATAGAAATGCAAAAAATGTACTTAACTACTGAGAATTCAGCTTTCCTAACTATTCCCCTGCTACTCTATGTGTCAGAGCATAATTTTTTTTGGCCTTGGACCTTCACTATGTTGAAATATTTTACAATACTTACACAATCAAATCCCATTGGTAAAAATAGCAGGACAACTTCTTGAAATTTTGTTCATCTGGGTAAATCCGGGGGTTTTGATGCACCAATAAAACCATTATCAACAAACTTAGTGGGCTGGGCTTAATTTTTTTATTTATATTGATGTATTTACTATGTGACACTCTTAAGCATGGCTGTTTACTCAGAACTGCTACTTCTGGAAAAAACATAAATTTCTTATTCAATTTTTATAGATCTCTTTTATCACAAGTAAGGCTTCATGTAAATTTAGGGATCTAATCTTGTTATTGCTGCCACATCTATGTGTAATAGTTCAATTGATTCTCCAGCACTTGAAAACCTGTATGATGTTTTAAAAAATAAGTAAATGTAAAGCTAGCATACAAAGAGCTCAAATGAAAATATTTTCTCCGATATCTTACTCCATTAGGAATCCAACCAACTGTGCCCATTTCCATCTCTGACTTCAATTAGCCAGAAGCCTTTCCCTGTGCACTCATCCTGACACTTGTTGTGTCTTTTCCTAGTGGTATTGGTCAGTCATAAAAGTTAGACTGTCTCAGCTGTCAGCATAGCTTCACTGTGCCTGGATTCCTTCCAGGGAAAAAGGAAAAGCTCAAACTAAGGAAACATGAACAGAAACTTGAGGCATACGTGCTAACAATCATTAGAGCTGGTGGTTGAACTTGGACCTCATGACAGAAAAAACAGAGGAATCACTAATGTTCTTTATGTGAAATGAAGCTTTAAATTAATTTTCAAATAAGGACAGTCTACAGAAGTCTGCAATGTCCCTGCATTATCAGAAAGAAAACTGCATAATTTAAGCTATTTGTCTTATGTCCTCCACCCCCACTGGGTATTTTGAGGGGAACTACTCCAAAGAGTATTAGCAAAGGTCTCAGAGAAATTGCACTTCAAACTACTGCCTGTGGAGCATAATGTTTCTCAGTGTGACTCACATGTCCTTCCTTAAAAGTCAAGACACATAACATATGTACTCATAAATATCAATGCATTAAATCCTATTAATAGTTTTTAACAACATTCATCATCCCATTGGAGCATATCATTTTATTGCCACTTCCTGTCCTTTAGAACTGATAGGGACAGCGTTGAGAAGTCACAATGAAACAAAAGGTGGGGACAAGCAGAAACTTTTGTTCAGGCTGAAGAATAAATGTACAAGTACTCCTTGAGAAGAGGTGGTGTAAGACCACAGTACACTACTTCGTGAGTAGCCTTTGCTGACATCAGCAGGGAGAGCAAATTGGAACAATAAAATTTAAGTTTGGTAACACAGACTCTTTAAGGAAACATACTTGAAAAATCAAAAAGCAAAGAGCTCACTGTGTTATTGTGACTCCCATCTGAGGAAAATAAACCTTTTTAGGTCAGAGTCCTTGCGGTGAGGTTTGAAAAATACTCAAATAATTTAGGGGAACAAAACCCGAACAGTTAATTTTCAGCAAACAATATGCCAATGGAATCTAACCATCCTTGCTGAGTGAATGTGCAAGAACATCTGGCAGCAAGTATTGTCAGACAGTGCTCAGCTGACTTTGTACCACCTGTAGATGTTTCATGTGGAGTAACTCAGGGAGCCACACAGTCCAGAGTTTTCTGGAGTCATAGTCATTCAAAAAGTCTCTGAAACTTGCTCTTCTCATAAATAGGCACTGTCTAAACAATAAAATGACACGAGACAAGCAAAGGAAAATTTTTCAAGCTGTCTACACTGAAATAATTTAAAAGTAGAGGGAGAAGGAACAGAATCAGTCCACCCACACTGCAGATCCTGTGTGTAGAATGACTCTCTTGAGCACCCAAGCATTCCTCTTGTCTAAAGTGGGAAGACTATTCAGCTGAGTAACAATTACAGATGCTTTAGGAGGGGATGGGGGTCCTTATTCCTGCATTGCCTCATCTGCTCTGACTGGTAATCAGTGCAAAAAAACAGCTGAATGGATATTGCTTACACTCAGCTCCAGCAAGAAAATAAAGATATTACTTTGGTGTCCATTAATTATTTATTACCTGCTATCTGCACCTCTGAACCATTCCTGCTGCAGGAGCCACCATGCATTTATGGCAATTCATCAAACACATATGCTTTCAAATTCCCTGTAAAGCCATAAACAGGGGTGCCATCTGCCAGCTAAGTTAGAGAAAACTTGATTTATCAGAACAGATTTTTCTATTTAAAAAGCCCTAATGTACAAACTCTGGGTGAAATAGGCAAAAGCACTTTGATATATTAAACAAAAGAAGAAAACAAAACCCCAGAAATTTGTTTGATGTCCAACCATGTGGCTAGTGCAATAAAGACAGATGGAAAGAGCTGCAAACACCTACTTTATAATAGCAATTCTGTTATTTCCAATTCTCAGTAGAGCTTCCCCAGTTTAACCTGCTTTGCAGTTTTCAGTCATATGCTTGCATCCTTAACAGCCAAGCACCTTTCACAATTCTCCAGGCAGAACCAGTTCACAACCTTTTTTCTTTCTATAATTTGTTTTCTGCAGGATTTGCTCCTTCAGAAAGTTATGAATACCTACTTTACCCACTGCAATCACTGGGGCTTTTATAGGAGTACAAATACTTGCATTCTAGAAGCAAAATACACCACTTGAGTTTCCATACAGATGTAGGATTTTTTCATTCCTGCTTGCTCTTTCTTTCTTTCAAAGTGTATTTTTACTTTTAGGTCATGGATTGATGCTATTAAAAGTTTCTCAAGCTTGAAAAGTTCAAATTCTCTAGAAATACAGGTTCAGGTCAGAGGTCTGACCTGAGACCAGCTGATATAAATCAAAATATCTCCACTGAACTTTGAATTAGGTGATACATGGTGTATGTGTACTTCAGTCGTTACCTGAAACCCCTTCTGTGTGGCTCAGGTGGGAGAAGTTCATATCCTTGTTTTCCTAAGTACTAAATTCTTTCTCTTCTGTTAAGAATTACGGCCTGATTTTAACTAGATAATTGAATTGCAGCAGGAGGAACTTCTATTTTGCTCTGTGTAGATTCCCTTCTGGGGCCAAGTAAATGAAATTAAACAGAATCCACAGTGCAGCCTATTTTAAAATCCTGATGAGTTTCTTCCATTTGTTAGGTGTCTGTGTGTATGAAACAGAAAAGGCAGCAAACAGTCCATGCTGGCTAATTGGTCCTGTTGGGTCCAGGCAGAGCCCCAGTTTGAGAGAGCTGATAGTGCATCCAACACCAAGTCAGGTGAGAGGGCACAGTGAGCTGTTCTACCTTGCAGAATAATTATATGTAAAATAACAAACTTGTGACATACCTCCACAGAGGAGAAGTCCAGAAACATAAACAGAGAAGGAAAAAAGGGCTGTATTCACTGTACTAAGTTGTCAGTGAACCATTTTTATTCTCCTTATTGCCTTTCCCTCACTTTCTGAGGTAAACTGGCAGTGAAGAGTCCTATGGAGTCTCCTGAAAATGTGTCCTACTATAATCCATATTAGTCCATTGCAATTGTTAGGTTCCATGTATCTCAGCTTTATAAAGCTCAGAAGAAACAGCGTAATAGAGTAAGGATGTTGAAAGGTTGTGTTCTTTATTAAAATAATTAACTAAAGAAGAACTGTCAACAATTACATAAAAGGATAAGGAATTTAGACTTCAAAATAAGGAAGGAAAAAATCAGAAACAAGTTTTCATTCAAAGCTTTGCAGATCTAAAACAAATTTCATCTGAGGCAAGAAGATTCCTTGAAGTTGTCTCTGAGTCACAGAATCTGGGAGGGTGCTCAAAAAATTACCATATTCTTTTTGCTTGTTCGCCTACTCTTCACCTCGCATCCACCCTTGGAGGTTTGTCAGAGCCTGAATACTGAAGTGGGTGGTTCTGCAACATAACTCCATACAGCTTCTCCTATGCTCTCCCAATGCCCTGCTTACGTGGGCACAATACAAGAGTTCTCAGGATGTACACCTGTTAGGCTGTGGGAGTAGCACAAAAGCATTCTCTGAACTCAACTCTGTAGGCTGGCGACTTTTAAAATTTGAATTATCAACTCAAAACATGTGGTTTTCATTAACAACTGCCATCATTATATGGCACAAAAAATTCACGCTTCAGTAGTGTCTTCTCTAATTTTAATCAAAGTTTTCTTAATCGGGAAACTTCTCGCACACTGATTTTCAGATGTTATTCTGAGACAAACAAGTCAATTTCAGCTGCCTTCCAGATAATTAGTTCACTTAGGTGTACAGACCCAAGTGAAGGTGCTTTCAAGGTATGCCACTCAAAGTCTGCCTAATGCCCAGCCCTGCTAATATCTGTGTCTGGAGCAGGAGTCTCCAAAAGGATCAGTCACTAAGACTCCTCTGCATGTGACCAAACTGGCTCTCCATCATGCCAAGTATCCTACCCACAGTCTACATTTTCTAGATCCAGCCAAAGACTCTACAGCATTTCCTGAAATAAATCTACAGTATTAAAGAAGCCACAACACCTAAGATGTGTTCTTATTCTTTCAAAACACTGCTTGTCTTCCCCTGCAGGATTTTACCTGTGCCATGACAACATGCAGGAATTATTTAATATCAGATACCATTTAATCTGTAAGAGAATTAAACAGACAGATTTTCAAATACAAGACATAAATAATGTGTACAGGTGAGGCACTAAATTTTGGTGAGATTTTTTTCATGTGGCTGGATAAGGAAAAATCTCTTAAATTTCAGTTAAAGAAGGCTTTTAGGGAAGATACAAAGAGGATTAACATGGAAGTTCTGAACTACTTTTCCAAAGAGTGTGTTATTCATCACATGTAAGGTTATATTCCAGAAATTCTTTAAGCTATTTGAATCAATCTCAATGTAAAGATTATTTTTTTTTTATTTTCTGCAAACAAGCCTTCTAAAATAATTTAAAATTAAAGTTACTGGGATAGAAACAAAATATTAGAGCTTTACATTGTATTAAACATGGTTTTATAACAATAAAATATGCCTCAGGCCTGTCACATTATATATACAGCTTTTTACCTGAAAGGACAGATTTAGAAAAGTAGACTTAACCATTCTGGATAGCTCATTTTGTACTATTATCTGTAGTTCAATACAGTATTTTATAGCTACTGGAACACATAATAAGAAACAGCAAGATAAACATTTCTTTCCATCATTGTATTTCCCCAAAATTATAATGGTCTAGCCCTGTTTATCAAGTAGAGACACTATGCAGATGAAAAAGAAAGAGCTGGCTGTGAACATAAAAGCATTCAGGATTAACCATGAAAGTGCAAAACACTGTCCCAAAATATTCTTGACTGAATTCCAAATTCTCAACATAGGCCTAAAGGTTGCCTTCAAAATACATTCTTATTTTATAGTAAAAGGCAATTTTATATTTAAATTCTCACAGAAATACAATTAAATATCCTGAAATAAAATGCATAGTGCTGTACTTCTGTCAAATTACACTGTGTTCTATTCTGTGTTGAATATTGATGCAAAATTACTCTAACAAAGCCAAATTTCTAGTGTTTTCTTCCAAACTGAATCCATCAAAGCACAATAACTGCCCAGGGATTTTTTATGAAGGCTGCTGCTCACAGACTGCAGAGAACGCAACATGCAGCCATCCAATATATCTTGTTCAGCAGCTCCACACATTTAATTCATTCCTACATTATTCAGCTACAGCTAAGAAAATTTTATATTTGGAACCGTTCTAGTTTTCAAAAGCTAGGAGAAAGATTACCTATGCTTTATATAGACCCATATGGGCATGGTATACAGTCCAGAGATTTCCACACAGTCTTTCCTTGAAACTGGGGAAGCTGGATCTGCCCTCACTATCTGGAGAATTTTAAAATGGGTTTTCAATATAACTGTGGCTTTCAAGCTTCCCACCTACTTGAGCAGAACACTCAGCCCCTGCCCTTAAACTTCTCATACTAATTTTCACCCTTCTGTCACGACGAATGAACCAGAATAGTCCTGTTTCTTCACTTGTTTCTTCTGCATCCAGAAGTCTTCTCTTTGTAAATGATTAGGGTTTTCCTTCATAGAAAATCTTTCCTACATAAAATTCAACCGGTCTATAAACTCTAAATGTTGTAGGGACCATTGTTGGAGGACAACAGATAAGGGTGTGGTTAGTGCTTGGAGGCCTTACAGTCTCACAAGATCTTCAAGTTTTTCATGTTTACCACAAAATTCTCTCAAACAGCCCTTGATGATTCAGAAATTAAATAGAGGCCAAAAGAAATATACAAGCACATCTGCACTCAGGACAGGGTGAGAAGAGAAAAAAAACCCACTAGAGGTAATGCTGAGGGAGATTTTGGCTGCCATTGCATTGAGATTGAGGTGGAGCTTTGTGTTGGACAATGAGATTGTCCTGGGGAGGGTGGTGCCTGGAGGGAGCTAGAGCTCAGTAGGCTGAAGAATGCAAAAAAAAGATGGCTCCTGTACTTCAGAGGAGGAGAAATACATTTTGCATGACTGCATGTCAGAGGCTGTTCTCCCTGGGTATCCTTTGAGCAGCAGGGCATCACAAAAGAGGTGAGAAAGGATACCAGTGTCACATCTAGGTCCCAGACAACTGCTGCTCATCAGAGAGCACAGTGAGCAGGAGTTGCCCTCCTCACACCCTCTGTGAGGACTCAGCTCCATAGTTCACTGGTACAAAACAGTTCCTGATAAGTGCAGTATCTGGGAGATAATTATGTTTCCTTGTATTATCAATACCTTTCTGGCTTGTGCTTCCTCATGTCTGCAATACAGAGTAAGTTTTGTATAAAAGGAATATATATACTTTATATAGGGAGTATTGAACCCTTTATATTCTGTAAATGTTTATCTATAGAAAGCAAAGATTGTTAAACAAATGTATGAAAATTATTGACCAGGTTCTTTTTTATCAGTGTGCAAATGAGGAGCAAGCCCACTGACTCAATAAAGTCACAATAGCCTAAGGAGGAACATTCTTCTCAATATGTCATTGCTTTTTTATGAAATCAGAATGACCTGTGCTTTAATTTAAAAGATAGTCTATTTTTACTGTAGGCAGTACAATAGAAACTGTAGTGCTATCCTTTGAGGTGTTGTGAGACATGAAATCATAAGTTATCCATATGGATGTTCATCATGCATCAAACACTAATACCTTCTCTTTGATGACTGAAAGAAATATAAAAATGCAGAATACTGCCTTTTAAAAATTTTAGTACTTCTCTTTTTCAGTGATGCTTCACAACCTGTGAAGAGTCCATTGCATATGAGACCTGCTATGTGAGCTCTAAAAAAGTTACCTATGGAAAGGATTTACAATAGTTCAGTAATGGTTAGAAAATAGTGGACTTAAAGTAACAGTGAGTGTGCTTCCTTTTTAAAAATGGTCGTACTAACAGATGTCAAAGCTGGAGAAATACAGGGTTTATTGTATAGCAGCCTATCCTTTGATTAAAAATGGGACTTTATCGTTAATGAGAAAATTCACAAGTTGGCTTAACAGGAAACCTGACTTCTATGACTTCTTAAGTCCTCTGCTGTACTGTCATCAGGAGTCTTTGACATTGATTTAGCAATGCTATCAAAGCACTGACCCATCCTCAACAGATCCTACTGTTCTCATTTTCTCCAGGCTATTTTAAGCAGCAGCTGACATTGTTCCTCCTGCCTTTCATCTGTTTATCAGTCACGTTCAGGCATCAGTCAGAATTTCCCACATCAGCTTTCTACTTGGTGCTCACCTCTGCTTTCTCTTCATGCTGTCCTGTCAGGATTTGTCAGTTTCCTCTTTCCAACACTGGACTGTAGCTGGCATTAATGCAGCTTCAGCACAGAAGCAATATACCTCAAAATGGTAGGAATAACTGGATATTTGAAAATTGAAGTGTGATCCTTACTATTGTTGAGAGAAAGTGATTTTTTTAGGTATTGAATTTGAAAGTGCAGTGTATCATTTGTCTGTTAGCCTGGAACCAGTTTGAGAAGGGCATAAAGGAGGACTGAGAAGCAGAACTGCAGGTCAATTGCAATATAATTAATTACAATTATGCAACTCAGATTTCAGGCTACTGATCATTCAATTACACTTGCAGGAGATGGAGCACAAATTGACTTTGTCACAAACAGTTCAGCAGAAAGGTCATTGTGTCTTTTTTGCTGGTATGAGAAGAAATTGCTGAGAAACCATCTACACAGAAAATTTGGCGATACTAAGTTTGAAGATGTTTATAAGAATTATAAAATTTCAATAATTTCAGCCTTTAAAAGAGAAAACTATAGTATGTAGAGCCTTATAGATTTATGCAAAATCAAGGGGCAACTAGGATTTTTAGTCTTTCCATCAGCTGCTTTGGAAAAGTTATAGCAATAGCCTTAAATACCATAAACAAAAGAGCCTCTGAGAAATAATGTGTTCAGTTTGATATCAACTATTCACCAAGGAATGACTTACAAGGAATGACTTATTTGCCAGTTTCATATTCTGGCAAATAGCCGGCATCAAGAGAGACAATTTCTTTGGACTTTGGAAGAACTTCATAAGAGATTGCAATGTACTCCTAAGGTAGCCTAAGCATTATTCATTAAACAGCTATTCAATGATACAAGATTTAGACTTTTGAATTTCCTCCTGAATTGTACCCTGTGCTGTTTTTCAGCAATTTGAGATCCTGTGGAGGTCAACCATTATTCCTTTGGAGCATATATGGCATAACAATGTTTCTACTGATGAAATTCATACATGGATGCTTAAATGGAGAGATGAATTCGTAAATTATACAATTTATTTTAAATTTGTAAAGTATCATCTTTTCCATGTGATAGATGACTGTAAACACATCAATTATTTTGCCAGTTTTTGTGGAAACATTGAGTTGCTCAGCAATAAACAGCTGTTCAACAGAAAATATTGCAATATTTTATTGGGAAATTATTAGTAAACTTATATTACCTATATTTGTAGATGAAAGATTTTTTTTAACAATAAATTTATACCAGAAAAATTTTCAGCAGTAAGAATTATAGACCAATGGAAAAGAAAAACACAAATTCCCACAAGGAGGAGATAGATACTTGCTTATGATCAGCCACTGAATGTCATTGTGCTGCCAATGGAAATATACAGTTCAGTCCTTGGACAAGGAAATGTGAGTTCTGTGCTTTCAATCTCGATCTAATGATCACATTCATTGGTCTTTGTTCAGCTGGGTAATTTGTGTTGTTTTGTTCATGACAAGTATGCTTATTTCCAGATAATAGGGTCAGGTTCATGGGAGTTTGCAAAGCTTGAGACATTCTTAGGCCCACAAAGATAAACACCAAAAGACTGATAGATATTGAAGAAATAAAGCAAATGGCAGTCACCTAGACCAAAACACATCAGCAGCAAGAATTGAGTTCTGGGATACAGACCCTGTCTGTTACCAATATGCTTCCTCGAAAGGCAAAATCCAGCTCATTTCAGGGGTTAAAATTTTAAATAAATGCATTAGTTTGAATTGAATTGAAACCCCTTTTATACTTATCAGAAACACTTATGCTCACACAAAAAGAACTGCAGTTCCCAGACTCAGCTTGGATTTGAGTTTCTGTAACATTCAGCAGCTTGCAGAGGAAGTTTATTCTTTTCACATGGCCAAGTAAGGCAGATCATGCACCATTGAAGTTAGCATTGGACCCCAAAAATCACTTACAGAGCATTCATTTACCTTTGATAGGTGCTACAGATTGCAGGAAGACCCACAGGTTGTGGGGCTGGAAAACCATGAAATCTACTTTTCTATAATCAACAATCTGATCTAGAAAATAAAGTAGGGATAAAAATCACATCTGTTTGAGAGTAAAGTTCTGTCACTTGCCCTATTCAGAGTTTCTCAGGTGCAAATAGTCCTCATCTTCTAGCAAACAACCTTAAGAGTAAACATTTTTCAACAAGATTGCTTTTAAAATTGGGGGGAAAAAAAGAGAGAAGAAAATGACAGAGAGAAAATAGGAGCTTGATTTACTCTGCTTTTAAAAAACTCAATCAATACCAGAAGGAACTAGAACATTGCAGGAGTAGCAGAATAAATGTGGGATCTGGCAAGAACTGAGAGAACCTAATTCCTCTCATAATGTTCACATGCATCCTTTTATTTCTTTTAGAGAAGTGTGTACAGGTCCCACTTGGGATCAGCCCTGTACTGAGCAAGGAGCATACTAAGAAAAGCACACAGAAAGAAGGAAATCTTATCCCAAATCCAGTTCAAATAAACAGCTTTTTGTGCTCCCTACCACTTCCCTACCTTTGACCTCACATTATTTGTCAAAGAGAAAAATAACTTAAATATCAAAACTCTGAAACTGGAAATATTTTCTATTGTAAAACTAATGCAGTTTGGGTTTGTACAAACAAGCCTTTTTTTATGGTTATTCCTAGCAGCTGTGGTATGGGTTTTTTTTGTTGTTTTTTTTTTCAAAGAAACAACACTTCTATAGTTACCTGGTAGCAATACAATCTATGCCATACCCACATAGTAACATTAGTTTGGGCAATATAATTGAGATACATTCTAAGATTGTGTCTATATTTAAAATTAGA
Source organism: Molothrus aeneus (assembly GCF_037042795.1). Classification (NCBI taxonomy): domain Eukaryota; kingdom Metazoa; phylum Chordata; class Aves; order Passeriformes; family Icteridae; genus Molothrus; species Molothrus aeneus. The sequence goes on along the minus strand of NC_089650.1, from coordinate 33,300,192 downwards.
GCTTCTGTGCAATTTTGGTACAATACTTTTTACTAAGATAGTTTTGCAGTCTTGTAGTTTATATTGTATGTAAAATGTGCTGGTTTTCATACACTGCTCTGCCAGTTCTTTTCAAGCACACTTAAAAAACAGAAAAAAAATCAGTATTTTAACTAGTACTCTGAAAGGCAGATGAAAGACCAGAAAATAAGTTAAGATGTAAAAGCACCAAAAAAAATTTAAAAATTAAAAAAAAACCAAACACAAATCCCCCACTGCTGACTGAAATAATGCAGTCATAATTTTGACTCATTTCAGTTAATCAAGAACATAATATCAAGGGTAAATGCCGAAGACTGGAGCTTAAAACACTCTAAAGCTCTCCATCAAGCAGCAGGGCTGGAATGAGATGATCCTTAGGGTCACTTCCAGCCCAAAACTTTGTATGATTCTATCAACTGGGAAATTGCAGTCACACAGAAATGTTTAGTTGCAGTTGCCCAGACAAGTAATAGAATCAGCACAAGATGGTGTTATTTCTCTCTCTCTCTTTGCATCTGTGCCAAAACTCATACCTAACGCTACATAGCACCAAGACCCTGATGCTGGGTTATGATACCACATTACCATCACAGTGGGAGAGCCTTGGAACAGTTACCACCCAAGACTACAGGAAAATCAACCTGCCACTCAAGGCCCCAGCACTGAGCCAGTTCAGAGCATACAGCTCAAGCAAGGGCTGCTGTGGGTGCTTGATGTGGGACCTGATGTGTTAAACTAATGTCAGTGCTTCTCTGACCTTGGATGGCTTTATTTTCTCCTAGGGATTATAGGCACTGAGCCTGGATAGACCTGTGGCTGCCCTGGGATGCAGTGTGGAGCAGGAGTTGAGTGCAGGCTGTGATCAACTGTCCTTCAAAGGCTGTGCTGTCTTGACAAGGTATTACACACCTGTTTCTATGAATGTGAAAATGTTTAAATAAAAATTCAAACCAGAAGTGCTTTATTTTTCCCTTTTTGTGATGGCTAAAGAGTGCTAAACTGATTACAGTGCCAGGATGCTTCTACTGAGCAATTTCTATTGCAACAGGATGACACAGGCTGGCTCATCAGTTGCATTGTTGTTCCATGAAAGAATATATTGGAATAATTAACAAGTTGGAGGAAAAAATGGTTGATCTGTAGTAATATCCTGTGTTTACTAAGAAAATATTTCTTTTGATTAGGGTGCTGTAATTTCCTTCCTGCATCTACAGTTAAAACAAAAAATGAAATGATAATTAAATTCTGGAGAGCCACACTCATGGGTCTCCCCATGGTCTCCACTCTTGTTCTTTGTTTGTCTGATAGATGAAGGCATTTATACCTACTTATGCCAGCTGAGCTGTATTTTCAAAGGGAGGGAGTCATTGATTAAACTGCTGCAAGTGACAGGAAAATGTGGGGCAAAGGACAGCAGAAATTTTTTACCTGAACTGGATTTTGACCCACTGATTTTGTGTGGACAAACCATGGTCCCTGATCTGCTTCTTGTATTGACTCAGAGCAATGAGGAGCATCAGGACACTCTGAGCAACTGAGCCAACCTGAAGGTGACAGAATGCAGGAGTCAGGCAGGGGCCCAGGACTGAGGACCAAAGGGCTTTGTCTGTGGCTGCAGGCTTTCAACAGACTCTGCAGAGAGGATGAGGCTGGTCATGTAAGCAACATGACATATGGGGACAGGCACAGTGATTGTGATCATTACAATGAAGCATGAAATTATAACAGTAACAAGGAATTAGGCATGTATTTCAGAAATCACTACCGTAAGTTGAAACAGCTGTTCAACTCAATTTTCTCATATCTTTAGTAATGAGTAGGAAATGTGGCCCCCCAGGTGCTTCTGTGAAACGATCTAGCTCTGTAAACATAGACTTTAACCCTTTATTTTAGGCTAGGTTAGGCTTCTGAGTTACGTGTCTGAACTCCAGTAGACCAATTATAAATAAAAACTCTAGCGCATGCATATTCCCAAATAGACTGTGCTGATAATTCTTAGACAACTAAAAACAATTAGGATAAATTTCAATCACAGTAGACAAGCGTCAGAGGTTTGGATTTTTTAAGAAATACAATTAATCTGCTTAGAAAGCAAAGAAATTTTATCCAAGAAAGGAACTAAGGGCTTTCTCCCACAAAACCGTGCCAGGGTCACTGGTATAGGCTAAAGAGAGAACTCACCTTGGGCACGTCCTGACTTTATAATCTGAAGGAAACATCCCATCCACTGGGAAAAGAAAACTAATTTCATTTATACTGAATTGCTGTCAAGGGCAAAAACTCATCCCATATCCATGTCTGCTGCCCACATAAATTTTCCTCCTATCCCAATACAGTTTACTGTCTAAACCCAATGTTATTACACAATCAAACAGACCATCTCCCCAGCTTTCTATCCTTGCTATATCATCCCAATTTCTTTCTTGGGACACATGAAATTTTCAGCCTACTTATACAGCCAACAATTCCTGCTTGACAGTCCAAATTTCTCTCCTGTAGAGCTATCATCATCTCTTTTTTCTCAGATTACTCTTTACCTCAAGAAAGCTTCAGAGCATCTCTTCCCAACTAGGGCCAGAGAGATTAGCTTTCTATAAAAGAGAAAAGGAAAAGAGGAAAAAAAAAAGAAAGACCTACTTAAATAAAATCTTGCTTCCAATATAAAAACATAACCTGCACTGGTAAGGAAAAAGGCATAAGAAATGTTTGCCTTTACACACAAGTTTTCATATGTTTCAGCCACTGTGTGTGATGAGAACAGTGGTGGTACAGTTTGATGACCATTTTTAGTTTCTGAAGTTAGTATTTCTCATCAGGAGAAAAATCTTCAAAGACTCAGACCAAGTTTTGTTAAACCTCTGCTTTGAGCATAGTCTGATCCTGTAAAGATTATGTCCTGATCATATATTTATGAAAATGGCCAAAACCACATTAGTGCAAACAGGTATTTATTCCAAATTCAAGCTACTGCTCCAAAGTCAAAGCAATTACTGATGGAAAAGGATGGGTAGGATTTTAATTGGTTTGGATTGTTAGTTCCAGAGATTTTTGTTGCCTTTTGACAATTAAAAAAAAAAAAAAGTGAACTTCTAAGAGATGTGCAGAATATTTTAGTATTGTTTAAAATATGTGATACTTTAGGGACAGGTTTTTTGAGAAATTTTTTCCCTGATCTAGACTCTCCAGGAATCAAAGATCATTATCATCTATTATTAGTTATGACAACTTTTCCAGAACACTTATTAGTTTTATATAAAATTTTAAAAAATGGACACTCCACAAAATGGAGTTATCCCAGAGCAGATGGGTGTATATTTGCAGTAAAAATGTTTGAATAATACAAAATTAGATTTTGCAGTGAGCATACAATTTATAGCAGAAAAAAAATGAATTAGATGTATTCACACACCTTCTCTCCAAATTCTTATTGTTTTGTAAAAAAAGCATAAAAAATACTGGTGCAACATTGCCCTCTAAAATATGAACTGTTTCTAAACACTGAGCCAAGGAAACAAACAGCAATACTGGTCATTTGTTGTACAAATCCATACACATAATCCAGGGAAATGTCTGCTTTGCAGGACAGCAGAAAATTCTACATGACTGAAACTTAGAAAGACTGTTCAAAGTGCATCTTAAAAATGCAAAAAGTTCTGGTCATAACAGTCAATAATAAAGTTCTCTTTAAAGACAATGAGAAGTTTATTATTGACTGTTATGACCAGGCTAGAACTCCCAGTAAGTCTCAGTACCTCCAGAAATTACTAACTTTGTAGCATCTTGATTAATGACTGGGCCAATGATGCAGTCTCTGTTAGTGCCATTCCTGATGGAAACAAGCTCTGTTAGCAGACATGTATACATATATTAGCAAGGAGGAATTGCAAAAGTACTCATTGAAAGTCCCAGTTTGAGAGGAGTCAGGCAGATTCGTTTTCTTAGTGTTTATTTGAAGTGAGCATAAAAAGCAAGCAAATAAAACCAGGTGGAACTCATTTTTTTATTGTATTCAATAGTACAAAATTCAATAGTATAAAATGCAGAGTTGTGCTTCTTAGAACCAATAATATAAAATTCTGCTATAAACTCAACTGAGAATCCCTCAACTAGAAAGAATAATGAAGAGAAAGACCTTGTAACATAATTAATCACAGTGGATGAATGTGAGTCAACAGGATATTGCAATCATTTAAAAGGCATATGATCCAAGGACGCCTCTGATGAGGAATTTCCAGTAGAGAAAAAATATTTCCACTCTATACAGTACCAGTGAGTATTCATATGAAATATGTTAAGCTACATACAATTCTGGCCACATATGTCCGTGAAAGATTAAGGGAAGCTGGAATAAGTGGTAGGAAGCCTAGTAGATGGGGAGCCTGTCTTGTAAGAACTGAAAAAAACAATTAATTTTGCTAGTGTAATGTAGTCAAGTTGTAGCTGGGATAGGACACAACAGCTTCCATCAAAGTTCTAGGGACTACTTAAAGAGAAGTAAAAGGGAGTTTTAATGGAACAGGAACAGATTAGTGTTAAGGAACATGAATGCAGATAAGTTGGAAACCTGAATTATAAAAAAAAACCCCACCATTTGGGCAGCAAGGCTTTCCTAGTGTTAATTTCCATAACGGTTACAGAAGACCTAGCCACTTCTAAAATGTATCATTGTAAGTTTAACAAAATAATTATAAAATTATGTGTCTTTGATAAGCTTGTTTAGAACTTGCTGATTATCACATATTTACTAATAATTGACTTAATAAACATTACCAAATATTCTTCACAATTATTCTTCATTGTTTCTCTTTTCTAGGTATTTAGACTTCTGTGGCACACTTGATTTCCACTGTAGATCATTATCATATATTTGAAGCACTCAGCAAGATTTTCTCAGTTCAAGCAGAGCAATGGTAGGAGATTGCTCATGCCCTTCTACCTCCTTAATGTGGGAAACACAGTCATTTATTTCCAGATTAAAATTTCAGTTGAAAAAGATTGAGCAGTTCCATCCACTGAAGGAACCATTGATAATTCTGTCTTACAGCAAGCAGAATAACACTAAGGAACAGAAAAGTTCAATTAATTCTAAGACACACACATATAAACACCTGTATTTCTAATGGTCATAATAAATCCTAACACTCAGGGGGAAAAAAACCCACATTTTCTCTGTCTTGATAATTAGATCAATTATTCACTTATGGTTTGTCAATCGCTTGACATTTTATTGCATGAACAACAGACCTCAAAAGTATTTTAATTAGCACAGTAGGGCTCTAATCTAACCTTAATCTTCTAATTGCAGTTCCAAACTATGTCTGAACATCTATTTACTAAACAGAAGTCAATTAAAAATATGGATCCATACCATACACAGATATGCCATCTGCAGAAAAATAGAACTAAAGTGACAACTAAGGGTGGTAATGGTCTCATGAGCTCCTTTCTCTCCCTGTACTATTTTAACTGCTTTGATTGTAATCAAAACACAGTCAAAAGGAGATACACTGGTTTAAATTTCATTATGTATTGATTTTTAAAAGAAATTAGCTTCTGAATGAAACCCAGGATGAAATCGTGTTCAGTTTAAAGTTGGATTCTTTTTCCAGTCATTCTTCTCAATCATATATTTGCTTCTGAAATTGTAACAATGCTACTATTTTTAGAGTTCTGCAAAACTGGAGCAGTTAAGTAATCCATGTTCAATAAAACAAGGAACAAAACTTCAAAGTGGTCAATTCAGAGTACAGTCCTCCAGTGGTACAGCCCCTGGCACAGCCAATTAATGCCCTATGTTGCAACCCAGCAATGGAACAGCAATCCACTGTGAGGAGAGGTGCAACTTCTGCAAGACAAGTTTGTAAGAATAGAATTACAACCTTGAAATGTCAAGAAAATATGAACCTTTGCTCATCAAGAAATAAAAGCTTGGGGGGCTTTAGTTACTTTCTTCTTCTGTTGGTCTGTAACACTCCTGTATTTGATTATTTTTTGTATATGTTGACCACTCCCAAACAAGAGATAGGCATCTCAGAGGATTTGGCCACATAAGATGTGTGACTCCAGGGAGCTACAGGAGTTTGGATAAACACGTATATGTCAAAATTGGGCTGGTACCTGTAGGTGTCTTTATTTAAATAGAAATATTCAGGCACATATCAGAACACTCTCTTGGAAAAGCAGGAATCATTAGGTCAGCTCAAATGCTCATAAAATTATTGCCTCAGCACTCCTACTAATAAAACATGTTTTAATAGTCATGAGCAGCCCTGCTCCTAATCCTCAATTTCTTGTCAACAGCTGCATTTACACTCTACAGATATCTGGTTCCTGTAGTGTTCACAGCTTGTAAAGTGGCAAGAATGAGAATGGTCCGAAGGTAAAAATGTTTGCGAGATGTGGATCAAAAGCAGCCTGTAGGGAGCAAAGAGTCAGGGTACTGGAAACCATTCAATCCATCCTAATGGATTCACTAGGCACTTCAAACTACTTGAAAAAAATTCACACATCATGGCCTATGTGATGGGCAGTTGATTGACATTTTTGATAGGAAGCCAAAAGTTTTAAACTTTACTGAGTCAAGAGAGCTGAGGGTCACTTTCATGTCCTTAGAAGTTCAAACACAGGGTGGATTACTGATTAAATCCTAAATTTTCCCCCTTGCATAAAATATTGTAAAAGCATCTCTAAGTAAAAGAAAATCTATATGAAGAAGAAAAGGGTGTATGAAGATAGACATTGTTCATTTTTATGTTAGTTCGGCTATTATAAAACACTCAGGAATCCATGCTCATCTACACATTGTGACAAGCCAAGCTACAGTAATTTCACTGACTGTAAACCAGTCTTTAATTCCCATTGGTCTGAACTTGAAGGTAGACTACTATCCTACTAGAAATTTGTGTAAGAAGGTAATTTCTAGAGGAAATAGTTCAAAACATCAGGGAGCATCACAGGTGGTCCAGAAATGGGAAAGAGTCAGGAGATGGCTAGGATCAAGTTCACTACAGCTCCTAGCATTAAGGTGATTAAAGTAATATGAAAGTTTATTTTGATAACCAGTTGATATTGGCTGAAGTGATTGGAACGTTGTTGCTGAGACCACATCACTGGCATTCCACTGCACAGAATTTTGGTTCGCTTCATCTAAAGGCCTAGGCCTTCTGATACTAAAATAAGCAGTCTACTTTATCACACAACTGAAAAAAATCCTGAACCAAGAGTTGCAGAGGTTGACAACTGCAAATACTAGAGATGTTTTTACAGAAATATTATGTTGAAGTGAAAGAAGTCAGATATGTTTCATTTTGAGTTCATACATTAAAAACTGGCTTTTGATACAGTCCCTTCCTCTTTTTAAAGAAAGCCTGAAAAGTACACGAGTTTTAAGGCAGATCAGTAGGTAATTACACTAGTAAATCATGTGACTACATTTGAGGTACTGCTCCTGAGCCATTGGAGTGTAATTTAAAAACCAGCTACAGACCCTTTAGTATGAAGAACTACCTGTGGCTTTATGATTAGACTGGAAAAGCATATCAATATATCATTAAGGTAGCAAAACAGAAGATGAAAGTTTTCTACACTTAATCTTTTGTCTCCTTTCAGAAAATCATTGCTATTTCTTCGTGTTGCCCAAAATTTAGCAAAGTGTTCATTTCCCAGAGAAAAAAATGAGATAAGGAGAAAAAAAATTAAAATCAGTGAAGTTACACATATGTTGTCAGGAAGAATTTTCTAGACTTCTCATGCACTGGAATAAGAGTCTGCACTCAGACAAATGTCATGAAGCATTCCCGAATAGTTTCCATAACAAATAGAAGTTTTATTTTCCAACATAGCTGATGCACAATCCAGACCTCAATTTCCAAAGAAGGGAGGTTTTAGTAGAAGAATTTTGTGTACTTCTGTCGATCTTATTTAGCCCTACAAGATGCATAATCTTCGTTATCTACTGCTCAGGAGCAAGTCCCAGCTCTCATATGCCCAAGTCATCTAACCTTAGCTCATACTGCTAAAGGAAACTGCTAAATTAAGAGAAAGAGCTGTGAAATAGTCTGTGACGCAGAGACATGCACACTAAAAAAGGTAAAAATAAAATATTTGTCCCACTCTACTCTGCATTGGTGCAGCCTCACTTCAAATATTGTGTGCAGTTTCAGTTACTGCAATATAAGGCAGATATCAAATTATTACAGTGTCCAGAGGAGGGCAACAAAGATGGTGAAGGGCCTTGAGGGGAAGTTGCATGAGAAGCATCTGAGGTCTCTTGGTCTGTTCAGTCTGGAGAAGAGGAGACTGAGGGGAGAGCTCATGGTGGTCTTCAACATCCTTGGAAGAGGAGGAGCTGGCGCTGATCTCTTCTTTGTGGTGACCTTTGAGAGGACCCAAGGGAATGGCCCGCAGTTGTATCAGGGGAGGTTTAGGTTAGATATTAGAGAAAGGTTCTTCACTGAGAAGGTGGTTGGGCACTGGCTTCCAGGCTCCCCAGGAAGTGGTCATAGCACCAAGCCTGACTTCAAGGAGTGTTTGAAATTGCTCTTGGGCGCATGGTGGGACTCTTGAGAGTGGTGCTCTGCAGGGCTGGGTTGGACTTGATGATACTTGTGCGACCCTTCCAGCTCTACTTTCCCTGTGGTTCTGTGAACATTGTGGAGAAATTGTTCTGTAAAATTGTGGAGAATTGTGTAAAATTGTTCTATTATCACCACAAATTTTTCAAATAGGCACCAAAAAGGCAAAGTATAAAATCATAAAGATAAATACATATACCTGGGAGATGACGGCAAATTAGGAGCATTGCAGAGCAGCTCAAGGAGGCAAGGGAGTCTAAACCTTCCTCTCCTGACAGATGACTAACTTGCAGTAAAACTCTGATAAGCATAATAATATATTCTGTAGCTTGCTAATCCCAGTTTGCAATTGCGCATTTTATGATTTTGCGCTAATAATCATTGTTCCTAAGCAGTATCTACCCTGCTTGTATAGTCTCTTTACACATGGATAGAGATGCCTGAACAAAGTAACACAGAGATACAGCTGTTGTATTTCCTAAGATCACCCTATCAATATAAAAAAAAGGACTCTTTAGATTATGCTTATCACCATTCAGATATTCTTATCACTTTGACAATTAATGAATATGCAATGCCAAGAATTTTTACCTGATTTATGCTGGTTATCAGGCAGACAGGCTCAAAATCTCTGTTTCTAAGGAAAAAAATAAATGACCATGATTTAGCTATAAATTACTCAGAGGAATTGCCCACATGTAACCACTTCTTGAACCATGGGACATTATTTCACACAGTTCATTGCACAAAACACAACTGTGTTAGCTTACCTCTGCCTGGGGTTAAGAACCCTTAAGTAAACATTTGCCTATTAAACAGCTGTTGCAGCATGTATTTATTCTCTAAGGTTAGGGCTATATAGAGGGAACCTAAACTGTGGGGCAGAAAAAAGTACATTTATAAAGGGTATAGACAGATTTTTACAGCTTTCAGTTAATTCCAGCTTATAGCACAGAACAGCATTACAGTGTGCTTCTCTTCATCCTTATTCAATTTTCTCAGCTAACTTTGCATTTGTCTTGTTCACAGTGCAGTAGTGTGAAGTAAACATTAGCTATGAACCAAGTTTGAAAACATGAGTTTGCATAAAGACATGTTGAAATTATTTCCCAAAGCATTAATGTCAGTAACAATTACTGCTCTACTCTAATGCTTCTACTAGTAACAATAATGATCACTTTTAGATGAAAGAGAAGAAAAAATTCTATCTAGGTTAATGGATTCCATTTGGGTTTTTTTCCTTTCCTATTCCAGCATAGGCCTTGGGTCTAATTTAGGGGCAGAAGTAGAGGATCCTGGTCTAATTTAGGGGCAGAAGTAAAGGATCATGGATAAAAGAAGGGAAGGTTAATTAAACTAAGTTAAATAGGCTATCAAAATTAAGTTAGTCATAATGGTGACCAAAGAATGCCTAATCACTTCCAACTCAGTTCTAATTAAAAAATAGATATATAAATTGCTGAAAAAAGGTGTCATATGAATGTCTCACAGCTAAATTGATTTTCCAACGTGATGCAATAGAATATGTCCTTGATTGATTTGAGAAGGTGCATATATATGTTGCACCATTGTGCCTTTGCTGTAGAACTGGAGAAAAGGCCCTTAAGATTTGTATTGTTGGCAGAGTTTCTCACCAAGAGAAGCTTTCTCTCTTCCCTATCTTTTTCTCTTGGTTTGGGGGGAAATTTTTTCTCCTTTTCTTTTTGCATTGCACCATATATTCATGGTTGTTTCACTTTTCCAGTTCCTTTGAGAATTGGTATGTCAAATAGTAGAAGGGACGTTCACCAGCAAGGGCAATAAATTCCCAAAATATGAAGCAATGTAGTAGAAAACCAGTTGATATTGTCACAATGGAAAGTAGGGGCCCACAAATTAGACAGACTGTACTGTGAAGAGTCTGTCTTTATTCTTTTTTGAAGGATGAGATTACACAGCTTTAGAATTTAATGAAGATAACATGATTAATTTTGTATGAAAATTTGGTTATGAACTTCTGCTCAGTTCACTGCAGATATTTACACTCTAATAATATGGTGCTTGTACACGCACATACTGATTATTGAGAACACAAATTCAATAAATTAATAACTAATAAATGGAAGGATTTAAATTATCTGTGCAAATATAATTCAGTCTCAATAACTAGAACAGAGAACTGTAGAAGAAAGAGGAAGATTCAGAGTTGAATCTCTAGAGACCTCTTACTTTTCCTGCTGTGCCTTCTGCCAACTTGATCCATTTCACTGCCCTGAGAAGGACAGGGGGAGACTGAAGAGCCTGCTGAGAACCTTTTATGTTTACATTTTTCTGCTAAATTTTCTTCATTTACATGCAATGAAAGGTGCTCAGTTAATGAGCACTCATTCAACATTGGGTTCTACAGCCAGTTTTTACTGAGCAGTCCCATGCTTTAATCTAATTTGCTCAATTCATGTTATTCTCTGAGGACATAAATATTGATTTCCTCATGGGTTTTCTCTTTGGCACTTTTAATTCTATTATGTGAGTGCTACATAAAATAATCATTATCATATTTTGTGAAATAACAGGTTAATATTCATTCCCCATTTTACAAGTATATTAAGATTTTAAAGACATCCCTGAATTCTGGATGTCCACTTTTAAATATTTACCAATGGCTTCTATGTCAGATATTTTGTTTTGCAGAAAGACTCAAAGCATGGCTGGCACCAAAAAGAAACTGTGGCACTCTCATGATTATGACCCTTTTTCCCTGTGAAGAAATTCAGTGGCCTTTCCCATTTTTCTTTCCTGTGTTTCTGAGATTGTTCAGTCACGATCTACCACCACTGGCAACACATAAATATGATTCTTACAGACACTTGTCTAGTCCTTTCCATACTTAAATGATCCCACTCTTGTCTGTGGTGTACAGGAGGAATAATATCCTGGGTTTGGGGAAAAACAAGGCTAGAAGAATTTCTTACAATGTATGTGTGTCCTGGAGAAATTATTATAATAGAACTAATTGTAAAGTTAATTTATTCATGGGGCATAGAATTTCCAGCATGTGAGACATCAAAACAGCTTTTACTTCTTTCTATAATTTTGGTTTAGAGGTTTTGAGCTAGATTTTGAAGACATGGATCTTTAATATTTATTTATAAAAATGAACACTGAGGCACCAAAAAAAAAAAAAAAAAGAAATCTGCTCAGCAATTATCTGGAGTTGGCACAAACTGAAAGTACTGGCACTAAAACCATAAGGCATTAGAAACCTCATTCTGTGCTCTTTAAATCATTTGGAGAAACAGAAGGTCTCAGAAGAAAGTTTATATTGCAATTCCAAATCTTAAATATTTCAATTAATATAAGAAAGAGTTGAAGTATGTAAACATGTAACTTCCCTTGTAGGCATAAGCTCTTCTGTTCATTGTTTTTTCCTTTGCAATTTGACATATGGTGCTGAATCAGTAAGGCAATTGATCATTATTAGATAATCACACACCTGGGAGGCTTCAAGCCACAGGATATAACCAGAGAGTCAGAACCACAGGGGTATGATAATTTTTCAGTTATATGTAATCATATAATTTCTTTAAATTTTACTACTGCAATAAATAACTTCCAGCGTGAATAGAGCTGCCAGTTAATGTCACAATATTTCACCTACAATACTTGCACAGACTAATGCACTTCCACAAAAACCCTAAAAGCTATTATAATTAGAAGGCTGATTCAGTCTAATGTTCATAATCTGCACCTGACAATCTCTCTTGGAGTCAAAGCATTTGCAATGCCTCCTCTCAGGAGCAACAGCTGAATCAGAATCAGAATCAGAAGAATCAAAGCAGTGGGCATCAAGAGGCCAAGACTTACAGGTTTGCCTTATTGATAAATATGTGGGGGAAATTGAAGGGGTTAATTTTTACCCAGTGGCCAAGTTTTACTCTATTTTCCTAGTAATATTAAGGGAAATTTTGCTGTCACTGAATATAAATATAGAATATGAAATCCTGTAATAAAATAACCTGAGCAGAAAAGCAGGAAAAATTTTGTCATGCTATTGTATTTCCATTTTTTAGTAATAGGTATACTTAAGGCTCTGTGTAGTGAAATGTCTTTTGTCTTTACTTAATAATATAATCTAATTAATAATTAATTTAATAATTTAATATAATTACATAATAAATAATATATTTGCTTCTGTTACTATTAGTAACAATGTAGGCATGAGTGCAAAGAACACAAAGAGCAAGGTGTTACACAGAGCTGCACGGAGCACAGCAGAGGCTACAGAAGGATTCTGGGAACTTCTGCCCTGTCAGCCTCAACTCTGTGCCTGACAAGATCATGGAACAGATCTTTCTAGAAGCTATGCTAAGGCACATGGAGAACAGGGAGGTGAAGCAACACAGGCAGCACAGCTTCACCAAAGGCAAATCCTGCCTTCTATGATGGAGTGACTATGTCTGTGGACAAGGGAAGGGCTACAGATGTCATGTATATTGACTTCTGTAAAGACTGAAACAATCCCTCACAACATCTTTCTCTAAATTGAAGAGAGATGGATTCGATGGGTCTTCAGAGGATAAGGAATTGATTGAATGGTTACACAGTTGTCAATGGCTCAGTCTTGATGGACATCCATGACAACTGGTATCCCTCAGGGGTCTGTATTTGGCACCATTGTTATTTAATATCTTAATTAATAATATAGATTTAGGGATAGATTGCACCCTTAGCAAATTTGCCGATGACACCAAGCTGAGTGGTGCTGTTGATACACCTGAAGGATGGGATGCAATCCAGAGGGACCTGGACAAGCTTGAGAAGTGAGCCCACGGGAAATTCATGACATGGAACAAGACTGAGTGCAAGGTGCTTCATCAGGATCAGGGCAATCCCTGGTGTCAACACAGGCTGAGGATGAATAGATCCATTGCAGGCCTAATGAGAAGGACTTGGGGGTGACGGTGGATGAGAGGTTGGACACGAAGCGGCAATGTGCACTTACAGCCCAGAAAGCCAATTGCGTCCTGGGCTGCATCCAAAGCAGTGTGGCCAGCAGGGCAAAGGAGGGGATTCTGCTCTTCTGCTCTGGTGAGATCCCACTTGGAGAGCTGCATCCAGCTCTGGGGACCCAGCATAGGAAGGACATGAACGTATTAGATTGAGTCCAGAGGAGGGACACTAAAATTATTAGAGGGTCGGAGCACCTCTCCTCTGAGGAAAAGCTGAGAGAATGGGAATTGTTCTGCCTAGAATAGAGAAGGCCTTGAGGTGACCTAATTGCAGCCTTGCAGTGCAAGAAAGATGGAGAGAGCCAATTTACAAGAGCGTGTAGTGATAACACAAGGTGGAATGGTTTCAAACTGAGATTAGGTTTAGATGAGAAGCTATGAAGAAATTCATTACTGGGAGGGTGGTGAAACACTGGAATAGGTTGCCCAGAGCTGTAGCAGATGACCTATCCCTGTCAGTGTTCAAGGCCAGCTTGGATTAGGCTCTGAGCGACCTGTGGAAGTTGTGGCATAGTGAATCCATGGCAGGTGGGTTGGGATCAGATGATCTTTAAGCTCCTTTCCAACCCAAACCATTCTATGATTAATATTAATGAGTTCAGAAAAAAAAAAAAGACAAAACCCTGTTTTCTGTACTTAACACAAAAAGAGCAACTGCTTGGCTTCTCCTGTTCTTTCAACTCCAGTCTTCCTTCTTAATACTTGAAAACACAGTTTTCATTTTGAATATACCATTCCCACGTTGAAGAAAATTTTCTTTTGGTGGGGGTCTTATTCAAGCAGCCTCAGGACTGAGCCCCCATAACCCCCAGCCCCAGGGAGCTGTCAGCATCCTGACTGTGGTTGTAAACCATGGGCTTGTACATGAGATGTACAAAACGTGTTTTCCCTGACTTTTGGCTCAAAGCAAGAGCAGGCACCCAGGTATTTTTCTCCAGGACAGTCATGTCTGTGACTGTCATGCAAGGCAGTAACTCACAGACATTTAGCTTTTGAAAAAGTTAACTCATTTTTCTTCTGATCAATGACCATGCAATATTCAGCACTCCCTTTAGAAATTTCAGAGTGGTTGGCTATTTGTGGGATACAAATTACAGCACGGCAGATATATCCACATAATCTGTCTTTACAACATAAGGAAACTGGGCTGATTTCACTTTTGATCCCCTTAGGAAGACAAAGCTGGTACAGCTTATTAGGTCACCATGTGAGTTGACACAACCAAGGTGACCACCTAGCCACAGCTGAGAGGGAAAGAGTAGATTTATTTCATTACTTCACTAACAACACTGGGCCACAGAGACACACAGGGACACAGGCTTCCTTAGGCTTAGTTCATTCTAGTGACTGTGGGGGGGTGAAAGGGCCCCCTCTGCCAGTCCCAATATACCAAAGGGCTTTAGGCACACACGGTTTATGGGTTTCAAAAGGCTGTGCTTTTTGATCCTCCAGCAGGAGGCTCAAGCATGTCTGCGAGAGTGTGTTATCTCTACACAGGAATTCTGCTTCTCAAAACAAGCAGAGGATGAACAATTCTAGGCATAAGAATGGGAGTTTTCCCACACCAGCATTCTTAGCATTACCAGCTGCAAAATCACTTTGAGTGAAAATTCCCTCCTTGACAAATCTGGTTTTAACTGTTCCCTCCCAACAGTCATTGATGCCCTGCTACCACAAACCAGAATGACTTACAGTCATTTTGTGCAAGCTAATTGTTCTTCTGCATACATCTGGGAAATTGCTACTTCAAAATGACTCAAATATGAGTAGTTATTTTTAACACCTCTGCAATTATCTCCATCCAAATCCAGCCACAATCTCTTATCTTCCTTTACTAAAAACGAGGTTGATCAAAAGCGCTGTTTTACCCATGCTCTCAATCATTTTCTGTTGTTTTAGCTGTCACTTTATCACCAGCTGCTTGATGGGTTTTGAGTGAGTACAGCAGGGATTTTCTGGTGCCCTGGCTGTTGGAGAGCAAGGACATGGGAGCAGGGCACAAGGTGCATACTCGGGCATGATCATTAGAAGAGTCCTTCAGCTGGTCCCAAGAATCCTCAGTTCCAAGCCACTACTAGCAGTGCCTTTCCTGAAACACAAGAAACAGGACAATAATCAGCTCCCCAAGGCTCTGGAGTGCAAAGAGAATCTTAAAGCTTTTAAAATATATTTTCTTCCTTACTGTCTCTGACTTCATTGGAATCCAGAAAGAGAAACAGCATTTTGCTGATAATAATCCAAAAAGCTCTGCTTGTAACCCAGGCAAAATTACTGATGTGGGTAGGACAGATGACTAGTTTAGCAGAAATGCAGGAAATTAGGCTATATTTATGTCAAATCCTTAATGGGACTGAATACTCTCGTTTCATTGATTTTTGTCCTTCATTCTGCCCAGTTGTCATCACAGCATTTCAAAGACCCTTCAACTCATGTGTTTCACTCAAATGATGTATGGGGTTTGATTAGAATTCACACCAAAACTTCTGCAAGAATATAGCATCTATTCAATATGCTTGAAACCCAAGTAAGAGAAATAGCAAGAAAGTTATTTTCAAAAGAAAGGTTTGACTTTTGCATTTTGGGGATTCTTTGTTGAAACTGAGCATAGAAAGGCTCTGGGAGCATGCATGCACAGAAAAGCAAATTTTTAGTATTTATTCTGCTCTGCTAGCAATAAAAAATTAGTTCATCTGCACATCCATGAAGTTAGTTAATGAAGGGTTTTAGAATTATGATATAAAGCTTAGTCTTTGAGCTCTGGCTCAGGAAATCTACTTACTAAAGTCAAAAGCAGTTTTGATATCTCCAAGTCAGATGATAAAGCAAATCATTGGAGTCTATTTCCTAGGCCTTATTTGAGTACTAATCCTGAGAGAGAGTAACTAAGACAGAAAGTTCTCCATGGGGAGAGATCTGCAAGAGTCAGAAGAAACCCAGATAGATCTTCCAGGGGATGGAAGGTGAAAAAAGCCCATAATGATGCATGAGGTTAGATCAGAAAACAGCCCTCACAATGGGCTACCCCAAATAGAAACAGGCAAAGCTCCAATATGTGAAACAGAGCACATTAATTCGTTTAATGAGTGAATAGAGCATGGATTCATTTAATGAACCTTATTCAAGGGATACTTGACTGCAAATTACATCTTTCTGAAAAAATAACTCAAACTAGCTGTGTCTAACCTTCATATTTTCAACTCCCATGACAGCTGATTTAATACTACTTGCCCTGAAAAAAAAAACAAAACAAAAAAAAAAAAAAAAACACCAAACTGAAATTGCAAGGATTTCATATCTCTATTATTTATTTTGTAGAAAAATATATTCTGTGGCATCTTAACACCTGGAACTAGGAGCTGGGAATTGAATTGTTAATAGGAAAGTCAGTATTGTTAATTTAATCTCTTCATTTTCAATACTGCTTTTAAAGTCTTTACCAAGGAAAGACTATTTCTTCTGCCTTCTAGTGTGTAAAGTTTTCTCTCAGCAGACACTCTTCTCCTGCTTGGTTCTCTCTGTAACTGAGTTGCTTGCCTCTTCTAAGTGTACATTAAAGCTTTTCTGAACTTTATGTAACATATTTTACTTTGTGTGTGTAAAATTGTATGAAATGTGTCTCTCCTAATGCTAACAGAAACAAGAAAGAGGCGACATTGCTTTTCAATAATTAATAATTCAGATTTTAAATCCATATAGAGAGAAAGAACAGGCACACTTGGGAAAATGTGAATTTCTGTCTCTGAGCTATCTTGTGGCAATCGCAAGGAGATGTGAGGAGGTATTTAGAGCAAATTCTGCCTCAGGGAGGAGCAGATTCCTGCAGAGTGCTTGAAAGGGAGTCAATACCATGTACAAAGCAGACTTATGATCAGGAATGAGACCATGTAGGGTTCAAATCAATATGCACAAGAATTTTAAATGCTGAATTCCTTTCTCGGTGTGTTAAGAACATTGCTAAAGCCTGTAACCATTATCAGCAGTTTTTCCTCATACTACCTTATATATACACTTTATATTGCTGTTTTTTCCTTTGGTCATTGTCTTTCCTAATCCCCATCAATCTGAACATGATTCAGACCTTTGCCCTGTGCCTGAAGCTGGGATTGTCATATCCCCACAATTAATGTCCAGGGCTCTTGACTCAATAGTCTGGGCTGTTTTAAAGACATGTGTGTAATTGTACCTGAAACTGCAGATGGAGGGTTTCAGAACCCAGGGATTCTCTGTCAATCTTGTGTTTCTGGAATGAGCAGGTCTCCTATATTTCACAGAAAGATTATTAGAACTTTCTGGGAAAAAAAAAAACCCAGAACCAGGTATCATTTAACCAAATAGTTGTTTTTTTAAAAAATTGCTTTAAAACTAATAATTTTCTGAATTACAATGAAAATTTTCACAATACCTTTATCTCAATATTTGGTTCATTTTTGTTCAGTAACGACAGAATTTCAGTGAGAAAATGTGCTTTTAAGAAATGAAAGTTGCCACAGAATTATTCTAAGAATAATACAAACTAAGAAAACTCTAAAAAGGATTAAAATTTAAACTTCAGCCGTGGTTTTATTGCAAGTTTCATCTGGGAACAGGAAAGACTAAATCATTTGAAACCTTTCCCTGCCAAACCTTTCTGCCTGCTCTGGAAACGGTGTCCATGCTGCCATCTGGAGCCCACTCCTAGGTTTGGAATCAGTAAACAATGCTTGGAAGCAAATCCAGCAGTGGCTGCCTGGTCTCAGTGCAGGTGAGAACCAGCAAAAACAGTCATAGGATTAATGTAGGTTCTTATCTCCTCTGTGTGGTGTTCCATGCAATCCTCAGCGAATTTAGCGCAAACACAGAGCTAAGGACCGAGAATACATTTTTCTGGGATAGCAGATCCAGGAAAAACTATTCTCACTACTTGTCTGAGCTTGTCTTGTGTCTCAGCTTCCCACTCAAGAGGAAGTGAATGGAATTTTTGGGTTTCAAGCAAACCCAGTCAGGATGGTGATTTCAGGTAACCTCACATGGCTGCCAGCAGAAAAGGAAACAAATTTATAGAGATTACAGATCTCAGCCTGAATGTTATCCTGCTGTAAGCAGCTCAGTTTCACTTGACTAGAGTCAGCTTGTGTCACAGTGACTTCACAGGGCAGCCAGGTACCACTGTGCAACTAGGAGGGCAAGAGATATCTTCTCAAACCAGCAGAGTAGCAAAGGCAGAAATTATGTATAGATGAATGAAAAGTCCAAGTTTATAATGAAATAAAGTTCATCTGTGTCAATTTCTAGTCATAGTCATAGTAAAGAAGTGATAAATGGAGGAATGGGTCTATCTATCTGGATTTATTATGCTGAAATAAGAATTACCTCACTGTCCCCTGTTTGTACAGCTTCTAACATGGTCCAAATATTTCAGGCTGGTTCTGCAGTGATACAAATATACTAATACTCAAAATCCCAGGCAGAGACCATTTTTGACCTGACATGGATTTTCAACACTGTCTGTCATTTTCACAGTTTGCTAAGCAACAAATACGTGTACTGTCAAAGACAGATGCCTTTACAAATGAATACAAATTCACGGGAAAACTTCAAAAATATAACAATATGTTTTGTTAAAGGGTGATTTAATGATTATTTTTCATTAAATCAAATTATTATGATCTCAGTTATTATGAAATTATTATGATTTCAAATTGTGATCTACTCTATGAACAGTGTGTCAATGTGCTGAGGGACTTAGAGCAGAGACATTCATATGCTATTCATATACTAGCTTTGTGTGAAAAATGAGAACTTTTTTATTATTAATAAAATACAAAATAGTGATTCTCAGATTCTAATTAAAATAATGTACATAATACATAGGGTTTTTAATGTAGAAAGCTGTTGAAAAATTGTAACCTTTCTTTAAAACTCACATTGCTGGTTGAAAATGTCGATATTTTAATGAAACTTGTCAGTATATAGAAATTGACTTTTTTCAAATACTGTAAAATTAACATCTTTGTTCTGCCCTGCTCTTTTCATGAATTTTTTGAGGAGGTTTCACATAAATGCATATGTCATTCAAGTCAGCTTCTGAATAACTGAAAAATTTACAGAAATGGTCCATTGCTTTTCCAAATGTTCTTTCAATCCTTTTCCAAAGTGTGCTTTTTAAATTGCCCAGAGACAATGAATCTAGCTAAGAATACCACATGTAGCAAGCAAAGGTCACTTTCTTTTAAATGTATATATTAACAATGTATCTTAAAAGGAAATTGACCAAGATTCCCGATTTGACTTTTAGTTTCCTGAAATTTAACACACAGAAGCAAAGCCCAGAAGCATGACAAAGAAATTTAGATTTTAGATGTAATTGAAAGGCAATTAAACCAAGCTTTTTGCAGCAAATGCAGAAAATAAGCTCTGAAGGGAAAGACCATTTGGGTAACTGAGCAGCTTTCCCTCAAACAGCAGAGCAACTGGCAATGCATATGTGTGTTTAGTCTATTGGTAATGTACCAGATTGTGGAGGGAAGGAGGTGCTGTGATAATAATTATAGCTCTAGAAGATGGAGTAATTCTATTATCATGTGGGTACTGAATGGCTTTCATACTTTGTTGCTTAACTTAATCAAAAATAAGTTCTAACAATTAGCTTTAGTCTTTTAGCCATTACTTTACATAAGGT
The DNA here is from genome assembly GCF_037042795.1 of Molothrus aeneus. NCBI lineage: Eukaryota > Metazoa > Chordata > Aves > Passeriformes > Icteridae > Molothrus > Molothrus aeneus. The sequence continues at coordinate 33,279,952 of NC_089650.1, read as the reverse complement.
TCAAGTATTCCTTACTACCTTGGCCTCCTTGAAAAAACATGCAAAAAACTCTTCAGGATCAGGAAATGTTGACATTGATTTGATTGCTATAAAGAAGAAAGCTGGGCCAGGTTTACTCAGAAATTTTTAATATTGCCTTGATACATAGCAGAAAACTGGGAGCAAGTTCTTGGGGCAGGACTGAGAATTTAAAAGGCATGAAAAAAAGAGGAACAGGAAATAATCAGAATATATGGGTCAAGTCTAAAATAACTGATGTGCAAGGGAAGACTGTAAATGTCAATATTTACTAATGGATGTTTAATTCTCTTCCACTCCTGGAACTTTGTCATTTTCAGACAGCCTAAATAATAGACCACTATTTCTGGAGGTCATTATTTTTCTTTCCTTTTTTGGAGTACATGACAAAAATCTGATGTGTGAAACTGTGAGAATGTCAGAGCTTTCCTTGTTTTCAAAGGAAAGCCCACTGTTCCTTTCAATTGACTTAATACTGTTTCAAAAACTGCTGTCCTCAGATGGGCATAACTTAGCTCCAGCAATTTGGTCATTGTAAGCAGGCACCAATCATTTGGGCACTCTCACAAAAGCAGAAATTGATGATAATTTTTTATTTTTTTTTAACAGAGTGATTTTTGCCATCTGTAATGATGTTTCTTTATATAATTGAATGAAATATTCTATCTGAATAAATTCTCACTTCACACCTCTTAAGTTGATTTTAGCTGCCCTTTTGACACAGGCAGGCTACAAAGGTGGAGTGATGACAATAACAAGCTAAGCCAAAAAAAAAACTTACAGTACATATTTAGGAATGTAAGACATTGTCTCATTTATCACAGGATGACTGAGGTTAGGAGGAATCTTTAGAGGGCATCTGCTTAACAGCACTGCTCTAGCAGGGCCACCAAGAGTCCATTGCTCAGGACCATCTCCAAATGGAGACTGAGACTCCACAATCTGGGCAACCTGTGCCAATGCTCTGTCACCATTACAGTATAAATGTTTCTCAGTGTTCAGAGGGAACCTTCTGTGTTTTAGTTTGTCCTGTCACTGGACACCACTGAAAAGAGCATGGCTCTGTTCTTTTTGCACCCTCCCTTCAGGGATGATGATAAAATGGCCCTGACCCTTTTGTCCAGGCTGAACAGTCCATCACAACTTTCCCAGCTTTTCCCAATGGAAGAGATGCTTCAGTCCCTTAACTATTTTTAAGGCCCTTTGTTGGAACTTCTTCAGCTGTTCTTTTGTACTGGGGAGACCAGAAGTGGACACACTGATGCTCTTGAAACATGAACCTGAATTATTATCAAAGAAAGGTTTTCCAAAAGGAAAATTATTTCCTTTTCATAGTGGCTGAAATATTTCCAGTTTTACAGGAAACCTGAATCAATAAATGTTCTGGTATGGTATAAGTAATTCCTAGAAGGTCCTTTGTATTCCTTGGGCACCCAAACTTCCACAGAAACCTAGACTTGACAGGAACTTGGTATTATCCATATTTCTGCATAAAACTGTAATGCATTTCTATACCTGCAACTGAGAGAATTTGTCTGCAAGCACAGAATGACAAAATGCTGTTAGAAGAGACTGAAAATTATATTATGTGCAGCTCCCTGGTTCTAGAAACAGTATGTTCACACATGGTTATTTTACCCGGAAGACCATGGTAGCTAACTAATTAAATGAAAGATTAGGAATTTTACAATGTCTTTGGGATGAACACCTGTCCAAAGGGCACATTGCTTTCCATTATGAGGGTGCATGTTCCTACAACAAAACAGCAAGATACTTCTGTATTTTTATTTTAAATATATTAGTAGCTGTCTGTGAACATAGGGTAGAGCATGTCTATTTGCTGGGGCTTTTTTTGGTCTTTTCAAAGAGCAGTCTGTTTACAAACTAGACAACAAGGCAGAGACCCATAAGTGGAGAGGTTGTCTGTGATCTCTGTGTGGAGTCTAAAGGTTCTCTGAAAACCAGAAATATGTCACTTTGGACAGACTCTAGCCTATGGCACTGCACTCTATAGAAGAGGCTATCAACTCAAATAAAGAGTGAAATGCACACATATAGCACAAGCTATAACCTTGAGAAAAAAAAACCAAACAAAAACAACCAACCCACAAAACAAAAAAAAAACAACCAACCAAAAAAAAAAATAAAAACAAACAAAAACCAAAACAGAACAAAACAAAACAAACAAAAAAAAAACCAAAAAAGCCCACCAACAGGTCTGATTCTCTGGATATTTGGTAACAGTAACCCAAGCACAGTATGTTGTCAGGGTTGAGTACTCCTCAGAACCACACACCCCTAAATCCTAACATGGCCAAGAGTACCAAACCACAAATCAGAGACCAGAGAGCCAAGAGGACAAAAAACTCTGGAAATGGCAAGGGAGAACAACTGTTTTGTTGCTGAATGCAGAAAGACCTCGAAAAATGCCAGTGCTTCTGAGCTGAAAACATTTCCTCCTGTGATGATGAAGCTGGGTTGCTCTAAATCAGCCTCCACAGCCAGCTCCTTGCTAGAGGCCCCGTAGGGGAACAGACAACAAGAGCTGTATGTAGCTGCAACCACCTTCTTTCAGAGCAGGAGAATGACAGAAAACAGTAATTTCCTCTCAAGGTTATTTAAATGACAGGCTTTGAAAAGAATGAAAAATGGAAACTGCTGTTCTCAAAAATAAACTCAAAATCCTGAATGTATTTAGATATCTGTGGTGTGTGTTTGTAGCTGGCTCTTAATTTTGCATCAGAATATTTATATTTGGCATCATATTTGCCTTGTAGTATTGTCACTTTCAGCTAAGCACCATGTATCCAAAAATTTAACAAATGCTAGGACATGTAAATAGCTCAAAACCACCATATAATTTGCACCAAAAAAAATCCCTTATGTATGTTAAAGGCTTACCCATGCCTACAGAGTCTGATGCAAAAGTTTTCCTGCTGTTATTAATTTATCCAAAATAGGTTTTGGGTAGAAGCTGTATTTACATGAAATGATCTTACTTTTAGTGACAACAAGATTTAATGACTTGAGAAAAAAGGAGGATGTCCAGCAAGATTCCCTCCTTCACCTTTGTCCTGACCACATAGAAGACAAAGCTTAACACATTTCAAAGACAACATTACTACAGATTTATTGTTCAGCCATGGTTGCTCAATGAAATTATAATAGAAATCAAGTCAAAAGAGAAATTTGGGATAATAGAGAAAAAAATTTGAAAGCTATAAATTCATATACAATTTTAGAAATACTCCAGAAACTTGAGGGTCTGATAAGTACTCAGTAAACTTTTAAGAATAATTCAAAATTGTGTCAGTTTGTTAGTTCTGAACAACCTTGCATCTGAAGGAGGCTTCTCCATCGCTGGAGGTCCCGCAAGTTTTTCCAGTCGAGCCATCACCATCATTTTCCCGGTGGTTCATCAGCGCTCCTGGCGCGGGATGGACACCTTGCAGCCATCAGAAGATGGCACCTCGCTATCGCAGTGTCCTGGGGTGCCACGCAGCCCCAGCGGCGCTGGGCACGGAGCCCCTGCTCCGGCCGGTAACCAGGGGAAAGGAAGAGTGCTAGGAAAGGGCAAAGAAAGGATTCTGCTGAGGCCACGGACCTGCTAACAGCAGGCAGAGACCTTCTTTGGAGGCCTATAAAACTCCTGATATGCTCACTTCAAATTTGAATGCACAGAAACACACCCGGTATTGATTTAAAAAAAATAAAAATAAAAACTAATGGTTTTAATGCAAGCTACAGAGTATGATTCGCTGTCCTTAAGGTTTTGGGTTTGGTTTTTTAGGTTTGCTTTGGGTTTTTGTTTGGTTTTCATAGGTGGTTTTGTGTTTGATTGGGGTTTTGTTTATTGCTTTGGCTTGTGTTTTTTGCTTGGTTTCTTAGAGTGAAAAACCCCCAAACAAACAACAAAAAACACAGCATAGTTTTTGACTTTTTTTAATGACACCCAGACCTTTTCCATAGCCACCTTGACAATGTAAACATTCCATAACACAAGGCTTGCCCTCCCTCTAGCTTTAGAAGAAGAAGCAGCCACACTAAACCTTGCATTAATTGAACACAGCAGCTCTAGTTTAAAAAAAGTTGTAAATGTTTGAAAATGTGCATGGCATTAATGTCAGCTTGTGCTTACTGTTCTTGTAAGGCTGAAAAAGAAAGATGGGATAGTTCAATATCCTTTTTAGAACTTTTTTAGAGCCTCTGGCATGAGGCAGTTTGAAAACTGTGATGTTGGACAGAGGTCCATTTTATTCTGAGCTGTAAAATTTCAAAGAATGAACAGAACAGAACTGAATTCCTGCAGGCTCCTCACCTCAGCACAAGACTTATTGCAGAGGTGGTGAAACATGCCTTACAAATCAGAAGCTTTACTCAAGGTACATCCAGGATCTAACTGGAGCACGCAAAACTGGAGAAGATCTCAATATATACCACTTTTACCACAATAAATGATTCTTTCCTCTGCCTGAACTGGTACCTGGAAACTCAAAGACACAAGATACATTCAATTGCAGATATCATGTATACTGAGCATAAAGTCCTACTTACATTGTAACTATACATGAACATAATAAATTCATAACCAGGAGTCTATATGTTACTCTATTTCTTTTCAGAAAAAATAAAAGGGCAATAGAAATAAATTCAATACAGAAGTTTGCACATCCTGAATAAAACTTGTCAAAATGGTGAGATTCTAATGTTTTTCTTTTCAATTTTGCTCTCCAGCAGCAATTCCTTTGTGTTGGCCACTAGCACAAACCTATTCCCTTTCCTATGACCTTCATGGTATAAATATTAGCATCCACCAAGACCTACAGGGACAGACAGATCCTAGTTCTGCCTGGAACTTTGGTTGGTAAACTTTGCCAGGAGAAGTTAGGATAAAAAACATAAAAGCAGCCATAAAGGCACTGCATTGAGGTTCCTTTAGAAATTACCCCCATGAGAAATCCTACAAGGAACTTGATTGCTGTTAGCTCACGACGCTTCTTGACAGCACTTCTCTTTGGATTTGTTTCTCCAATGAGAGAGGGGGATAAAGGACTATTGGACATTTAATTGGGTTCTGATTTTATTTTTAATAAACTTTAATTTATATAACCCCACAGACTCCCTGAAGAACAACTGATATGAACCAGTGGATGCAGAAGACCACTTGGTGGTGACTGTTGTAAGCTTAGGGCCACCAATGCTGTATGATCATTGAGGGATACTTATAATTCTTGGGGTTTTTTAAATTAGAATGTCAAAGAATCACTTTTGCAGTAAAACCACTTCAAATGGTCTGTTACTGAACAAGAAAAATAACTGAATGAATATATCTAAATTTTATTTGAGGGAAAAGCAGAGACAGAAAATGCCCATTTTCCACTTCAACATGTTTTAATTTTAGTGATTTAAAAACATTTTAACTAAAGTAGCCAAATTTCCATCAAAAGTCAACTTTTGTGTTTTATTAGCTTGACCCAAATAACCTTAAATGTGTCCTTCAACTGAGGGGTAGTCAGCTTATAGTAGTAATTACCATAATGACTCAATTTGGCACTTTTTAATGGAGCTGTCACAACGCACATGCTACTTCTATAGCAGCTGAATTACAACAAATCTTACTGAGTTATTATTTCATTAACTTTTTTGAAGTTTTGGCAATGATTTAAATGAAAAGGCACAAACATTATGCTGTTAATCTTTGTTTAAAAATGTATGGCGTTTTCCAGTAAATTATAACAATATTTAAATATTAACTAAAACCAGTTTCAACCTTAGCCTGGGAGAGATTAAATTTGAAAGAGGCCTCCCAGAATCATTGTTATGATCCTGATTGCACACGGTGCAGCTGGACACCTAAAGATCTGATAGGTGATCTACACTTCTCATTTAATACTCCTTATGTAGCCAAGGAGAAAGAAAAGCACATCCAAGGGCAATTCATCCTCCTTGTCTTCAGGTAGCAAGTCAGGAAAAGCATCTGCCTCTCTCTCATTCTTTCGTTTACTCATGCTGGAAGCTTAGTTTGGATCCAAACCACTTTGGATTACTAAAGCTGAGAGGATTCACAGCTGGCCATCAACAGCTGTTGTAGTCCCTGCTGTCAGCTAGAACAGACTGGTTCATCTCCTTTGACACAGGGGACGGAGGACCTGGTGTTACCTCTCCACAGCATATTATTGTTGCACACACCTCATTAAAAAGTGACAAGTTCCTATTTAAATTTTTATTCCTTACTTAACATCTTTCATCTTACAGTAACATTGTGGAAATGAATATTATACTGGCATGGAATTTACTCTAGAGATGCAGTCTTGAGTCTTGCTTAATCAGTATCTGTTGAAAATTTACTCCAGATATGTGAGAAGTTAAATCTTAGGTATTCAATCAGTATCTATTAAAAATTCACTATTAGTTGTATAGTATATACAACTTTGTCCTACTTTGGCATGAAATAGGATAAATTGCACTTTTCTGACAGTAAAACACATGTAATACAAGCCATCTACAGTAAAAAAATCACTTTAATCTGTATTTCTCTGCTAATTTGGTAGTACTGCTCTTAGACTGTGTGCTCCAGAGGCTTGCAAAGCATCACATGAATTTGTTAGAAGCTGATCACATGAATAGCACTGACACCAAAACTAGTGGCACCCCCTCAAAAGACCAAGTCTTCTGCTTTGCCCAATTTTTGCTAATCCAGCAGTAGAGGACCTGAGGGGGTCACTCCAGCTGGAGGCTTTCTCCTGTTACCCAGAACTGCTGTGGGGCTGCAATACTTTCTTTTTCATACATGAGGAGACTCTGGGGAGATGCTGTGCTATAGCCAGGCCCAACTTCAGAGAAGCTACAAGCTGCCATGGGCAGTGCCCCACTTTATCCCTGAGAGCACATTCCTCACTAGTTCTTCTTCACTTGAACGTAACCTCTAAGCCTGTTAGAACTCTGGGACTGAAAGTAAATTTTATAGTAGGAAGCCAAGCATGTAAATAGAACAGAACGAATGAGTAAAGGCTCATCACATCTTGATATTCTTCCAAGATCTGTAGGATATGGAGCAGGACTGTGCACAATACCCATCCTAGATCACTTTGTTAGAGCAGGGCTTACCCCAGGACTTCAGATCTTTTCTCCCTATCATTGACCAGTGCTATCATTTGTTACATTCATTTATTTATTTCCAATAATGTAATTGTAGGTTTATATAATATCAACCTTTATATGAAAGAAAAATAATAAGAAGACCCTTGCATATAATGTTATGTCCAGTGAAAAACATTTGGATGGACATTTGAAGACAGTAATTACCTCACTATTTATTTTATTTCAATCATTTTTCTGCTAGACTTTATTTCTGCTAGTGGACACTGGCATATCTATCATTTCATTCATATCCACTGAGACTTTTATAAGGATCATTTATTTTAGACTTTACTGATAGCATGTGTTGAAGCTTTAAAGTAGTGGATATTCAAAATGCATGAATTGGCCATTATTTTGGCTGGAAATATTTTAACATTAGATTTAAAACTGAATTACTTTGCCTGACTGAAACAGGTCACCAGAAAAGCTTCTGAGAGTGATTAATTATATAAGTATTTCTCTTGCTAGCTTTAAGCCCATATTAATGGCTTGGTGTGGATACTATTGAATCATGTTCTCAAGTATATTACTGGGTCAGGGTTTTATGGTAAAGTAATCTTACCAGATTTCACAACACAATTTGCCTCTCTACAGTGATTGTGAACACCCATTTTCTGCAGTCAGTGTGAGTGAATAGATGGCAGTGGCTGAATGAAGTGAGATGTCTGACAGATCCCTGTTGCACACTGACAAAAAGCAGAACATTTCACTACACATGACAGCTGCTGAAGAGATAGACTTGCTTCAGTGACATACTGAGAATTGCATGTTTGAGCATTGTCACTGGTTACTAGAAGCAAAGCTCATTTCCACAGCAATCTACTGGAAAAGTATTGTGCTTCGGGCATGGGATAGAGTCACAAGGGCCTCAGAAAAAGGTAAACATTGTTCCTGAAAAATCCTTGCAACAAAGAAGAATAGTAGGTTTCTGGCATTTTAACTACTAAGTGAATTCATGCAAGCAACATGTCTAAATCAGAATGAATCACAGAATCAGAATGGTTTGAGTTGGACCTTAGAGGTCATCTAGCTCCAAACCCTTTACCGTGGGCATGGACAACTTTCACTAGACCAAGCTGATCAAAGCCCCTCCCAAACAGGCCTTGAACATTTCCAGGGACAGGGCATCCACAACTGCTCTGAACAACCTGTTCCAGTGTCTCACCACACCCATAATAAATAATTTTTTTCCCATTATCTTCTTTAAAACTGTTATGTCTCAGCTTGAAGCCGTTTCCCCCTGCTCTAGGACTACATGCTCTTTTAAATAGCCACTTATTGGTCAGCCCCTTTAGGCTGCTATGAAGTCTCCCTGCAGCTTTCTCTTCTCCAGGCTGAACAACGCCAACTCTCTGTCCTCAAAGGCGATGTGCTCCAACCCTCTGATTCAGCTCTGTGTCCTCTTCTGGACACTGTCCAGCAGGTCCAGGGCCATTTCATGTTGAGGATCCCAGAGCTAGAATCCAGGCAGAGTCTCACCAGAGCCATGTAGAGGGGCAGAATTCTCAAGTTTTATATTGCTGAAATGGCTCCCAAGATATTAAAGAGCCTTTTTTCCCAGATTCACGATCAAAGAAGAAGTCGGGATTCCTCAGCTCTGGTTTTCGAGGTTGTTTATTTTCTCTTATCTAATACATTCTTTCTCTGACCTGCTGAGGTCTGTCGTGCAGGTCAGTTCATGGCACACTGACCACCTCCCCTGGGATGATGTTATCTTTTTATACTAAAAACTATGTGTACTTTATTTACAATACTTTTCCAATAGCTATCATCTATGTTAGATTGTCTGTCTCTACTCTAAACCAATCCAAAAGTGTCACCATCACAGCAGAAGATGGAGGACAAGAAGAAGAAGAAAGACAGGACACACCCAGATTCCTCCATCTTGCCTCTTGAACCCCCATTCTAAATCCCCAAAATTCTACTTTTTCACCCTGTGACAAATTCACTATCATTCTACTCAAACTCTTGTGGCATGTAAATGTTCACACGAAGTTGGTAATTGTTTCCATGGGTTAAAATCGAAGGCACAGGTGTCTTTGACTCCATGCCAAGGTCTCTGAGACCTCTGCCAGGGTCTTGAGCCATCCAGAGCAGTCAGAGGAATGTCCTGGGTTCCTCCACAGAATCACCTCCCTTGCCCTGCTGACCACGTTTCTTTTGATGCAGCCCAGGACATGGTTGGCTTTCTGGGCTGTGAGCCCACATTGACAGGTCATGTCAAGCTTCTCATCCACCAACACTGCCAAGTCCTCCTCAGGGCCATTCTCAATCCATTCTCCACCCAGTCTGTGCCTGTTTGCTTGTACACATGTACAGGACCTTGCACTGGGCCTTGTTGGACTTGGTGAGGTTTGCAAAGTCCCACCTCCCAAGCCTGCCCGGGTCCCTCTGGATGGTGTCCCTTCCCTCTAGTTACACCAGCCACACCACCCAGTCTGGTGTCACAGGGAAAAATGTTGAAGATTCACCCAATCCCACTGCCCATGCCATTGACAAAGATGTTAAACAGTGTTGGTTCCAATACCAAAACCCTGAGGAACACCACTGTGTAGGTCCAACTTCTTGGTCAGATATAATTTCTCCAACAAATTTCAAGCACAGTTGAAGAATGTGAAAATTTTTCTGAAGCCATTTTTCTTAAATCATATGCAAACCAGCCTGAATTTTAATGGTTGGGTTTTTTTTTTTTGGTTGGTTTTTTTTTTGTTTTTTTGGGTTTTTTTTTGCTCAGGAGTGTTGTTCCTTTTATTTGTCCAATAGTTTAGTAAAACCAGTGTAATTGTCAAATCTGGAGATAATTCACACAATATCAATGTAGCTTCTATTATTAAGGATTCGTAATAGATGTTTTATCATCTTGCCTAGATTACAGTATTATGCTCTTGAAGAAGAATTAATGGTAGGAGACCTAAACAAATTTAATTGGGAAGAATAGGGTGATACCTGAGGCTTTTCCCTGTTCTCTAAAAATTTAGGCCCTACTCAAAGCAGAAGTAAATCATGGAAAGGTTTTGGGGACATTTCAATCATCTTTACATAACAAAATATGCCATTACCATTTGTTCAATCATTTAGGAATACAGTGTGTGGTATGAAATTTAAGGATCCTTTTTCATCTTTTGCAGGAGACATGTTGCATACAAGTTTTCCATAACTTTTTCTCATTACTTTTCCAGTTTTATGTGAATTTTTCAAAATCACGGCAATTTATACATACACACAGACACAGTTTATTTAAATGGAATATATATTCCTTTTTTTGGCACAGAGTTGATAAACACCCAACTAATTCTTCAAACAAATGATGGCCAAGGTTCCTAGTCATAGTAGCACAGTGCTGTCCAAAATTCTCCTGCTTTTCCCTTCTCTTTCACAGAACATGGAACTTTGGAACATTTCTTTCCCAGCTGCCATTTGACTGTTGATGCTAGAGGGACACAGTTTTTGTCTTTGAGCTGACAAGTGTGTGCTGATCTTAGAAGGACCATCATTCCCTGTCTGTGCCACATCACCACTCAGCTGTAGGATAACCCAGAAAGTGGAGCTGCTGACTCATGTACATCATCTCCATTGCATATAAAATCATGGAAGAAATCTGACACTGCCATTCCAGATTCAGTGATATGAAGCAGAAAGTTAGGGGATGGGCCCTGTAACTAGTCTCTGTATATCAGCCTAACACAGAACTCACAACTTCCATGAGAAAAAAGGAAGCTGTGTCTCATGCCTGTGCTGGGTTTGGCTGCCACACGTGGCAGAGTGGGACTCCAGCTGCAATCCACTCTTCTTTATTTTTTTTTTAAGTGATTTTCATCCCCAGCACGTGGCAGTGTCTGATGGTTGAGCAGGTGTCATGGATGAGGACAGCAGAGTTGGATGCTGTCAGCTAGGCAGTGGTGGTTCATTAGCTAACCCCTGGCACACCAGTGGAGCTGTTTTGTTAGCAGTTAAAGAGCACAACTAAATGGCTTGAACTTCAGCTGATGGGTCATTTCTGGCTCACACTGCCACTGTTCGCTGTCTGCCTGGAAGCATCCAGGCTCTCACATGCAGCACAGAGCACTGAAAGGTGAAGCTCCATGCCACATCTGATTTATGTTGCAGTGTCTGAATAGAAGATAAACTACGATCTCGGAGGATAGTTAATAGCAAATGGTGGACTGGGCATGAACAAAAACATCTCTGTCTGATACTTACTGTTCTACATATTCACTTTGACAGTTTTTTTCATGGGCAGAATTTACATTTTTATTTGCCACAGTGACTCATCATTTACCTTTCTATCTTCTCTGGTACTGTAAGCTGCGAAATTTTATGTTGTTAATAATGAAAAAATAAATACAAAACCACTTTCATAAGTGTGAATAAACATCATGACATGGTTTTTTTATAGAAATTGGTAACTAGAAGGGAAAAATGATAAAATAAGAAGAGCACATGCAATATATTTAGAGAGAACCTTTTTATAGCATCCGGTTGCCATGGAAACATGTTGCAGCAAACAGAGAGGCAAGCTCAAATACTTCCAGCTCCAGTCTGCATTTCAGGATCTGCTGTTTGCACTGCTCCTGTGCCAGGTACATGCCATGTGTACTGCAGTGAAGATCTAAAAGGCCTCATTGAAATTGTAAAAAATAGTCCTTCATGTGAAGGACACCTGTCCTGGGGGAAAAAAAACCTAAAACTAAACAAACACAAAACCCCAACAAATGAGCTAATAACAAACAATCCTCTCTAAATTGTTTATGTACATTTATAAGAGACCAATGGTGTTAGAAGTCTCTTTGCACTGACAAAATTTGGAAAGCACAGTAAGCAGAGCAGCTCTTACCTTGAGGGCAGTCCATCCCAGCAGAAATTTATGAAAATCTCTAAATTTTTTGTATTTCTGTCTTCAGCCAATGCTGAACTGCATTCCCTGCATCACACTGTAATCAATGTTAGAGGTGACTCAAGTCAGAGTTCCCCTTGCATCTCTTTTGTGCTTCCCTACCTTACAGGGTTTCTCTATTTTGCATTCCTTGGGGTTTTTTTGAAATTTCATTCTAAGACGCAAAGTATCATTTTCAGGGAGAGCCTTCTTTTTTCCATTTCAGAGTGTAAATCACTGAGAAAGCCAATGCTCAGTATTGAATGGCACTCATTGTTTAACTAAAATTCACTCTGCTTATATGAAATAAAGGTTAATACGCTTTGGAAATTTAATCTGACAGATATGGAGCTCTTTATTTTGCTGTTTCTTTTGGAAATGACACACCCAGATGACCCTGTGATGTGCATAACAATAAAATAAATTCCCAGGGCTGCCTAGCAACCTTGCTGTGTCCCACAACGCAAAATATATCTTGATTTGGAACTTGATAGCATTCAGAAATGACTGATGGCATCAACATGGGCAAAATTCTAGTCCAGTATTTCTAAAACCCTATTTTTTTCTCAGAGGAAGCACACATAGCATCCAAATTTAAACAAGCAATTGCACTCCTATTTATTTTTTCCTCTGAAAAATTTGATGTTCGAAAGAGCCACTTAACTCCTTTACCACTTTGACATGGCAATACAACCATGCAAAAAAGTACATTAGTATTCACAGTTCACCTCTTGAACCTGCTGATGTTTTTAATAATTTTTTAGTAGACAGCCATCAGCTATGATTCTCAGCAAAATGCTGCAGATCAAAAGTCAGTTATCAAGCTTTTTCCTCCATATCAGTTCTGAATGTGATATGTCATTCTTTTATTTGCCTTTTTATAGAAATGTGCTGTAGCTTCTCTGCAGAGGTGGAGCAGATTTCCAGACACACAAAAGATATGGCTTCTTTTCCTGGATATTGCATCAGGTGCTACATTTTCTGTGTGGCATTTAAAATCTTCTAGCATTAGACCAAATTAATTTGCTTCTTAAAGTCCTCTTCAGATAATGTAAAACATTATTTTGCTGTGAATAAAAACTATTTTTTTTCATTCCTAAGAACACAGTAATGTCACAGAAGGCATGATCATCTCTATTGTAGAATGTAACAAAAAAAACCCGAATATTTTTCTCAGTGATTGTCCTCATGACAGCAATTGGCATTTAGGGCCAATCCTTCACGTGGATGAAATATTGCACCTCTGGCTCCATCCTGAACATTACCCACAGTGGATCCTACAGGAAAAAATCTGAAGCATTTATCCATCTAAATTATTCTATTTAGGCAATCAAATGAGATTTGAACAGATTTGGGTTACAAGATCAGGGTTGTTCACTGCTGAATACATGAAGACTCAAGACATTTTTTCAGCATTGAAAAAAAATAGGAGAAATTTTAATTTAATATAGTGAAAACTAAGCTCACATATTTTAAAAGATTTCAATTAATTTTTCAACATAACATTTTAACTTGGGCTTTTGGAGTTATTTTCACTGATCTCTCATTGATTTGGAGAAATTTCCACTCATTATATAATATGATTTTATTTGGGGGCTTTCTGATCTTTATACAGAAGATAGGAAACTGAAAAGAACACCGAACCATGGGGTAAACTCATTACCATTAAATCCATCTTTGCTGGCCTTTGCTCATTGATTCCCCTCCCCTGCACCTTGTTCATATTTCAAAGCTTTGAACCACTTTTTGTTATATTTAAAATACAAAGTCAATTCCTTCTTTTCTCATGAAAAGTTCTGAAGTTTCCCTGAACCATTACACTGAATCAAGACATAAGTAAGGTTTTATTTTGAACCAGTCATTCCTTTTAGCATTTTTTTAAAGTATCTGAATGTAAAAAACCAGATACCTCAAAGAACTATAAAATATCAAATGGGACCTTTAAACTTTTGGGGAAGTGATTTTCTTAGCTTCCCAATGAGACACATCAGTCACTGCTGTCTATCAAAGTACCAAGATGAAAGAGACTGAATACATTGCTTATTTTAGTATATAGCAATCTCCTTTAGATTATTTTTAAGAAACCTTTATTGCTGCCTTTGCAAAACTATCCATGTGGTAATGAAGGCATTCAGATTTACAGCTGAGGGAAAATTTTGAAAAATCGAATAATTTTAGAAGCACAGTCACAGAACTGTGTTCCTATGGCATATGTCATGCTGTGAATGTAAGAGGATAAGAGTCAGTCTCAAGGTTTTTGAAAATCACCTGCAGGAAGCCTTTGTGGTTTAAATGATGCTGAGGAACGCAGGCCACCAAAGGTTCAGCTGATAAGAGTCACCCCTTGGCGTTTGCTCCTGCTACTCTAGGACAGAGAGCATGAGAGCATAAGGTTATTCACACAGAAGCAGATCAGAATTTAGAGGGATGACAGCACGCCTCTGAACACAGACAGACCTTCCCCAGGAATTATCAGAGCATTCCAGGATAATAAACATATGTAACAATAAATGTACGTAACAAACATGGTTGTTTACAACTGCAATTTGAATTTATACAAGTAAACATCAAATGAAAGTGGCTTTTTCTGGAGAACCACCAGTCATTTTTTTATTTGTGTATAAGAGGGGAATTTATCATTTTTGTATAAAATCTTTTGAAAATTATTAATTCTGGAAACCAGATTTTTACAGACACTCTTTTACATATTACTATCTGTTTCATGAAAATAACAAGAAGAATACAATTCATGTTTTTCAATACTGTTTTCTCAGGCTTGGCTTGCTTGAAGTAGGCAGTTCAAACCCAGCCTGGTGAACACTGGTTTTCTCCATTATATTTTTAACTGCAAAAACAAGGAGGGAGTATGCCACAAAGGATGGAAGGAGGAGGCTGGAAAAATATGGGACAAACATAAATGTCTGTTGAAAGCAAACCATATTTTCAGCTGTTATGCCAATAATTCTTGAAGACAGATTAATTTCAAGGACATGGAAGCCCTTCTAGTGATAACAGATTCTACAAGGCCCTGCAAATGGCTGACTCCTATGAAAATGGTCATTGGTGTGGAGGGAAGAGGGAGGAGAAAAATAGGAGAGGGACGGGAAAGGGAGGTCTCTCTTAAGTAATGGCAACATTACTTCTCTGAGACAAATTAGAATATTAAACTTACAGTAAAACAGATATCCTGGGTTTCCACATGCAGGGTCAGTACAGCACAGCCATCTGAGTTTGAACATGAAATTAGAGGAATAAAAACCCTTGGCACCACGGGATGCCTCACTCAGCTACAGCAACCAGGAATTCCTCTGCTTTTAAATAAAACACAGTCTCCTGCACTAATGAGAAATCTTGCAGATTTTGGCAGGGATAACACTGTTGAAAACTTATCAAAGTGAGGCTTTTGAAGAACTAAAGTAGCATGAAATCTAAGGATACCTAGCATACTTAAAGACTCAGAAATACTTACCACTATAAGGAAATGTTGTAGGGGATTACTTTTCACTGCCAAGAAACAATTCTCATGTGTTGTTTTCTTTGCCCTAACCAGGGTTAAGCACCCAGAACTGCCCTACTATCAGACCATGCTTGATTCAAAGCCTTAATTTCTTACTTACCTATCTAAGCATTTTTGCATAGAAAGAAAACACTGGCCATAAGATCTCCAAAATATACCACTTGATAAAGCTACTGCTCCAAGTCATTAGGAACAACTTTAACTTGAATTGCTTCCTGGGAAGATGAAACCAGAATGTGGATGGTTATTAGGAAGCCTAATAGCCTTGACTCAAATTTATTTTTTACAGCTAGAACTGTGAACTGAGTAGTGCATTTCTCATTTGCAGAGATTTGGAATTTGCCTTTCTACTTTGTATTTTTGCATGAAAATATTTCAACTGAAATTTATTTCCTTCTGCTTTCAATAATTGCACTCAAAAATATTTATATCCACATTTCTAGAAAAGAAGCCCCTTTCACACAACTAAGTATTTCTTCCTCTAGTATTGTGCTGTCTGCAATTTTTGCACAAGATATCTTTCATGAAAGTGTCAAATAGAAAAATAAAAATTTATGCAGAGATTTACCTATTGTACACACTCCCAAGCTCCCTTTGCAAATGGGGAAATTTCTTGTGCAGTTAACATTTGGATTAACTAGTTGAAATTAGAACAGTGCTTTCATGTGTTTGTCTGTGAAAACATAACAGCAAACACAGGGTAAATGCATACAGAACAATGCCTCAGCAGCCAGGAGAAGCAGCGCAGAAGGGGTAATAGTTTTTATGACACTCAGCCTGCACAGGCATAGCAAAGCTGGTGACCCTTTGATACCCGTGCAATCTTAGCTGTCCTTGCTACTGAGAAGTGGAGATAGCTGAGCTCAGAATGAGCATAATTTTTTTTAAGAAACTTCCTCAGACAATATGCAACATGTCCTGAAGATCAGACTAAAAGGACTTCTCATCCTAGCCTTGTCTGGGATCATTATCCAGCAGCAGAAAGTAGCAGATGCTTCAGAACAAGGTTGGGAAGTTAAAAAGCTTCAGAACAAGTGTGTTGGGAAGTTAAAAACAAAGATCCTCTCTTCTTTGATGCAATTATTCTTTTCTCTTTCTGTGCAGCCTACACCTGACCATACAAAACCGTTTATACCTATGCGCCCGCTGATGAGACTGGAGGAGTCCAAGGGACTCACTGCCACTTCACCTGCTCCGTCCCTTGATGAAACATTAATCTTTAGTCATGCCTTCTTGATTCCTGTGTCAGTGCATTTGATGCAGTGTGGGTTAGACATTCTGACAGACAACTTTGTGCTTTGCCCACATAGCAAAACTAACTTCCTTAATACAAACACAGCAGGGTCCTGCACTGGTCTTGAAAAAGGAGACTAATCCACCTAAAAATTCCAGGAGGCACTCTTCCATTCTAAGTACATTAATTCTGCAGTCCGGGAGGGGAGATTCATCTCACCTGCTTCAAGAATTCTTCAGGGTCGATGCTCACACCTAGGCTGCTTTAATTGACAGACTCAAAGAGGCACTCACAGCATGTGATTCATCTCACCTATCTCCAATGCCTACTTTAGCATAAGATAAATTTTGCTCTAAAGCTGCCCATTTTTCTCCACTGACTTTAATGGAGACTGATAACCAAGCGAGTGCCAAGTGATTAGCTCAGATGCAGGTGTCAATATCTGGTCAAGGATGAATTCCAGTCACTGTGACCACCACTTAATGAAGACATATCCAAGATAGATTTAAACCTGCAGCAGCTAGCCCACGTGTGTCTGCACCGATAGCAAAATGAATATGAGAAGCTGGCCCAAACCTGCCGCACCCACCAGGCCACTGCAGCAGGGCACAACCATCTCAGACATAAAGAGTCACTTCTTGTCAGCCCTTTCCATGCACTGGTACATGAGACTAGCCACAAAATGCAGAGGTAGAACTAACATATGTTGTCTTTAGGCATAGGCAAACTGGATGTGCTTGTTTCTTAAAACTCTGCCATGACACTCTGAGTCTGGAGGAACGTGGAATCTTTGCACTGATATCAGAGAGACACTTTATTCCCCTTTGAAACAGCAATTTCTGATCTTTATATCCAAGATTCTCAGTGTTGGCAGAGGTATTAACTCAGCATTTTCTAGCCTAGTGTTTAGAAAACAGTCTAGTAAAGTTGACCTTTCTTTATCTTACCATCGGAAATCAGATCTATAAATCTCTTTAATTGCTCTCCTGTTGTGACAACTTTTTGCAGTGACTGACTCTGTGCAATGCCAGCTAAACTTGATTTAAAACTAGTGCTTTACATGCTGCAGCCTGCCAAAATGGCATATTTGAATCAATGCATCCTGCATTTATTTACAGCACTTTGATATAAACACAGATGCAAAAGAATCTGTTCACAGTTTTTCCATTCTATAAGTATTTTCTCAAACCATGTACATGCTCTGGTGAATTTCTGTATTTCTCTACAGTGACTGCCTTTTGGAAGGGAGGTTATAATCTCTATAATGCTAGAAAAAAAGCCTGAAGACTTCTGACTTTTTATATGAAAGTGTTATGCTTCACTAATATGAAAAAGAGATCAGAGTTCAGCCTGTAATTTCTCTGGCTGGAATTAATTATTCAATCCTCAATGAGATATGTTTGTGATAAACACCAGAGTGTGTCTGTCAAACCAGAAACTAATACTCCTGCTGCTCAGAGAGTGTAAGTTCTCCCTGCTTGGGAGAACAGCACAGAGAAGTAGGGAATAAAGTACTTGATAAGGATACAGAGTCAGAACTAATGTCAAATCACAATTACTATTCAAGTTTCTCGCCATTTTAATGATTTTTTTAAGACTAGGTGCTATTCAGTTACACATATTAAAATTCAGTAAAGCTGTATTAGGTAATGCATACTTATCCATAAAAGGCTTATAGGTCCTAAAAATATGCTTCAGTTTCTTAAATATATACTTTGAACAGCACTGAACTATACTCTAAACAGCTCTACTAAGTCTTCTGCTTAAACTCAATGCCAAGAGCATCAAAAGACTTGCTTGCACCTAAAATTAAGAAGATGCACAATCCTTTGCCAGATTAAGAAACTTATGGAACAAAAATTAGCTCGGAATAACACTTTAAATCTACTCTCTGAAAAGTCCATTTTGCTGCTCTTCTCTTCTGCCTTCTCTTTGTCTTGAATATTTTGTTTGGAAGTCTGAGCTGAAAAATATCATTTCCCATATTGTCATTTTTTTTGGCAATCAGTTCTGCTTACTAGATGGCTTATCTAGTAAATTAAGTACTATACTTTCAATTGTATGGTTTGTTTAAGAAAGGAATTGTATTTTAATACAAATTAAAATTTGCTTTCATTTCAATCAAGGAAAATATACAAGAATATGTAATGAAAAGTGATGGGGCTGAGGAATGTGGTAAACTGGTGCTTCAATAAAATCCAGCAGATAGGAAGCTAAGAAGTCAGATGGATGGATATGTGAAACATCATCGAGGCTTACACTAGCTGAATCTGATGGAAACTAAATAATACTTCAGATATAACTTTTCACAAATAATGCTTTCTTGTAGCTACAATTTTTGCTCAATCAGCATAATATCTGAATAAAAATTAGGTTTATGTCCCTGTCAGTTGACATGAGCTAATCCACTATGCTTCATAGATAATGTTCTATCTCATTCTAGCTGTAAAATAAAACAATAATGAAAAACAGGTGAACAAGTGCACAAGTGTTGGTAGCAAAGAGTCTTCAGCTTCTTCTCATGTACCTAAACCTTACCTTGGGAGAGGGGAAACACATCCAAGGTCCACAGGGTTATTCCAAATAACTTATTTTACTTAGACCAATAACTGTTTTTTATTAATTTATTAATTAAATATATTGGAAGAAGGGTATGTGACAGACTTAATCAAAACATCCCCTATTATACAGAAGTCATTAGAATTCAGCACTGATCTTACTGCAGCTTAATTTAATCCTTTGAATAGGCAAATGACAGAACAATGAAATGTGATGCACTTTTGTCATGGACTAATTTGTCTGCCATTTCAGTGGCAATCAGTGAGCTAAGCATCACCCTTGCACTACAATTCAGGGTAATGTTTTGTTTTACAGAATACAGCTGTCCTGCATGCTTGCTGGGGCTGACAGCAGTAAATTGTGGAAATAGTTACTCATTACCCCTCAAGACTCACAGATTGAACTTATAGCCAACAGTGCACTGCACTTCAGAAGGAGGCTGCACTGCAAAAGGTTAGGTTAAGTAAAGTCAATAGTTCTTAATCTATCTGATCACAAAAACAACATGCCTTGTATGCTTCATCCCTATCCCTATCCCTATTTCTGACCTCTCCCTGAAGTCAGGTTGTACACGTTCAGTTCAGCAGAATTTTCTCCTTTTCTCTCCACCTACCTATTCAGGCAAAAGCTTTCCCCATGTAGAGATATATGTGCAAAAGGTGCTTTCTGGTTTTTCACATCTCCCATCTAGTTGAAATGCATTCATTTTCCCTGAGAAGAACAACTCCAGAAATCAGTAGAGTAGAAGAGGTATGTCTAAGGCTCAGAAGGCTGGTGCCTATGACTGTTTTCCTGCCTACAATCAGAAGAACAGCAGCCTCACGCACAAGAACTGAGACAATAATAGCCATATAGTTAAGTCATAAAGGACCAGACTTTGTCTGTGAGGATAAATAAACACAGCATTTCTCCTACAGGAAGCAGTTGTGTTTTGTAAGCACTCATAATTTTCACAAAACTTTGTTGTACTAATAAAGAGATTTTGCACAGTAAAAGTAACATTTCATAATATATAAATAAAATAAATATAACTCAATTATACCTAAGAGCTCTTTTCCCCATCACTTTTGACATAACTTTCCAGATCATTTTAGGGGAGTCTGGATTATAAACTTTTTAAAATGTGTTCAGAGTTTTCTTATGAAACATCAGCTATACCACATAGGCAGTAGGATCATTATATTTTTTCATTTTCATACTGAAACCCCACAGAAGACATATTAAATAGAAGATCCCTGGAGCAGTGAATTTTCATTAATGATTATAGTAAATAGGAGGTCCCGTGCATAGACAGGACTTCTCTGTAGATGTATGGGTTTTCCCTTATCTCATCCTAAGGGTGCTAATTTCTTCAAAATGTCTAGAAACATTTCTTGCAATAATGAGGCTTCCTTTTTTTCTTTAAAGTTAACTGCAGAATTGCAATATCAGTACTGAACAAACCTATGTATAGATGTCATCCCTCTAATATGATATTATTCGAGTGTAGAAGAATTTTCATTTTCACGTCTTAATTAAATTGCAATGACAGCAAAAAGCTTTATGTACAAGAAGCTATAATTCCTACCTCACAGTTTATAACTCATATTCCCTATATTTAACTCTTGCTTACTGCTCATCTTATATTCAAAATCTGCCATGCCTTGGTAGTGTTACTTCTTACTTGCCAGCTGGCTACTATTTTTGCCCTATACCATTAGAGGAATTGCAAAAGCAATATATACTTCTTGGAAAAATTATCTCACTGCATTTCCAAAAGACATAATTACTTGGGTTTTTAACTGCAGCATAAAAAAAAAAAAATCAGCACCAGTCAGTTTTCTGATTTCACAGGAAAGGGATAAGACAGCCTTTGGATGTTTCCTGGAAAACAAATCTGCCTGAAATTATTTTCAAAGTGTCCTCTCCCCCCAGATATAAAAATTGTGTCTGATTTCTTAAGAAAATTTGAGTTGCATAGGTATACATGTACATGGTTTGTAAGACCAATAGGATTTCACTCTGTGCTTCCATGAAAATATAGTTTGGTTGCATGATAGAAGCCAATAGTATCCTGTAAGTAAGTCATACTTTAAAGTAAGAAAATATAGCTTTGGTTTTGAGGGGTTTTTCCCCCTCAGCAATAACAAAGAAAAATAAAATATTTTGGTTTTATAAAAGGACATACTTCATTGAACTTCTCTGCTTTAGATTTGTAAGATTTAAAAAGTAATGTGTGTACCTTAGTCCAAAACCCGCCTACAAAAAAAGTTGATGAGGCCAGGGGTTTAATTTGTTCCCAGACCCACTGAATCTTGTTACTGGAAATAGAATCCTACAGTATCTGAGTGGTGTCTTAGATCTTTCCTTTGCCTGGTGACATACAGCCCATTCAGAATTATTGATAATTAGAGTGCAGTTTTCCCTGCAGCAGCAGAAACAATGTTCCATTAAATTCAGCATACACTGCTTAGGTACCTACTGGAAAAACAAGCCCTAACAATACTCCCTGCTGCAAATGGGATAACTATAGAGACCACTCCAGCATTTCCTGTATTATCGCTTACATTATTTTTTTATATGTGACTTTTTCAAAATTGATGTTTTGAGTAGCAGCAGTTTTGCCTCCTCAGCCATGCATAAAAATGAGACTCTAGTGCCTTGATCCACTGGCAAGAGAGCACATCTGAATGCAATATAATTCAGAGGTGGCCTGATTAGCTCATTTGTTTTGTCTTTCACTATGCTATCCATTATTTCCTGAAATCCAAAATGCTGCTGCTATTCCTCAGGCTGGGAGTCAGCAGCTTATTTATGTTTCCATGATGTCATTCTTTCTGTGAGCAGCTAAGCAGATTTGTATTGATGTGATGTTTTTCAGCACCCTAGAGAGTCAACTAGTAGGGCTAAATGCCCCTTTAATCATTCCCAGCAGAGATGTCTAAGTCAATGACCTGTATCGTTGAGCTGTATTACTTTTTGATGCTATCATTTATTCTGTAATAAGCAGTTCATTGGAGTTGCCCTCTATAGCATCTGCCTATTCACATACTCTTCTGGGGAGTGTAATTTATATTAATTTTGTGCTATATGCTGGTTTACATCTTTCTCAGCCATCTTTCCAGGTTTCCCTTCTGTATTGGGAAGTACACCACTGAATCACAGAACACACTCACAACCCTGTCACCAGATGCCTGTCTTTATGAGAGTCAGCTATGTATCTATCATGTATTTTAAATACAAGAATTTGAAATTGCTCATACAAAACACAAAATTCACTGAGGTTGATTGGAATCTGCCAGGTGTTTCCTGCTGATTTCTGAAGACTTGCAGTCCTATTTATACAAGGAGTGAGTGCATCTGTTGAATTAGCAACAGAGAATTTGGAGATGATCCTGTTCTGAGCATGACATTCTAGAGACATCCATAAGATTACCTTTGAAGGGCAAAAATAACTTTTACTAAATGACTGAAAGAGTTGTAGGGGCTGGAAATATTAGCAGGAGCATGTGTCCTTCTTCAGGTCACATGCAGAAGAGACAGCATTAAAAGCCAACACAAAAAGAGAATAATGGATCTGAGTTTGTTAAAACACAGGGTAAGTTCTTCTCCTGTCAGTCTGCCTCAAATTCCCTTTAAATTCAGAGCTAGTTTTATATGCAGACAGGTAGGTTAGGAGATCTTGTCTTGTAATGTGCCTGTCAAAATTATGACAATTTATTTATTATTTTAGCTTCTGACATCAGTATTAAAGAATATAAATCTAATTTTTCTTCTCTTTAAACCTTACACATGAGACCATAGTCAAAAGTATTTGTAAAGAGGAAGTAAATGAAAGCTCTGCTATTTCCAGGTATCTAGCAGGGGAAAAATAGATTTGTGTTGTTATGTCCATTTTAAAAGAAAATATAATTAATTTCCTGACTTTAACTGTACATCGGTATTCTCCCCACCCTCAACCCCACCGACTCTCACAAAAAAAAAAAAAGTGGACATTATATAATCCTGATACAAATCTGTGTGGTTTAAAACCACTAGAATTTCTTCTATGAATTGATATGTATATCCCAGTCTCAGATTTCATAATGAATCCTTTTACTTGTGTCTTGAGTATTCATCCTAGCAATAGAAAGTCTCCTGCAGACTTTAAGCTAGCACAATGCTTAGCATGGTAAGATCAATAGTAAATTCAACTTGCTGGCAAAGCACTGCCAGGGCAAGAGAAACCCAACTGCCAGGAATAACAAAGAAATTGCCAAGGCAGCAGGAATGGGAGCCAAGCTGGGAGCAGATGCAACCCCTGCACAATCTTGACAGCTCATGAAAAAGCGTTATTATTGAAATAGCCAACATTTGTAAATAATTTGTACATTGTACATGCAACCGTATTGCACCAACTAGAGTCTACTGAGAAATGTGCAATTTCCAGTGGAGTATCCTTGAACACAACGTTCTAGTTTTATTACTTGCCCTAACTGAGGGGGCAAGCATCTCATTCATACACATATATGTGGAAACTGTCATGTGCAGACAGATTATTTCAGCAAACATTTTGATTTTTGCTTTCACTGGCCGAGTATAAAGGACTTCCTGTGCAACAGGCAGTTGCAGCTAGCTGTGGGGTTGAGCTATTTAATTCCATCTTCCAGCCACTGTCCTTGAGACCATGGGTTTTCAAGTAAGCTCCCTGGGTGATGGTGAGCATTATCAATGAGGGGCATTTTAGGAGAACTGCCAGCTGATTCAATTAAGTGAATATGAAATGACTCAATTTAATGGTCCAGTTGATTTATCTCATTTCTTTTTAATTGCCTTTTTTCCTTTTCCTTGGATCTCTCTAATATGAACATGCTTTCTCTTCCACACTCTTTTCTGAAGAACTAACTACTTAGTTTTGGATGAGTTGTGCCCTAGGAAACTTTTAATAAGACATATAATATTATTCCTATGCAGGTGGTTAGTACTTAAAAATCAAAAGGTACGAACTTGTCATAAGAAGTTCACCACCTGTTAAATATTCACTCTAATTGTACTCGGTCTGTTTTTTTATAAATGTCTTCTATCATTCTACTCAGTTTTCAGCCAAGGAGCATCCTTGTATTTGCAGATACACTGTTTCCTTGAGACTCTTCATTCCTTCCATGTACTTTTATCAAGTCTATTGCCTTGATGTACTTCCCTTGATTTTCAGTATCTGTGCGTAACAAAACTACTGAGTACAGCACAATGACAACAAAATGGGCTGCAATGTTCTCTGTGCTCCATTTACATAATGAGAAGAAACAAACAGAATAGCTATAGGACACATAAACAAATATTTGGTTTAGTCCCTAACATCAGAATACATTAAAAAGCTGGTCTTTTGTTATATCATCAAGATAATAATTTACCTTTTTATTATTTTTCATATTCTGTATCATTTTTCTTGGGAGTTAATAGAATTGCATAAAAGTATTTCACGCTCAGATGTCTTCAGATGCACAACAGCTAAATTAAAAATAATAATGAAGAAATACTAATTTTGGGACACTCTTTATATGTCAAGGAAGATAATAGGTCAAGTAGGTCCAGTCTGACTTTTAAAACAGAAATTTCCATATTTCTGTAGTTTCTGACCTGTTACTGAATTTCTTATCTTGTTCGGCCATCAATTTATATTCTTCTCTTAATTTCAATGCTTCATTTTTTATATCCCCTGCCCCTAGCTATGATTTGAAGCATATCTAACAAAGCATGAACTTACATAATCAATTTTACAAGTCTATTCCAGCCTAATTCCAAGGCAGGGTTTGACCACAGTCCCTCTCTGAAGGCCCAGCTTCCCTCCTGCTCAAACTACACAAAGGTCTGATTTCTAAGGAGGTGGAGCCATCTGGTGTCTGTCACTTATGTAACACATTGCTCTAACCTGCTTTAAAAAGACATGTAGCTTTAATATTATAACCTTCTGAAATAATTATTATTCTTTTTTTTATTATTACACACAAACTCCCTCAGTGATTTAAAATGTTTTAAAATATTCTATGCATTTTATCTCATAGTCTTTACATATAGAATTTTACAAAGCACTTTAAGCTCCCTAAGATCTATAGTAAGTGTAATTTAGACTCACAAGGACAGGCTGGAAAAAGAGCAAGAAAGGGAAAACCCACCTTGCCATCTAAAATTTTTGAGAAGCCGTAGTTTAAAAAAATTCAAGAAAACCCTTAACATGTTACTTTTGAGTGTGAAGGTACCCCTGTTTGTGTAGAGCAGATTCCCCTTCACGGAGCTGCCTGGCACACCCACCAGATCCCATCTCCTTCCCTGCCAGGTGGGATGACATGGGGTGATGTGGTGCTGCGGGTGCAAACAGCCTGTGCCTGTGGAGCAGTCCTGCAGGGAAAAACCTGGAGCATGGAGGTAACTGTGCCTTTAGGCTTGAGACAGGGATGGGCTCAGCGAGCTTTGATAAAATGGGTCTTAGGAATGGTCAGGGAGAGAATTTTAACAACCAGGATTATGTCTTAAGTGACCACAAAGTCAAATTGGTCTGTGAGTCATCACATCAGCATTTTATGATGTGCTGTTCTATCATAAGAGCACTTTTAAAAAAATCATGAGATATTTTCTCTGAGCTAGAAAACTGAAATGAAAATATCAGTTAACTTGTCCTGTTTCTGATCTGGAATAGAAACCACAAGACACATGAATGGGTGACAGAAAAGAAAATATCAAAACTAAGTAGAATTCATTGCAAGGAAAAGAAGCAATTTCAAATTTTTATGGCAAATAAAAGCAAAATACAATTTAATGAAGAGAAAATGGTGAAGAGTCATATACTCAGAGGCGCAGAACATCAAAAATTCTTTTATTTTTAGACTCCTAAAATGAGGTTTAAGTTTCTTTGGCACATAGCTAATTTTAAGTTCTTTGAGGGAAACCTATGTTCTAAGTTCTTGTCTTAAATAAGAGCCACACTTGCAGCCTCACTGATTCATCATCTTAAAATGAAGTTCCTTTCTCTTGTAGTTTTATGCAAAGTTTAGTGACTAAAGCTGTGGTCTTTGCAAGGCCCACTGTGTACACTAGAATTTTAAATAAATTAAGGGGGATGTAAGGAAAGGAAATCTAAACATTTTTTACCACACACCTTATGCACACCCTACAACCATAAATTTGATGCCTTTTTTTGCTGTTCTTCTAAGGCGAGTAGGAGAAATAAGATGTCTAAAGAAAATTTCTGACAACTGCCTTGCTAAGAAAAAAAAAAAATTATAAAAGAGAGCTAAATAAATTAGAATATCCCTGCAGGTGTTGTAATTCATCCAACCTTAAAATATTTTCTGCATTTTACCTGTATTTCTGCAGGGTACTAATTCAGTTATACATTTAAGTTCCATATGGTCCTTGGCTTTATAAATCAATAGAGCAATCTGAAAAATGAATTGAGTTTTCAGCTGCATACTGCTCTCAAAACTAACCTGGCACAGTAAATTAATTTGAAATTAATTCAGTTTCTGTATCCTGGCCTCTACAGAGTCAGTCTACAAAAAAATTCTGTTTCATTTCCTTTCTCAAGGGTTTTCTCAGCTGAGCTACCACATTCAGGTCCCCCAAAAGCATGACCATGGCATGCGTGGTGTTGCCTGTCAGACTCAGCCTGGTCAGACACAACAGGACAGGCAAGAGTCCCATTCCAAAGGATTCTTTTATGCTGTGTTTGTGTCACTTCAGTGGCCACATCATGGTGAAGAAAGACCTCACTAGCTTTTGTTTAACAAGCAGGCATTGCAGCAGCAGGCCAGCCAAGGACACACGGAGGTCACGGTAGCACAGCCCTGTGACCTGTTGAGTTCTGTGTGTTTTCCAGCCTGCACTGCCTTGCTGCCATACCTAGAGGCTTACTGCATCAGCTCAAGTCATGGTTCCTGCAGTCTGCAGCATTGAGCTCTGGGGATGAGGGACAGGATCCCATCTTCAAAGAACAACGGTGCTGGTGCCCAAAACCAAACGGGAGGACACACATATCCCCTTCCCAGGCTGGTGGGAGGGACAGGGGCAGGGAACAGGGCTGGGATGAGGAGAGGAAGAGAGAAGTACCCACTGGGGGCATGAATGGGACCATGACTTTGAAAAGCCCTGAAAAACACTACTGTCCCTCAGGCAGTCACCCCCTACTGCCATTGCAGTACCTCTGTTCGCAACTCATCCCATCCCTCTACTTCCCCTTCTCCACATCACCCCTCTCAGCCCATCCCACAGCCCCATCTGAGCCACAGCTACCTCATCTCAGGGGCTTTCACTGTTTTACCTGCTGCATGATCTGCCCAGGGAGGGCAGGCACGTGTATTTGGGTTGGAGATGGAGGAAACCTTCTGGTGTCAGCTGTTGTAATTGTCTACATATTTCATCAGTGATTTTCACCTTTCTGTAAAGCTCGTGCATTAGCCTTTGAACAAGCTCCAGTTACAATTTTTTGGCAAGAGAGTGCAACAAAATGTAAATGATCTAATGGCTCTACTAGATGCTTGAACCAATACTTTATCAATTATTATTACCAGTGTGAATAGTGTTTGTGGTCTTTCATAAACCAAGAGCCCAACTCCGTGCTGAGTCTAAGTCAAACCTTCATGCTTAATTTAATCCTTGCCACAGGCAAATTCTTGTAAGCAGCAAGCAAATCAGTGCCCAAGGGTCTCTGTTGTAAGATAATAGATCTTACAGTCCAATGCTGGGCAAAATGCTTGTTGATGAAATGTCAGTTTTTCACTGACAGAACTTGATGAATAGTTGTTTATTTTCATTAATAACAGACACATAATAATTTTTTTTTGCCAATTTTTTTTAGCATGACTATAAACTATTGTAATATAAATATTCTCTTAATTGTGCATTCAAAAAGTTATTTATCACTTCTTAGACTATAAACTTCAAAACTGATATTTTCACATGATGGTGTTCATTGCTTTTCAGCCAACTCACAAAATAAACCATACTTGGAACTTTCTTGAAACACATCTTTCTCCATGAGATCTTTTTTTTTTTTGGTCATTTATAAGAAATTTTGAGATGTCTCCAGTAGGTAATATTTCATTTAAAACAAAATTCTCATGTATTTTAGATTAACCTTGACTGTGTTTGATCTTCATGTGACTTAACTTCATATGGCAGGTGATTGTTAACATGCTTGTTTAGATTGTTTCATCCAGTAATGCAAAGATACCTAAAAATTAATTAAAAATTATAGTGTTTGACAGAAGGACTTTCAATTTCTCCCCCCACAAAAGACAGTAAATCCAGTTATAAAGTCAGTCATGTTGAACAATAAATATTCCTTTAGCTCTCCAACTGATGTGCTATTGCATGAAATTTGGATATGAGAAGAGTCCTAAATATGAATATTAATCCTCTTGAAGAATCCTCATTCCCTCATGGTAAAATAGATCTGAATTATTATATCAAAATCTTGAAGGAAATGCTGTTTGGAAACTTGAGATCTTCAGTGAATAACTGGTTCTTCCTGCTGCTTCTTCACCTGATGTCCTCTATAGGTGGACAGAGGAACTCCCTGACTTTTAAGTTCTTTCCACAATATTAATATTATTATTATTGTTATCTCCAAAATATTAATATTTTTTGATAAAAAATATTTGAGGACCCTTTTTCTTCTGTGGATATACTGAAGCTCCCTTATCCTAAAATAACTTAAAAGGTTGGTTACATGTGAGCTATTTTTGTCAAGGCTCCATGAAGGCTTGAAGAACCACCTCACCAATGTCAGCTGTGCTGAGAGGTGGGAGTTCTGAGGCTGACTGAGAGAGAAGAATGTCAGGGAAAAAACACAGGCAAGAAAGGCTCTGACCACAGGTATGTTACTTCTGTAAAAGAAGCTGCTTGGCCACCCTTGTACTAGCATTCCAGGTAACAACTGCTAACCAGGTAAGATACAGCAGGAAAAAAAGAGAGTGGTCTGGGGTGGCAAAACAAGCAGGGACATCAGCTGCTGATGCTTGACATCTAAGTTACAAAGAAATAAATAGGGAAAAACAGCCTCCTTTTGCAAAGATACCCCCAGGAGTCCAATGCAGTGCAGAAGGAAAAAATAACTGCTTCAGGTTGCTTTATTCCTCCCCAGAGGTTCATTCCAGATAGAATTTTGTTGGCAGAAACATACTTTCATAAAATATTTACATACATAATTGATTTACGGTCTCAATTTGCAAGAAGAACCTGCTGTATTTTACCTCTCAGCAAGATCCTGCCTTTAGCAGAATGAAAAGAGATGAAACAGATTCCAGCAGAAGTGAATATTAAATGAAAAACTGTCAAAGCTTAGCTGATATTTCTCTACCTCTCTTGCTGCACAGTATTTCCAAGTTTACACTGCCAATGATTTTAGTCTACCTCAATTTCCCTTTTTCAGGGCCAAGTTTGATTTCATATGGAGCAAAATCATATATAGTTTCATTGTAGGATTTAGTTTCAAACTCTTAAAATTTATACTTTTGTACATTAACTATATAAACATCTTTTCCCCTTACTAGGTGGGGTTTTTTTTGGATCTCCCTTTTGCTTAGCTAGTTCTATAACTAGCAGTTTAGCTGCTAATGGAATGTTTTTTCTCTATCCTCTTTAACCTTTAGGAAGACAATCTATACAATAGAGAGGGCGTTATTCAGCCAAGTAACTAGGAGAACCAAGGTCTTTGAAGTATAGAAATAGGAGCAACAGGAACAATGGTTCCCAGGAGGGAAAGGGCTTTGAAGAAAAGAAACATTTCTAAGCCATGGCACACAGAGAGAAGTTGCAATTTGCTGTTGCAAAAGATGATCCAGAGAGACAGATAGAAAGGACTGAGTCATAGGCCATGGAACAAAACAGCAGCAACATGAGGTTGAGACTGGTGTAAACTGAGAAGGTCCTTCATCCCCCATGCATATGCAAAACATTGAATTTCCTGGTAATCCAGGTAAGAAAGGTACAATGATTTCTTTCAAGCTTATGTGCCCAGTTTCCCTGAAATGAGAAAAAGGAAGAAAAATTGTATGGTTTGGAGTCTTCAGCCACAGATAGAGCTTGACTGGAGAACACATGATGTGTTAGGAGACAGGAAGTGCTCAAAGGTTCCAAACACTGGCCAGAAGACCTCTAGGATACCCAAACCCTATGTCCATGCTATATTTATTTCACCAGCAGACTCGGTAAGATTAGTCCCCAAGCTATTTTAAAAGAGGGTTAGAGTGACTGTGCCTCTGATACTAATTTCTGTTTGATCTAATCAGGAAGACTTCACTGAGAAGAGTGTGGACATGGGAAGCCACAAAGAACAGAACTTTGAGCTTGAGCTCTGAAATGCATCTGCATTAGCTGGGGTTTTTTGCCTCTGTATACTGGTACATGAGAATTAGCACATCACAGCACAAGTTGCATAAGAGGGACTTGGAACAATTCTAAAAACAGGATTCTCTTCATCACATTCCTCATTTCTTCTTTCTCTCTTCTCCAACCCATTTACAAGGGATGTGGTAGTCTAATTAGAAAGCTGAGACCATGAAAATAAGTCAGATCAGGTTCTGGCTATACAGATCCACAGCAAGCCAATGATTTTAGACTGGACCTTGCAAATTTTGTTAATTGCTCATGCTATTTAACTATTTTCTGCTGGTTTTTACACCACTTTCAGTTGAACTTAAATGATTCAGTCAGGAATTGAATGAAAACCCTCTTCAGTTTCTGCTAACACTCTTTATCCACACTCCTTTATAGGACTTAATTTTATGCCTCCAATTAGTTGGTTTTTACTCCAGCTGTATTACTGTACCTAACTGAGCCTTTATCCCAACAGAATGGTCAGTCTAATTGTGCTGGGAAGGCACTGTGATATACCCAGCTCAGCTGTGCAGACACAGCCTGTGAATTAGATGATCCTAAAATAACCACCACAACAGTTGACTCCCAGGGAGCAGCTGGCTGTGCTGCTCATTACTTTCTCTTCAAGTATTTTAACACCAACATTTGACAGACATTTTATCTGAAGTCACAGAGATGCAGGACAGTTTCACAAATGACCTTTCAAGGGATCAAAATATGCTTAATTAATCCTGAATGGAAGATGAATGCCAGGTCCTTCTCTTCTTTCAGATATACCTAAGACTTCTGTTGTTCTCTCCAGACTCTCCTTCCTAATCACAGAAGAGCCTAATTACATGGCAGCTGTTGTATATTTGCTCATTTGACTGGCCAAATCACAGCTGTATGATGAGGGATCCTTTCCTTCTCCACTTTTCATAGCTAAAACTGACCAAAGGAAGAGCAGGTGTACAAATCCATTTTCCTGATACTGAAGCTGAGGATTAAATAAATGCCCGTTGCATTACTTTGGTTAATCCTTCCTCAATCAGGAGCAGAGACAACACACATCTGAACTGTATCTTGTCACTTTTTCATCCACAGGGCTGTGGCAGAACTGCTGAATGATGACAAGCCACTCAGCCTGATACCATGTTGTGCTTTTGTCAGTTCATTCACTAAGACAGATACAAATTTCTTAGTCAGCATTCCATATCATTCCTAGTCAGAGTAGCCCATAACAACAAAATTATTTGTTCAGTTCCACTACTTGGACAGCTAATGAAGCAGACTGCTCCTTTGGTCAAAATGTACTTTCTCTAATACAAAAAACCCTTCTTACAATAGAGAGGAAAAAAATGAAATATTTCTTTTTTCTTGTTTGATTTTAGTGTGCTACATTTAAAGGCAGACTTCCCCTGTCCTGATTATTATAATAGGGTCATTCTCTTGCAGAGTAAATGTTCCTTTATTTGAGAAACTACATGATCCATGTAATCAAATACTTCTGTACAGTGATGTATTAAGCACAAGTGACTGCATTTTTAAGCCTATGCCTGACAAAGATCAATAATCACACCAAAGAAAGAGAAACAAGAAGCCCAAACAGCAGAACATGCTCATATAGATTGCTAAGAAAGATTCTTCCTAATTTCTAACACTGTGAAAGTAAGATACCGTGAAGCATTCCAGGGAAGAACTGAATATTGACACCTCAGCTTTTACTTCTACTTCTTAAACACTCATGCTATTTTTTATCTTTTTAGTGTACTCTTTCATCATGAGATGTGTCTTTTTTGATTGGTAAATAAAGCCTTCTGTGATGTAAAAACTTATTTTGTTCATCCTTACTAAATTTTTGTCTTCCAAACTTTTGGCACACCAGGGGGAATTGTATCTGTGGAGTGCTGGTTGCTACAGGATATCATGATCAGAGAAAATATAAGTCCCTTGAATCCATGCTACAGAGGTCTTGGAAAGAGCTGAGGAGGAAAGTCATAACACAGAGCAGCCTGTGCCTCTCACCCTCACATGTCCTCTGCACTATGGCATGTCATCTGTCCTATTGTCCTTCAGGTGTCTGTTAGTCTATTCTGAAACTCAGTCTCACAATTTCCCCGTTGCTCTACATGACATCTCTCTCTGGAGCATTTGGCCTTTCCTTCTGTATAGTGTGCTGCCCCCAGGCTCCTTTCCAGGAACTAAAGATACACAAAGCTGTAGTGTCCCCCAGGGAAGGAATTACACCCTTCAGCACTGTATTGCAGGCACTATTCAAGGATTTACAGAGCTGAAAAGCCATCAGATTGCATCTAATTTGGGACTAAAGTAGTAACAAGTCATTGTCTAAATCAGAGGGCAGTTCAGCTGCCTATATATGGCTTCCATATTTTTGTTGGTAACTTTAAAGACATCCAAAGTAGCATTGATTCACAGTGTAATGCCCACAAAATGATTAAAAATTGGTAGCTTATCCAATAGCACTTCAAATCAATTACTGGCACGCTTTCAGGCTGCATGTGTTGTGCTTACCTGAGCTGTCAAATGAAGAATACAGTGTCACAGCTAATGAAGGGCAGGTGCTTTCCATCATTGAGACTGGTTAATTTGTCAGCATTAGGATCTTCCTTTATTTAACAGAGAGTGCTCAAGCTGGGTTGCCTTTAGTCTGTGGTTCTGACAGACAGCCTGAGCCTTGCTCAATACTTGCCTTTGGTCTTCCATGTGCAGGGAAAACATGCAGTACTACTACAGAGGATCCACCCAGCTCTTCTTCTACCTGCCCTGATATTTACAGATCTGAAATACTCCCTGACTAACTTTTCTGAATGCTTTCCAGAAAAGCAACCACAGCAAGCAAGTCTCAGATCCACAGCTTTGGAGTGTTAGAAAGGTTATCTGACTGTTTGAACTATGTCCTAATAAACCTGAGCTTTTTCATTTCTGTACTATTTTTTTCACAAGGAACGTAAAAAAAAAAACAGTCCTGTCTAATACTAGGGTGATTTTGGAACACCTTTTCCTTGAAGAATTACTGCTAGAACTAAATATACAGCCCTTACTCATGATTAATGGTATCTATTATGGGTAAGGAAAAAGTGAGGAGGGAAGTCAGACTGAAGATTTTAATATATGTTTACAGATTAATTTAGTCTTCAAAGATTTTGAAGATTTTGTCTATTTTTAGAACATTGACTATTTCTGTGGAAGGTTTATCCAGAACTAATTTTTATCAACAAAATAAAAAAAATCTTCCCCTTTCCTGTTTGATCTTTAACCTCCATTAACATTTGTGACTTAATTTTGTCTAAACTTTATCCTCCTGTGCTATCAACACACTAATTTTAATTAAATTCACACTAAGCAGCTCTGCATTTATTTTTCAGAAATCACAGAAAACTCTTCACAGTAAAACAGAAGCATGCTCATATAAAATAGAAAATATTCAAAAGGGAAGAAGAAGAGCATCAATTATTGTTAAGTGACTAATAAATGTCAATACTTCTGTTAGCACAAGGTCATTAAAGACATTCTGTATTCTCTTTTCCCTCTTTTCAAATGTTTTGTTTAGAGAAGAAAAGGACAAATTCTAGCGTTCATGAATATGACAGATTGAATTGCCAAAACAAAACAAAATAAAAACAAAAAAAAAAAAGCAAATAAAAAAAACCCCTCTCAATTCCCATTCTGGAATTTCTTTGCAATTTCAATGGGTCTTTGAAATATCAGAATTGGTAAGTATTGAATTACTTAGGGGGTTGTAAGACTCCTTTTGGATGGTTTTGCAGGTCTTTTTCACTATCTCCCACTGATCACACTCTGGAGAACAAGCAGCCTCTGGAGGTATTGAGAGCACCGTGGTGTGTTTTGGGTGACCCAGAGAAGCTATTCATATCTCAGGGCACTGACACCATTACTGGGCATGTTAGTGGTCTCCTTGCACTGACTGACTGACTGTAAAGGGACTTTAGAGAAACTGGGAAGATAACCCATGCCCCTTGGATAGTCATTTGACACGTAAAAGGATCAATCTGAGCTCAGATCCTCCCTGTTTTCTCGAAGTCATCACCTCTAAAATGTTTCCCTGTTGCTTAGTTACCTCACTGTGACCAGACACCTTTTCTCAGTATCATCCATTTAGTTTCAGTGATGCTTTTTTTGCTTCTTTTCTACTTATCATGAATTTCATTGATAGCTAATCCACAGAGGCAGAAGCTGTGAAGAGTAAAACCAAGTCTGTAACAGGAAGAGAGAAACAGTGTCTGGTTTTGCTTGTGATTATATTTATGACTAGGAACAAAATGAAGCAGTCCTCAGAAACAGTCTAATCTACATTTTATCTTATGACGTCATTGTTAAAAAGCAAAAAAGAAATGGTATGAAGTTGTGTCAGGAGAAGTTTAGGTTGGATATCAAGAAAAGTTTCTTCATCCAGAGGGTGGCTGGGCACTGGAACAGGGTCCCCAGGGAAGTGCTCACAGCACCAAACCTTACAGAGTTCAAGAAGCGTTTGGACAATGCTCTCAGGCACATGGTTATCCCTGGGGTGTCTTGTACAGGGCCTAGAGTTGGGCTTGATGATTCTTTATTGGTCTCTTCCAACTCTGGATATTAAATTCTATGATTTTAAAGATAGCAGAATAATGACAAAAAATGTAGAGTTTAGGACAGACTAGGGGATAAAATATCCCTGAACCATCATTAGGATTTTCTCTAAAATACGTTCACTGTTAAATGAAGTTGAACTGCAATCTGCAAATCATTTTCTACACTAATCTATTGTCAAATACTAAATACAGATTATATCCCTGATTTCACTTCCCCTTTCATGATTTTACTTGAATATAGTGGCCAATGTATGCTGATAAAAAGAAAGAAAATATGAAAACCAAGTTTTCACTTTGCAAGTGCAGGTACAATCCCCGACACTTTTACATTTCTTTGTTTTGCTATAGTGCTATAGCACTAAAAGTTTCTGAGCCAGCGCAAATATGCCTTTGCTGTGAGACAGCTAAAGCTGTATTCTGACAAAACAGACAACAAGTGGGAAGAAGAAGGATGAAAGCCATGTTTCCATGGTTAACAAGAGGAGCTGACAGGATTAGAGCACAGTTCTTCCAAGTCTCCTTCAGCCCACAAGCTTCATAAACTTGTATATAGACATGGAAATTCTCACTGTATTGACTAAAGCTAACAAATTATTTTAAGCTTCTGTTTGGTTCTGACAAAACAGCAATTTTAATTTTTCCAACTGCTGGTAGCACAGGACAGAACGTACTCTCTCCCATCATTTCTGAAATATGTGAAATGCAAAAGTAGCTGGTTGAAAAAATGTTGCCACTTTCCATTTTTTCAAAATCAGGTACTTAAGAAAGGCTAAAGCTAGCAGTGTGTGTATTCCAATATCTATGCTGCATGTGAAGTCAGTAGCAATATTCATTTTGCCAAGGTCTGTCTGTTCATTGTGCATGAAATGAGATGAAGAATAAAAAGTGTTTTTTGGCAATGAGGGAGAAAATGCCATCTAAAAAATCCCAAAGTACAAAATGGGCCCCTGGGGAAATAAGCCAAGAAGTAATAAGCACTTCATGCACTTTGCAAAAATGCCTGGATTTTCTCATGGCATGCTCTTAAAAGATGCACAAGCGTCTTGTTCTCCCAGAGAAACACTTTCAGCTTGGAAGCTGCTGCAAAAACCAGTGCGAGTGGGTTCTCCTATGATGAGCTTTTCTTGCAACATGAGTATCACAACCTGATTTGAAGATCTAATGGCTAATAATGTCAGAGCAGGAGAGGAAATTTGCAGATGGACATTTAATACGGCATTGAAGGAAGTGCTGGGAGTACAGAAATGCTCTCAAGTGCCTCAGAGGACAGCAACAGCAGCATGACCCCCAGGCAAAAGAGCTTTCAGATCTGTAAGCAGTGAATTAACAGTGCATTCTAAATTTCTGGTTTAGAATTTGCATCTTATGATGTTGGAGGGTGGAACATATGTTCCTCTACTATTTCTACAACTTAAAAATTAGTAGAAACCACAAGTGAGCAATAAATGAAACTTAGGCTTCATAATAAGGTGTGTCAGGTCAAGGCCAACCCATTAAAGTCCTTAGAGCATTTGTAGGAACTAGTCAAGAGAGCAACTTGCCTTCTCCACCCAGTAGTTCCTTGCTCTTAAAAACCCTACTGCTTAAATTATAAAATATTTAAATATTGTGTAATAACAAATTTATAACCTACTGTATAAGGTTAAGAAAAACAGTTTACTAGGTATTTGAGGACACACCTCTATTTAGAGGCAGTTATAATGCACTGTGATTCTAAATGGTGGTAAATTTCTTTCTTAACATCAAACTAAAACATTGCAATTCTTATGAGGTTTAAGACATGACCCTCAATACAATATTTTCTGTTCTTAGCTTCATTGACTTTGCTAAACTGTTTTTTTCTTTTTGCTAGACTTCATGCACATACATCTCTCTATATATTGTCTGAAGTGTACCCATACTATGTTTTTAGTGGCAAGCAGAAGTACACTTCTGAAGTAACTATCCCAGGGCCTCTATTTATTGTGCTGGGAAATATTTGGAGTGCATGAACTGAATTGCTTTTAGGAAAAGAATAAACAGGAATAAAATCTTCAAGAGTTCACATAGTGCACTCCATCTGTAAATGGGAATTTAGACCACAGGACCGGACTAGCACTAACCAGAGTAAAAATAAATCATACCATACCAGGAATGAGAGTATGTGTCAGGCCATCATCACCTGAAATTTTTCTCTGTGATTCTACTCTTAATGCCAACAGGTAGAGATTTACATCCCAGATACCTTAATGCAGATGATAGCTATCTATCTCCCTGATACTCTAAATCCTACATGCACTCTCTTCTGTACCTGAGAGAGCACACAAAAGAATTTGTGCTGAAAACTGACAAAGCTGGCTCTTGGGAAGGAGCAAATGCAAAGGGCAGAGAATTTGGCATTTGAGGATTGTGTCTCATGGTTTTATGGTCTCACATCTTTGCAATTTTCTTTTTTTTTTTAACACAGAAATTAATAACTTAAAACTATTTGGAAGAAAAAGCATACAAATGTGCTGATTTTAGCAGACTTTTTCTAATATGTGTCTCTGTCTAGTGGGTTTTAGTTTCTTGCAGGTTAATCACAACTGGACTGTGAAGAACAAAACAAGTCCATAGCAAGCATGAGTCAACTGAATATGATTAAAAAGTCACAAAGCTCTATATATTTTGTCCTTCATATGCAATTGATGAGCTTGGGTTATCAGTTTCACATTTATGAGTGTATGAAGACAGCTGTCAGAAAACAAGACTTCAGAAAACTGTTCTTCTCTCACTTGTCCTATCTTATTTCCCTTTATTCCTTTCTTTCATTTTCACTAAATTAAAAAAATGTTTCTTCCCTTTTGTAGTCAAAATGACTGGTCATTCATCTTGCAGCATTCCTCTAATTTTCTTTTAAGAAAGTTGCTTTTAGTGAAACTTCTATTTCTGACTCATACCTCCTTTCTTAAGAGTGGCTGATAACCATAACATGTAGCAACCTAATTTAGACTTGTAGGCTTGTCATACTCTCTGTCCCATATTTATTTCAACAGCACAA
This sequence comes from Molothrus aeneus, assembly GCF_037042795.1. Classification (NCBI taxonomy): domain Eukaryota; kingdom Metazoa; phylum Chordata; class Aves; order Passeriformes; family Icteridae; genus Molothrus; species Molothrus aeneus. The sequence goes on along the minus strand of NC_089650.1, from coordinate 33,241,675 downwards.
ACTTATAAAAACACACCTGCCCCTGACTTTGAAATGTTTTCAGGAGCACAGCTACCTGTGGCAGAGCCAGCTTCCTTGCAGCACTGTAGGTGGGAGCTCCAAATGCAAAGGCTTTACATTGCAAAAACAGTGCAGCACCTTCATTCATTGTGCTAGGGAGGATATTCTCATTCCTTTAATTCCTGCTGGAGCATATGCAGAGCCATTGCTGATGGCCTAATCACGTGCATTAATTAACAATCCCATGTCACCCATCAGAGCTGTGAGAACAAACTCATTCTCCTGATTAATCTGTGCTGTTGAATGCTGGCCGCATCACTCTGACCTTGCTTTCTGTCACAGAGTGGATCTGAAAGGCAAGGCTGGCTGAAGTGATTTATGCACACATAATCTGAAGGGTGGCTTTGTAATCCATCAGTATGAGAGCTGCTACAAATCCCTGATGTAGGATGATTCGTTCCTTCCCAACCTGCAGATTGTTTGGCTTTAACATCAGACTGGTTTTGACTTGTCCAGAAATATACCATGTAAATAAGGCAGTTGGGGTATAAATCACTCAGAAATTTCCAAAGTAATGCAGAGTGGAAGGAGATTTCTCCCTAACTCCATAACCAATCTCAACATAGCTTCTGCAGTTTCTTACTAATCATTTCTGCCTTCTACATGTGAGACTTCTGCTGCATGGTAATTTATTTTTCTCAAATTTTTATGTCTGTATTATTTGTTTTTAATATATTTTGTCCTGACAACAAAAGTTGAATAAAAATTAAAATATGTCTTTTTTTTAATTGTTTTGACTGTGACACAAATATTTAATGTAATTTTTCTGTTGTGTCAATGTAATAGACCCATATCTGCTGTCACATATAGATAGTGTTGCTTAGGGTACCTAAGCTCTGATCAGAGTGTGAATAACTTGACCAAGACTTATGATTTTGGATACCTAGATTTTGTGCCTTATGCCTTAGAGATGCCTTAGGATGCCTTAGAGAGGCTGATTTTTACAGTCTGGATGTTTTTTCCCTTCCAAAAGTGTGGTTCTTTGCTTTTAGGAACAGGTTCCCATTTTAAAATCTAACTTGTGTTGTCCTCTGGATTTGCTTGCGATTTAAGAATGAACAGTAATTTGTACACAAATGAACATGGAATGTCTTCTTTTAACTGTTGAATGCTATTTTTCTTTTATTAATAAAAATATTAAGCTACTGTGTGTAAAGACAACTCAGCATTATGTCCCTGCACTGAAGGCTTCTGAAAAGATATTCTGTGCTCAGATCTAGACAGTGCAAAAAAATAAGATCCCCATTTAATGAAAAAAAAGTGAAATATTTCTAATTTTTTGCTGGCTTCCCAACATAATGAAATTTCATTTTGGGAAGACAGCTTTTGATAACACAATACAAGTGTTAATTGCCTTATTATTAGACTCTTTATCTTGCCTTTGGACTGCCTCAGGTCTAAATCCCTACTTTACTGGATCTCTGCTAAATATTGAGGACTTTTCACAAATTGGGATGAATGATATGTCTCATCAAAAGTAGTTTTCATGTACTAGATCAGAAATTCTACCTTGAATCAGAGGAAATTCTTGTCAAATCAATCTTCTTCCCCAATATGCCTTTTTTTCCCACCCATTATACAAACAATTTCAGAGAAAAGCAACTTCCTCAAAAATATCTGAACCATGCAAACCTATTTCTTTCCACTTAAGACCAGTTGTATACTCTGCGACTTCCACAGTGCGGCAACACACCATGGTGCTAGGGAATTTCATATCATATTCTCCCTGAGGATTAACTACCACCTGGATAGTTAAGATACCTCACACCAGGGAAGGGGAAATGAGGCATTTTAGGCAGCTGTTAAAAAAAAAAAAATTGCCTGGAAACTTCTTTTAGATATTTCGTAAAGAAAACATCATACTCGACCAAAAGGAAATTAAATGCAATTACATATGAAGTGCTGAATATGCATTCCTCTAGACATTAGCAATTTTAAGGCAAGTTCAATTTTTGTCCTCAGCTTCTTGAGGGTGTAAATTTTATTCTGTAATAATTAATTTAGAGAAAATGAGATCGATTGTGTTTTACTGGATAAATCAAATTCATGCTACCATCCAGGTTTGTCTCCTTTGTGTTTAACATCCCCACATTAGTAATGATTAGGCACTTCTGCCAGGACTCTAAATGCATCATACACAGTAGAGAGAACAATTCCAATGATTAGGAAAACTGAAGCATCAAAAAACAGTGCAGCTGCAGAGACAAGGTCATGGAGACAGAGTGATGCTCTTCTTTCAGCAAAGGAAATGGCTGGAAAAATTGTTGCAACTCTTCTGCCTCTTTTCTGAGTGTTTTGTACGTTTTCTGAGAGACGGACCTGCTACATCCACTAAGTTCAGCAACACGTATGTGGCTCAATTTAAATGCTTTTGTACTATTACTATGTGACATCCACAGTCATCATCATCATCATCATCATCATGATCGTCTTTGGGTATTTGCAAGGTTTTAATCAACCAAAAAACTGACTCTGCCTTCAGAATTCGTTGTGGCTTACTTCTCAATTTTACTTCAATAGGACTGTACCTTCCTCTGTTGCATGCATATATGACAATAATTAAAAAAAGTATTATCAGAAGAAGAGAAAGAGCAACAAAAGTAATGTTAAAGCACTGTATAAAGTGCTTCAGAAAGACCCTAAAGAAAAGAAATGTATGGGTACATGAAAAACGGGAATTTCTAATCCATGAAACACTGCACCTCAGATCTTGAAAGCACATGATGAAGGGAAAAAAAGTTGTGTAAAGTAATAGACAAGAATAAGTCAGTCAATAAGATGAAGTTCAGGATCACAGCTGAAAGGAAGGTGCTTTTTCAACATATTTCAGTGTCTGTGCTAATTTATTACATTTTATATCTATGCACTCTCTTTTGCAGAAAGGCATTCTCCCCAAGATGCCTCTGCTCCAAGTGACTGAATGCTAGCCAGCTCTGTGCTCTATCACTCAGAAATGCCTAGGAGCCCTCTTTCCAATGAGGCACACAGAGCCTCTCCATGTGCTTTGGTGCCATCAAACTTCAGGGCCACTTAGAGAGCAGCTGTCATTTTGGTGAATCTGGTAGAGATTGAACTGATAGGTCTTATGAAGCTGTGAATGCCTCAGGACATCACTTCCTCTGCCCCAGCATCTCCTGCTAAACATACTTTCCTGCAGGGTCTTGCAGAATGCCCTGGCACAAGGAACAGCGCTGCATTTGTTTCCAGGCAAGGGTGAGGGATGAGGCCTGGGATCATACACAGTTTCAGTCAATTGTATGAACTCTCTGAGAAAGGCAAGTGAAGCTTAGGAGAAGATGTAAGGGATGCACGACTTTGTCAGCTGCCTCCTTTCAACACCTTTGATGATCTCCTGCATTTAAGCCTCTTTCTCTCCCAGTCAAGTGCTGTGTTCATTTCCTCTTATAATTCAGGACAGTAACTTGCTCTGTTAAAAATAATGGACTTATTTGTAACACATCTTAGATGCATTAGCAAGGAAGAACAGCCTTGGTAAAGTTTTTACTACTGAAGTTTGCTAATTTTTTTATAATTTCTAAGTTTAGCCTTTAGAAAACAAGAAAGATAAAATTTTGTAGAAGGAATAATTATGTCAGCAAAGTGAAAGAGAGCACACACTTTACCAAAACATTTCTAGCCTCTGTGTTTTAAATAATTTATCTGGTTGCCTATTTGTATCCTATTCCACTGCAATGAGAATAAATAACTTTTTGACAATTGAAAAAAAAAATATATAGAACTGGAGTTCTCTTCAACAAACAAAATAAAACAACTACTTGTATATTTTTTTCTTTACATAGGTTTGATGAACCAGTTGTTTGACCTGACACCAGTTGCAGTTTTGTACTCATAAATACTCTTCACATAAAGTATTTCAACACAGTGCAGTATCTGTTTTGATTCACTATCATATTTTAGAAGCCGCATCTACACCTTCCAGAGATACCTATAACTGAAAATTCAGGGTTTTTTTCCTACACCTTAACTTCTTGTCTATAGTTCAGGATTTCCCTTCAGCATATGAAAAATGAATTGTGAATCATATAATACTTGCACTAGATAAACCCAGATAGCAAAAAGAATCAGAAAATGTCTTTTTGTTCTGCCTGGCTTATCTGACCTTTCTTGTTGCAGCATCACAGATATGATACACAGGCAATTGACATCCTGAGAAATGTCCTGAATGTCTGACCAAGATCCTGGGGCAAAGATCTTCACCTCACACTCTTAGAGGGATAAATAGTCCATCTGCATATAGGCTCCTGGACACCTACTGACACATTTATGGAGATAAGTGAATCATTGTTAGTGTAAAACTGACTGTTGGCTACTTTTCACACCCTGATCAAAGGGGCCAGGGAACTCATGGCTGTTAGCCCTCCTTGTATTTGGGGTGTTTCAAAGCCCTCTCTCTTTTTATTATGTGCTAAGACTGAAGTGTCCATGTTTAGCCTGTGCAGACAAAGGAAACAAACAAAAAGTATAAAACGATAAATGTTTTACAATCAGGAGAAGACACAGCTTTCCTCACCTCAAGATATTCAGCTGTCATAGCTTTTCAGTCCATCTCATACACCTGGGGTACCTGAACTTTGTTACATCTGCAAAGGTCTGTGGATGGCAGGGCAGATGCCCACTAGATCCCTACATGTGAATGGCTATGTAGAGATCCCTTCCTGATCATTTCAGAAACCAGGCTGTGTAGAAACCACCAGGAGCCATAAGGCTCATAGTGAAATGATCGTAACAATGCCTGGCAAGCAAAGGGAAGGAAGGGAATCTTAGAAATGGGTGCCAGAGTTCAGGAGTTCATTGTACACCCAAAGGAATTAGTCTGGGAAAGTCCAGCTTGTGGTGCTTTTCAGTGGAATCTGGGAGCTGAGCATGAATGGAGAGGCTGCAAGAGAAGCAAATGGCATGAAGTAGGCAAGAGCAACAAGAGCTACCTAAAGATTGACTTTCCCTACAAATCAAGTGGAGGAGGCAGGCAAATACACCACTGTAGGGTCTGGCACGGGTTCCTTTTGTCAGAAGCCCCTCTGTAGGGGAAAGGAGAGATGATGGGAGCAGGTAACACTCATCCTTCTTAGGAGCAGTGAGGAACAAAGAGACCAAAAATTCAGTGTAGCTTTATGTTCTCACTCTGCTTTTCTCTTTAAAGTGAAAAGCACCCTGCTCCCTTCTCCTCCCTGCTGTCTCATTCACTTCTGTAATCTCACTGGTGGAGGTGACAAAAGACCAGAGATGCTCTGATCCCAGATATGACCAACAACCTAGCACTTTAAGCTGTAAACCACAGGCATTACTGTTCTCCATGCTGTCTCAGCCTCTCTCAGACACCGACTAGCACACTTATTCATGCACAAGTGTACCTACCATCAGTATCCAAAGATTATCTAAACACTAGTGCTGCAATTTGCAAATTCTAGCAAAATCAGCTTTACAAACAAGTGATCAATAACAACATATTAGTACCACCTAATATTAGCAGAATTGTCTGAAAATAAGTTGTGTTTCAATTGATCAGCTCTAAATGCAACAGAGAAAAAATATTAATGTCAGTACTCCACTTAAATCAGGAGATATATCTGTGCTTGCTTCTATCTGTGTGTGTTTTGCTTAGTTAGATTTTTGAAGAGCAAGAAATAAGGGGGGTAAATGTGACCTTATGGGTGATTCACACTGAAGTATTTTGTGCAAAGGTTTTATTAAGTTTCATCAGAACAAACTGTGCAGTATCTGTTTTGATTCACTTAGCAATCTTTCTACCATCTTGAAAGTACCCAGGTCTTGCAGTTTCCAGCAGCTTCACAGGAGATGCTCAGCAGTTCTACAGCTTTGTCCTCATTGGTTACTTGTACCGGGAGAAAACGTCCAGGAGCAGGTACCAGAGACACTCACACACTGCCAGCCAGCCTTAAGCTTTGCTGTCAAAACACTCTCAGTGCCAAGGGGCAGCAGCCAGAGCAGTGACTGTAAGAATTTATATTTTCCTGACTGAAATCTAAATCTTACAAAGCTTTAGACCATAACAGTCCCGTGATGAACGATTTCCCTCTTGGGTCAAAGGAAACAAGCTCTATAGACTTCTGAATAACTGTCTGATGAAGTAACATTAAGCTCATCATAATATAGTACTTCACATTTCACATACATAACTTTCAAATGCTAATTTATGCCTGATCTACTGATCAGATACTAAGAAAAATATCTCCAGGTTATTGCAAACTTTTCTATTTTCTGCTTAAATAAAGACAGTGTCAGAGTGCAGTGTTACACCAAGGGAGAAACTTGGCACTGCTACTGATTAACCATTAAAGGGGGTGATGGGATGGGTTGGTTTATGGACTCAAAGTGAATTAAAGGCAGCTCATAGCAGGATGAAGCACAGTTTAGAGAGGGTTGAGAGTGCTAATTCTTAAGACCAAAACCAGATAAATCATCCTTGCACTGGGAAGCCATGAGTTCCCTCTTGAAACTTAGGTGCATCCTTAGGAATTAGGTTTTGTTCTGCTTAAAACACCACAAGCAGTGAATTAGGCTAAATGTGTGAATTCTGCATCTCAGAAGCTTCCTGCCAATATGAAATCAGCAGATTAGTTCAGTATTTGTGGTATTAATGCTACCAAAATGGAGTTACAGGAATGAGTTGCATCTCTTTAACTTCATTACAAGTTTCCTGGGTCGAATCAGTTTTCCTTTACTAAGCTGCTGATAAGCTCAGATTGGAAGCTGAAATTGAGGGGGGTTTCTGGCTCCCTCTCCGTTTCTGCAGCCAGGAAAGCTGTGGTGGAAGGATGGATCTGGTGTGCAGGTCCCCTGCGCTGCCTCCGGGCAGGGCTGTGCCGGGACACAGCGTGGAATCCTGGGGGCAATGCTAGCGGAAAGCTCAGCCGAGGTTTGCTGCCAAACCAGCACAAGGTGGCAGTGTTTTAGCACACTTCTGCTAGCTCCAGACTGCGACCTCAGGATCTAGACGAGGTATTGTCCCGGAGGCACACTAAAGGGCTGCGAGAGCATTCACTGTCTCCAGCTGAACAGACCTTTCATACTGCGGGGAGAACGTGGAGAGCTGACTACAGAATGTGCTGAACTGTTACATAGAAGGAGACCGAGAAAATCCTTATTTGTCTTAGCACTCCAGCACTGTGGACTCCAAGGAAAAAGTTGTCCTTTGTAATACACAGTTCCAGCAGCTGATCTCTGCTAGATCTCTGTTTCCAAACCGGTGCCTCCCTGTGAAAAGTGTGGCTCCGCTGCTCTGGGGATGGAGTGTCCCACTGTGGTGGGACTGGCAGAAATTCCAGAATGTTCTGGGTTTACCTGTGCTTTGTGTGAGGTGATATGGAGTGGCACTCTCTCTGGTGATTCCCTGTTGTGTAGGGCAAGTGCTTACAGTCTGAGCTAACTTCAGGAAGGGGCTGATGCTGAGTAACCTAAGCCATCCCTACGTGGAGTTCAATGACATACTCACAGGAGTATACTGTGTATTGGTTGAAAAACACTAAAAAATGGTAAATCCAGAATCTTACCTGATAATGTATGGCAGTTGTTAAAGCCTTGTCATTATTAAAAGTCAAGCATATTTTCCTATTTGAGTTTTCTAATTATGATCATTTCAGCCACTGAGTCATATTATCATGTTTCACTACTGGATGGAAAAGCTCTCTATGACATAGTTTAAGTACTACCATGAGGGTGAAGTGTTGTTTTTTAATATTTTACTTAAATGAAACAGGCTGAAAACTTTAAATTTGACAGGGGGAAAAAGAAATAAAGGCCTTTTTTTCTGTGCTTTTAGTTAGTTTGCCGCTATTTTCTATATGCTTTCCAGTTTCTCGAGATGTTGTTGCATCAGTGGCCACCCATAGTGAATGTGTTGTTCTGTTACTGATCTCAGCAGCATCACACAGAGGTAAAATGTCACCTCCCTGCTGCTCCTCATTAATCCTAGATTTGTACAGCCAAAGAACTCTGCCCAAATAGCCCCTGGTACAGACATTTCATACCTCAGCACAACTTGGCAACACCAAATTGAGTGACTGTGCTATGCTCCTTCATGAGATGAGTAGCATTTTTTTTTTCAGGCTGGTTTGGGGTTTTTTGCTCGTTCTGGTAGTGTAGAAAATCTGTATTTGCCACGGGCAGATCCCCATGGGAAATTTTTATAATCCTGCAGGATTTGAAAGGAAAACAGTGTGAAAAAAACCCACTAGTTTTACAAATATCAGTGGTTTTGATATTACATTAGACTTCCATAGTAACAATATTAGGTGTCTCTGCTTTCCATTTAGCAACAGAGAGTTTTTAGAGATGAATCTACTTCTGAGTCTTTTTATCTCATACTAGAGACAACAATTACCTTTTAAATTTACATAGAAGTCATGGTAGTTCATATGCTCCTATCAATTCCCATCCTTTTTCCCTTGAATACAATAAGGAAACCCATAAGGGAATAAGATAGTGCAGACAGAGTTATGAACTGTCAGCTTTACTCCTGGTGTGTTTTTGCAATCAGTGTCCTGGAGGAGCACTCAGCCACTTGCTCTATCAACTACTCTGAGATCTGGCAGAAATGTGCAAGCTTTAGGGCAAGCAGGGCACTTCTTACCTACCTCATAAACTCCACAGGTATTGTGCAGGGGACAGGTGTGTTGAGTAGCCACTTTAGCCTTGAGTCTTGCTGTAAGCAGAAAGCAAGAAGAAGATATTCAAAATGATGAGTGAATCATAAGTAAGAGCAAAGGGCTCAAAAGCTACCTAAAGACAGGGATTCAGGATTTGACTAGAAAGGAAAGGATGTAAGAGTGACTCAAGTCCTCTCCTTGGGATCACCTACTTTGCACTGTGTGGATCTTGTGGTGGCATCAAGTGTGTCTTGGTGGATATAGGATTCAAGCAAACAGTGAGGATGCTATCCATGATTATAATCCCAAAACAGTCATCATGCCTGACTTTTGAAGAGTGAGTGTCTCAATAGCAGAATTGTTCTGTGAGTACTAACTGACCAAAAATCTATAGTAAAGCTAATAATACTTTCTTCCCACTTTTAGTTCACTACAGTCATGAACAGTGTATCACAATGTTGTACCCCATTCTGAGAGTAACATTCTACTTTCACTTGGGCTGAGGTTTTGGCTTCTTATATAAAGAGCTTAATTTACCTCTCTTTCTTTTGTAGATCTTTTGGTACAACTTTATGGAAAATGGAAAAACCAAGTTTCTCAAGATCAGATCAGAAATTTCCTGAGAAAGTCAACACTTACTTTATAAGCTATTCTGTGTCTATTACACCACTGCTGATTTATACTGTCATTTCCAAGTAGTCAATAGAAGGGCTGGAACATTTCTAGATGTGTGTTCGCCCTGAGGAAAGCATTTGTAATTGAAATTTGTCTTAGAGATGATTAAATGCCTCAGCTAATAAAATACTGCCATACAATATCTATTTTGAAAGAAATTACTTCTTTAAAAGGTGCTACATCCAAAAGAGGGAGAAAGACCTAGAAGAAAAAAGCCAAGTGGCTTGGCCAAGATCACACAGGATCCTAGCATATAAGAGCTAGGACTACACTACACTCCATTCTGCACACCTTGACTGTTGGTGATGTTACCTATCTTAGCTGTTTTGGTGTTACATGTCTTAGGTGTTTTGCAATTTTACAGCACTGCTTTTTCCTTGGAAAGTGCTTCAGACTGGAAAACTCTTTGCCCTCTCGTGCAATCTCTCATTTTCCCAGCTCAGTGGCAGTGATAGACCCAGAAGGGGAGAGCTCTGTGAAGTCCCAGTGATGGCAGTAGCAGGAAAATAATGACCAGAAGAAAAAGAAGCAACCGGTGCTATATCCATTCTTCTGCTTCGTGTCAGCTCCTGATTTTTTTCTGATTTCACTCAAAGATCTCCCTATGTGTAGGAAAAAAAGGCTCTTGATTTACTGACATAAACAGAAAACATTTCAATTTGTACTGCAGCTTAACTATATTCTTGGTCTGTATTCATCTGTTTTGTAGACCTGGTTGTGAGATGTGTGGGAATATCTCACTCCATGCAAGTACAGCACATTCCACAGCTAAACCATAGGCTGTCATACAATTCTAGAGCAATAATGGCATGCAAGGTAAAAAAACCCAAACAAACAAACAAACAGTTCTCTGGAAATTAATTTCTCTATTTTTCTCTTCAGCTTTAGGCATTCATAACATGACTTTAGTGCTTACATCTTGAGAGGATCAGATGCCATACCCCCAAAATCTCAGTCTCTAACCAGAACAGCTAAGAACACCGTCTCCCAGGTGAACTCTACTTTCATGGTAAGAGCTTTCAGAAGTTGATCCTTTCATATGTAGTCTCCAACATACTGGATAACATTCTAAAGTTTTCCATCCAAGACAATAATTGAGAGTGGATGGAAATGCCACAGTATCAGTGGCATCTCACATTAGTATGTGAGACAAGTGATCAGCTCCAGAGCATGGTTGGTGGCTGTGATGAATTCTAACTGGAAGGGGGTATTTCTCCTGCAGGCACAGTAATTGTCTGTGTCTCTAAGAAGGTAGGGGGTTAGGATACAATCTTTTATTTTTTCAAATAGCTTGTGGTATGATATTGCCAAATAAAATCGTTCACTTTGTCATACACCCTGAAGCTAGACATGGATTTTAAAACCATCCTGTGTAAACATTTCAGCAGTTTGTAAAGCAGCTATTATGGTAAGACCCTGAATACCTACCCTAAGGTTGTGAAGACTGAAAGGTGGCACATCACTGAACAGTTCAGCTGTACAAAGTATTTTTGAGGATATTGCCTATAAGGTAAATAACTTGTCTAGGAAGTGTAGCAATATAGACCCAGGCAAAATACAGGAACATTTCAAATACTCAGCAGTGTATTTCAGCAGTTTTGCTTGCTCCTCTACACTGAAACATAGCATTGCAGGAATCACCTTAATATAGAGAATCATAGAATGGTTTGGTTTGGTTGGGTTTGGTTTGGTTTGGTTTGGTTTGGTTTGGTTTGGTTTGGTTTGGTTTGGTTTGGTTTGGTTTGGAAGGGATGTTAAAGTTCTTCTTGTTCCAATGCCCCCACCATGGACAGGGACACCTTTCACTTGACCAGGTTGTTCAAAGCCCCATCCAACCTGTCTTTAGAAACTGCCATAGGGGGGACATTCACCACTTCTCTGAGCAACCTGTTCCAGTGCTTCATCACACTCACAAGAAATAATTTATTCCTAATATTTAATCTAAACCTACCCTCCGACAGCTTGAAGTCACTCCCCCTACAAATCCTTGTAAAAAATCCCTCAATATCTCTCTTAGCTACAAGAAGGCTGCTATAAAGCCTCCCCAGAACCTCCACTTCTCCAGGTTGAACAATCCCCTGTGTTTGTTTCCATTCTACACCTGTAAAATAGGTTACCTGGATTTCCTAGCCTTATGCAAATAGGAAATTAATAATAGTGGAGAACAAATTTTGGAGAGAATGCTGTCTAACCTGATGACAATGGAAGCATTACATATAACTTGACAGGGAATTAAATTGCCATACAGTAAAGTTTAGCCTCCCTCTGGAGAGTTAACATGCTTTAAAGTGTCATTTATGCTTATTGGTAGCCTTAAAAGAACCTGGAAACCTCATATGATGGGGAAGTTGACTCCTTTCCAAGTTCTGGAAACTAGTTGCATCCATTAATTTCTTTACATGCTTCATAATTTAGATGAAGTCATTCAATCAGTCAATTCAGTCAGCTTGAGAGTTTATTCAAATCTTGTGAATATTTAGAAATATTAGCTACCTCTGCAGTGTGTGTTTAACAGTATGTTTGAACACTGATAAACATGTTCCAGGAGTGTTACATTCATAAAAATGGGTCTGAAAAAGGAAACAACATTGTCTACAAGGACTCTCCCTTATTCTCAAGAGTGCAGATGGAAGAAATGTGAGGTATCAATGAGTGTCAGTGAAAGCAAGTTTAATTGAAAACAGCAGATGTTTCTCTATATCATAGTCACAAACACCTTCATTTAAACACAATTTGGCCTTCTCCTCCTCTGAAAATGAAAATAAAATGCAGGAGAAGAAAGTGGGAAAAAACCCAGAGCTTTCCCAGTTTTGCTTTCTAAGTACTCTGAGATAAATTTTTGAAGATGAATTTTATGCATTCCAAATACTATTGCTCTTTTCGGAAAAGTTTTCCCATTTCATCCAAGGACCTTATGATGTTATCTGCTGAGCTTCCCTAGGACTTGATAATCCTTTGATTCTCTGCCAACACTGTGTCCTTTTGTCCAGATCTGAATGGTGTGGTTGGATTTGTAGTGGTGGTGAAAGAGTCCACATACACCCCTGTACATCTTGAACTGGTAGGGAACATCTTTTCATTTCTAAGTATGCAAAGTAGTCCACACCAAAAGATATAACTGGGCGATTTACTTCAAGTGAATTTTCAGATAAAGGAAATCCCAGACTCTAGCTATGGGCTGAAACATGTTTTCCCAAAAGGTCTCTCTTACTTCCACAGGTAAACTCATCTTTCCTTTCTGTGTAGCTCATCATCTCTTGCAAATGAAGATGCCAGTCCTGCCTTGTGATAACCATTATGGCCCTAATGGGGCAGTAGGAGAAAGCCCACACTCATGAGATCTTCAGTGCCCAAATCTAAGATATATGCCCCAGGAGAAAAAGGAAGAAAGGACACTAGGTAATCGCGTGTGAGTTCAAGTGGTGTCACATACATCAAAGGTCACTAGCTATCCCACCCTTCTACACAAGGGGGGAAGTAAGACACAGTACAAAACCAACTAGAACTTATTTATCTTATCCCATTTTTCTAATGTGCTCTGTTTTCATTACAGGACTGATAGCACAAAAATAGCAATTCCTGCAATTTGCTTCTGTTGAAGCCAAACTAACCCACCCAGTTTATGCATGCAGTTTGCTAACATTCCTGTGAGCAATAGCTTTGCTCTCTCAGTGATCAGCTAGGAAGTGGTAATTGAGAAGCAATAACTTTGTACAGATCCTTGCCACAAGGAAGCTATATGGCAAGAGTGCAGGTTGTTGGGTTTTTTTTTAGATTGCTGCTCCTTCCTACGGCAATTTTCCTAATCAAAGTGGAGCTTACATTGAACACTGAAAAATTTTCCTAATAGAAAAGATACAGAATTTTGGAAGCTCCATCAGAGAAACATTTTTGATTTCCCTTTTCATCAAAAACAGGTTGAATGCAGCAGGAAATCTGTGGAATTCTGTTTCTCATTTTGAAAAATTAGTAGTTTGATTAATCACCTACAAGATGAATTGAAAGGAGGATTTTCCGGGGATTGTACCAAGTGAAGAAGTGAAATGCTTCAGCAGAGAACTGTGTTGCTCCACATATATTTTCTTAATTAAAAGTTCACTGCAATCATTGACATTAAAGAAAATAGTGTTGAATTCCTATTTTGTTTCACAGAATGGGTAGATGTGTTTTACTCATGCTGTCTCACAGTGTCAGATTTTCCCAGAGCTTTCTAATGGCCCTGGTGGGCATTTCTAAATTATCCCTTTGAGGCATTTCTCAAGATCAGCTTTTTTTTCAAACTGACAGCTAATCTGGAAACAAATCCCATCTGGGGAACTCCAAGGCATCATCTGGAAGAGAAGGGTCCCTGAATGACCAAGTGTTTAATGGGTTGTTTATATACCACTAGATGTATCTGGATGAGCCTTGGGCTCCCAAGGTGAGCCTTAGGCCACCTGCAACAGCTCTGTGAATCCCAATCTGGGTAAAAGATTAGTGAATGCAGAGCAAGCTGTGCTCCCAGCTGCTCCTGCACTATTTCACACAGCACTGTTTGCAGGCGTAAGACTCACCCACTTGCCACAATCCATGACTTAGTGAGGCTCACCTGCAATTGGGTCACACTTGTGACTTACCACGTGTCTGAGCAGAGACTGCAAACTCTGGGCAGTCACCCAGACAGGTCAGTCCTAAGGGTGTTCATTTATGACTGACATAACCTTTTAGAATTTTTCAGGTATCTGGAGGGAAGGGCAAGATTTGACTTGTTTAAGGCAAGACAAAGCTTCTCTGTTACCAAGATACCATGGGCTCCTGAAAAATGTGAGGGTCTAGCTAAAAGCCAATATAAAATGCTGACTGAGTCTATCAGAAGCAAAAAGCCTGCTCTCCTTACTTAAATTCTGCTAGCCAAAAGACACCCAATCTGAGAGTCAGCTACAAAACAAAAACAGCTTGGCAGGTCTCACTTTCAGAGGAGAAAAATAAGTCACTATGAAAATGCAGTGATGAAGGCCAGACTGGCATTCATATCAGCTTGCTCTGTAATTACTAATTGGTTTTTATCTTAATTAAAAGTGTGATGGATACATTGCACTGTAAACACATTTCATAGCATTCCTGTCCTAAAGAACATCCAATGTAATTATAATTGTATATTACTATAAATGTGTTTAGATCAAAGCAGATCATCGTGTAGTATCTGAAAAGAAAAATCTTTGCCCGTATTGACGTACAGCTCTAGTCCATATTTCTTCGAAAAAGCACTTTTGTAAATGGTGGAGTTGAGTATCTGTGCAAAAGTACCTGGGAATTCTCAGAGAATCCAGGAGCTAAAATTGCCACCTCAAATATTCTGAATTCAAGTATTAACGACAATTCTCTGGTGAATTCTCTGATTATGTTAGTTGCAGAAAACAGATGTATGAGCAAATACAGTACTCAGATAATCCATTTATTAGGGTGCAGAAAATATCGTAATTTTAATTTCACATCTTTTTTTCTGTCTCATTACCAAATTTTTTACACCATCAGAACTGTATTTAACTTCCCAAATGCAATTTTATTTTTTTCCAAATTCAATCCCATAATATTTTGTATAGGATTTAGCTAATTTGGTAATCAGAAACACTCGGCATGTCTGGCTGTGATATTTTTTTGGAATCCTTTCAAATCTATAAATCACTGTACTTTTAACAAGGTTTTAGAGAATTAAATATGCTTCTCAAGCATCTTTTTCTCTTTGTGTTTGCCACACACTGACATAATGCACAATTTATTCTTTCTCTTTTCAACTCCATCTTGTACGCCCTATTCTTTCCTTTGCCCATGACTAGTAGTGATCTCTTTGAAATGAAGATCTGTCATTGTATGTATCAGCCAACATTCAGCTTGGCACCATTTGTATCCACAGGGCTCTGTTGGAGAGTAGAAACCTTCATAACAGTACTTTAAAACCAAAATTGCAACATTTTTTGTGAATTGCACATATAGGAAATATGCAACTCAATGGTCCCATCAGCAAATTGGAAAGAGATTGAGTCATATTTCATGGTCTGCCTCCGGGTTTCTCTTACATTCAGCATGTGTGGATGCTGTACATATTTCCTGGGTTTCAAACAACATTTTATAGAAAAAAGATTGCCTGGATAATTGATTACCACAATTCCAAACCCCCCTGCACAGGGGATTGAATGAGGGTACTGGAAATTTTACCTTCAGGCGATTGCTTGTGGGCTGATAAGATTTTAGCAGAATTTCTACGTCAGGTTTCCCTTAGTAAAAAGAAATTATTCATTTTGTCGTCTTTAGCAAATACATCCTCTTGTGCACAGAGGTATGTGGTAGGGGCTGCTGTTTAAAAAGGGCTTACTTTAGGTGTGTAACTTATGGAGCACTTTCATCATAGAGATGATAAATATTTAGTGCTTTGGGTATACACTGTGTTTTATGTGATCTGCATCCTCATGAGACAGAGAAACTGAGGCTTCAGACTTCAAGAGTAGAAAGTCTCATTCTGGGCTGACTACTGACAGAAAGACTATGCCAAATACATCCCTGAAACATTGTGACCTGAAACACCCTGACCAACAACTGCTGGTGATAAAATATGGAAATGTGTTCTGGCACACATTCAGGCCATTGCAACAAACAGGACAGGGGCCACTGCTGCAGGGAAAGGGTAGGGAAACAGCCTCACAAATGATGTGCTGCTTTGAAATCACCCATTTATACCACAAATTTAAACACCTTGAGGAGCATCACATGCTGCAGCAGGAGTGAATGTCCTGGTAGGTATCAGGGTGCCTAGCTATAAAAGCACCCTGTGTCTTCCTTCTCTTCCTCAGCACACAGCAAAGCAGAAAGAGGCCAGCTGGTTCTTTGTAATGGTGATGCTTTTAAGATGACCAGGTGATGTGGGAGAAAAGCAAGCCTAACATAGGGGATCCAATTGAAGAGTGATCAAAGCTTTCCAGGGCTTTGATCACTTTCCTGCTGCTGACCTTCTGAGTATCAGTATGAACCTTTGACACTTCCACCTTCGCAAAAGACCTCACAAAATACAATTTTACATAACTTGCAGGAAGATCATGAAATCTCTATGTGTGCATGAATTCTATGTTCCCTGATAGCTCTGTAAATTACTTATCATACCCAGTAGAGAAGTGTGGCATCTGGTAATGTTGTTAAGTAAAAACATAAAAGCATTTGTTGAAAAAGTACTAACACACATAATGCAGTGTTTCACACTCTTAAGGGAATTCAAACTTCAGGAGAAAAAAAATTTGTTTTCAAAGCTGGGAATGACAAGGCTGTGCTCTTGATTCTTTAAACAAAAAGCAGGTGTAACACTATATTCATAATTCACACTCCCACTGCAGCAGCCCCACCAAAACAACAACATCCTTCTTTCACCATCACCACAAGAGAAGGAAGATGTTTTGAAGTTGTGTGAACAGAAGTGCTGCTCAAAACTAGTGAGAGCTCTGAGTCATTTCTTTCTGTTTTTTCCAATTTGATTATTTTTAAAAAGACAACAAAAGGAATAAAACCAGAAACAACATTAGCACCATTTATAAATGGTAGTAAAGTAGTTTCTTGCAGTGCTTCACTGAAATATTCTTTTTGAAAAGTCTTTGCCACCCCCAGGA
This sequence comes from Molothrus aeneus, assembly GCF_037042795.1. Classification (NCBI taxonomy): domain Eukaryota; kingdom Metazoa; phylum Chordata; class Aves; order Passeriformes; family Icteridae; genus Molothrus; species Molothrus aeneus. The sequence continues at coordinate 33,224,682 of NC_089650.1, read as the reverse complement.
AATATTTTTCTTGTTCTCTTTCACCAACGAGGCAGATGCCTTATGAAGGACATCAGGACTTATCAGTGCAGCCGTTCATTTACATATCAGTCCCTGAAATATTAATATGGGAGCCTTTCTGCTGAATGTCTCCCCAGTGGCACTATTAAAACATGTTCATTAACACCACCTTCTCTGTCACAGTGAGGTGTTGTAGTCACAATGGTTTTTCTTAAGGTAGTCATCTGTTTCCTCTAAAAGAGGAGTATCAGGTGAAGACATTGATCTATAACATGATATAAGGTGATATATGAGGACAGAAATACTTCTGATTTCCTTGCAAAAATGTTATTCTAATATATAACCTGTGGATATTGTCTCCCACACTGGGATGCATTCACATCTTACCAACACAAGGGAAAACTGAAGGAAAAAGCTCAACCTTGAAAAGTATCCTGAGAGCAGAAAGGAATAATGACCTGAGGAGGGCTTCCCATCAGATGATTTAGGCACCTAGTTTTTCTGCAAGTCATCCTTGTGTTTTTCTTCGGAATTTAGTTTTGAAAGCCTTCACCAACTACATTTTTAGATTCTGATTCATCACCCATGAAAACTAAAGTCTTTCAGGGTATTGTTTTAGGGTTCATTAAATATTGAAGTTGGGATACATGACCTTCCTTTTACAGGCAGTACCCGTTTGTTAAAAATAGGTGCTTAAGGGTTTTTTTAAAACATTTTAAATTACTGTCAGATGTCAAAAAAATGGCACTTTATGAGCTACTGGTTTTCATACATGCCATTCTAAATAATTAAAAAGTGAAATATTTTGTTTATAATGATACAGCTAATTCTTGTTGAAATTTGAGTTATGACCATCCCATTATATAACATGCAAGTGTTTAACTCATGTGACCATAATAATAATATGAAACAGAGTGAAGCAACATATACTGGAAGATAGAGAAGTATTACTCTGCATTTGGTTATAAACACATTTTAAGAAGAAATAAAAAGTTGAATGTTGAAATCACTAGAATGAGGCCAGTATATAAAATGCCACCTACTGATTTGATATAACCTGTACTCTGAAGAGCCAATTCATACTCCTTTTGAGAAGTTTGGGCAACCTAAATAATAATGCTCCAAATGTTTGCAGGAATCTACTCATGGACTAGAGCTTTAAGCAGTTCTCTTTCCATTGCCTCTGTGATCCTAAATGGCATTACTTCAGTTAGCAAATTAAAACAAACATGTTTCCCATGATGAATACAAATTAAGCTATGTCTCAATGAGAATTTCTCATTTCTTCCTTATTTTTCCCCTCTTGTTGATTTCTCTAAATATATTGGGGGACATTTGTAGTTTTTAGCACTTTGCAGAAGCAGCCACAAAAGGATAGCAAAGGAGTACATTAACTATCAGGAACAGAATCACAGACAAAAGTAGGGAAGGCAAGACTTTTCCTCACTTTGCCCAGATATAGTTTTTTGCCCAGAGAGTATAATAGTTTCCATAATAGTCAACTTTTCATGACCCACTAATAGAAGGATTTTCCAAATGCGTGCTGTTGTGGTTACTTTAATTAGATCAATCTGTCAGAGAGGTGATGTCACTGACACCATTTTATGTCAGTGACATCAGAAACTAAAAGAAATATAAAATGGTTCCGTTTAAAAGTGACCGCCAGTGCACGACCTTGCTCATGGAGATAGGTTTATGTTGTTTATGTTGTTGATTTACTGTAACGAGTTCCTCCTGGGTTTGGTAATTAATATCTCCTCAGTTAAGTGCCTCATGTCACTGCACTAATAAATCTCATCCTGTGCAGAAAGAAGTTGAATTTCCTGAGGTGAGCGTGCCACTGAATTTATATGTACAAAAAGCAACACCTTTCTATTCCCTTTCAGGGAAGTAAATAATTCAGTGACATATTCTGTCTTTACTATGGTTTATGTGACAGCTATCTTTAGATTGCTAGAATGTTAAACTCAAACCCTATATGTTATCATGGAAATATATTTTCTCTCTATCACTTAAATCCAAATGTAAAATGTTTTCCAGAAATTACAAACATTTGGAATCATAATACCATTCTTGTCTTAATCCAGTCTGTTTTCAAGCAGCACTTGAAAATAAATTACCTGAAAACACAGACCATGGCTGTGCACACATAACCCCTAAAAATTAGCAAGCAGTTTCTAAAGGGAAACTGCTAATTCTGCCCTCTCACTCCAGGTAACTTCCCGGCTGCAGAATTATATTGTTACTATTGATTACCACATCAACAACATGGCAATTTTCAGGAGACCAAATGGCTCCTAAAAATAGCTTCCTGCTGCTCTCTATGAGAAGGACTAGAAAATCCTGCAGTAGTGTTGCTTGTGCTCCAGCAGAATGGGAATGAGACTGCTCTTTCCCAGAGGTGGCTTCCTGCCCTGCCCTTTCAGTGAATTTTTCAGTGAGCAGAAGCAGCAGTGCTCCATGTCATTGCTTTGGATAGCTCTGGAAAAGCAAACTTGGCTGGAAGGTAAAGTAAAGCCTTCCAAAACCTTCTTTTCCTTCATATGCAGTAGGGCATATGTGCCTCCAAATGTGCAGCAGTGCTTATGTGACAAGAGAAGCTGCTAATGGGTGGGAAGAGCCAGGGAATTCTGCCTAGTTCCCTTAACCAAGAACCATTATCCCAACCACAGCCCCACTTCAACAAAGCTGCCCTATATGCAGGTCCAAACACTTGGATGAGGCCCCTTGCTGCTATGTCTTGTGTACCCAGACTATTCCACCTACCCCAATATGGTCTGCCAGAGAAGAAAAGTCCATGTATGCGAGCATCAGAAGGATTTCAAAGGTGTGTTTGCACGTGGCATTTCTATTAAATGTTATTATTTAATAGCCTCACTTTAAAAGTCAACCTATTTTCCTTTCGCATGTTTGTCAAAAAGCTAGAACCCAAACAGTAGAAAAGGAGCTTTTTTAATCTTAAGAAAGCATTAAATCCCTTTTCATTAATCTGCTTAAAAAACATATTTATTAAATAAAAATTTGCCAAGCAAGCTTTCTCATTCAAAAGCATTTTACCAGCTCTACCTGCTATAAAATATTGAAAACCAACAGGATTAGCTTGTGTATGTTCAACTAAAATTAGGAAAAGCTGAAAGTCTTTTTCTGCCAGTGCTGAAATGCCCTTGATATATCTAAAATATTTTAGACAATTTTCTGATCTAACTTGAAGGAGTCCTGTGTTACATCTCATCTCACTAACTAAAGAGGAGCAACCTTTCTGAGCTAAGTGACTATAACTTTATTATACTTGTCATCTGCAAGAAGAATGAACCCTCAGCAGGAAATTTTTGTGCTTCAGAGGATTCAGTTTCAATGATCTGAAACTAATCATAAGTTAAGTCAGCTGGGAAAGCTACTTATAATAAGGAAACAAAAAGAGTGATAATTGAAATGAGGTTAAAAATGCTTAATAAGTTTATAAGATCTCACATGGAGAGGAGGCTACATACAGCATATAATAATTCAGCCATATCTAGGAGGACAGTAAAAACAGAAAAGGATAGAGCATTAGATGGTGAGAATAATTAATAGAAGTTATATGGAATCAGGAAAAGACAGGTCGAAGAAGGAAGGAGCAGGTCAAAGACTACAAAATACACAAAACCAAGAAGGTTTCTCAGAGGCAGGAGCAGGAGCCCTAACACCAGATGTGAGCAGCTGTTGGCAGAAATGACAGGTCAGTAATGTGGAAAGACTATATTCCACAAATGTTCTTGATCTGCAGCTGAAGGAAATCAATGAGTATTGGAGCTCCCAACAGTAACAACCAAGGACACAAAACAGAAAGCAGTAATTTTAATCATTTTAAAACTAAGCATGCCTGAATACCTTACATTGATAAGTCCTAAAAGACTAAGCTGAGAAGATGTGTCAACACCAATTATGAGGTTTAATACCTTTGAATAACAGAAAATTTCTGACTAAAATAAAAAAAAAAAAGCCACTGTTAACATTTTTAAAGTATGTATAGTTCAATCATGCTGGTATAAACCCAGACAAATAATGAAGAGGTGATATAGCAATGGACAGATACAGACCTAAGGAAAGGAAAGGAAAAAATCAAATTACCTTTGATTTAAGGAAAAAATTCTCAAAAAAATCTTAATATTTTGTTTGGTTGCGTTTTTTTGCTGGGACTCTAAGGCTTAGCTGAGAGTGTCGTTGTTAATTTAATACAGTTAATGCCTTCTTAGTGTTGTTCAGAAAGGTTTTGACTTTGTTTTATGTGGTGTTTTCACTAAAATATACAGATGACATAAGTTGACATCACATACTTTTGAAAGATTCCAAAGTAGTTAACTGAATTGGTATTAGAGTAATTCTAAACAGATTTTGCCATCATTGAACAGCTGTGCTTCTAATAAGGACCCTCGGGGATCATTTATATTGAACATCTTTTCCCATCGACCTTGCAGCAAATGCAAAATGTAAAAAGGAAAAGGCAAGGAGCTGAATCCAGCTGAATCCATACTTATTCCCCCTGCCCTAAAGCATGAACCCACAGTCAAGCTTTAATGAGCCAAATGGGAATCATAACTATTAGGACTAAAAGTACGGAGCTCAAATTTTAATTGGCTTATCATGACTAAAATCAGATAAGGAAACAAGATTAGATGTCATTTTTACTTTGATCAAAATTTTTAGTACTTCAGTTCATCCAGTGCAAACTCCATGTTAGACCCGCTTCTGCTTACCTCTGCCCTTTGTGTGTTCTGATCAGTGTATAAACAAGAGGAGTTTCTACAAAGAAACAAACCTTTATATATATATCAGAAATGGGCATAATTTATATTGATGGTTCTGCTTTCTGAGCAAGATTTACTGCTGGCCACACTTTAGAGAATACTCCTCCAGTCCAACAGTTGTTCCTCCTGCTGATCAAAAGCTGAATAAGGGATACTTCAAATTCTCTCCTGAACCTAACCTAATGCTTATAGAAAAAAAGGAGGGGAAAAAAAAAAAAAACAAAAAAACCACCCACACCCAAAAAAAACCCCCAAAAACAGAAACAACCAAAAAAACCCCCACAAAACAACAAAAAAAAAAAATCAAAACATAAAGAAAAAACAAAACAAAACGAAAAAAAACCAAACAAAAAACCAAACAAACAAAATACAAAAAAACAAACAAACAAAAACCAACCAAAAAAAAAAACCCACCTAAAGCCTGCTTTGTGATTTCTGGTAGCCACTGGAAAAAACCAAACAACACGGATATTAAAAATGTCTCATTTGTATGCATTAGGTAGGATACTTCTATTAAATTGAGAGTCCTCAAAATGTCACTATGGCTCATGGATACTAACAAAGGCAGAAGAAGGATTCAAAATAACACAGCACTGTTAATCAGTTTTGTCTCAAAAAGCAAGCAGTGGGCTGTGAACTTACCAGAAATATCTAGATTACTTTCTTCTATCTCTTAAATCTATCTGCTTCCTTTGTGAATGTCATTTCTTTTTCTGTTCTAGCCTTTGGCCTACAACCATCTGCAGGGTGTACACTGATGCTATCAGACAGCTCAGCAGGAATTGGTCACACCTTCTCTGGGGGCATTTCCTGCAAAGTATCATTTCGTTCCACCAACAAAATGGTTCATTTCTCGCGGCGTCCTATTTTACCTTGTTTTGTCTTCCTCTGTTGTCATTTATTTCCTGATGGATTTAGAGGTTTCAGAAATTCACTGACACTCAGTAAGGTGTAATATATCACATACTTTTGCTAGCAGTGTTTGCATCAATACTGTATCTCCAGGTGTATTTCATATATTTTCTCCTTCCATCTGAGAAAGGAAGATTGAAGAGTGATTGTCATGCTTCTGGGAAGTTGAGTATGTCTTCTTTCTCAAGCAATAGTTGATTCAGGTGCAATGCATATATATTACTTATTTAGCAGTCCTCCATAATTCCATGTGAGACAGGTGAGGTTTTAGATAAATAGGCCAGTCATAAAGGTAAACAGCTGAGATTTTCTTTTCTCCCATTTGCTGTCAGCAATAACAAATTTACAACAACAACATTCATGCTGTGCTGTGCAACATATTAATTTGGAACATTCTTACCCTGAGTACTGTCATACTCCTCTCCCTTCCCATTCCTCAATAAAAACAAGTTCATAAAAGCTCTGGCCCAGATCCAGAGCACCTCAGCTCCAGTTTTGAGGATGTCTCATTTTTAGGTGCCTGTGTTTGGGAAGAGGACTGAATGAGTTTTTCTAAACTAAATTTCCTATTGCCTTTTAAAGTGAAAAGAGATGAGTACTTATAAAGGACTCTGGGAAGTTCAATCTGCTTGTGGAGTCTGCTGGTACTCTACTGCTTTGTAAAGTATCCCATCAGTAGAAGAAAAAATAACCAGTAGGAGTAACCCTGTGTTTGCAGACTTTTATATTCTGGAGCAGTTTCTCCTTATTTTTATACAATGCTAAAAAAATCAGAGAATACAAGGAATACAATTTCACTGCCTAAACATTTTTGCTGAGATTGCACAGGGTGATGTGAAAGATAGCTCCTGTCCAGGCAAGAGAATAGACCTAACTGTTGCTTATCAATTTTAATTTAGCTTTTCCAGAAATCATCCTTTCCTAGAGCTCTGGCACTAAACCAAAGCTCTAAAACAAGACAAATAAATAATTGCATTTCATCTAATAAGCTGGAAGAGAATTCCCTTTGAAATCAGAATTGGATGGTATGCTGTATTTTGCATACTTTATATAAATAATTACCACCATCCTCTAAATTATACAGATTTTATCTCTTCAACCTCTGCTGTGTGTATAGAAATCCTTAATGCATAAATCATAATTTTCTGCCATGTGACATAAAGTTTTTAAATAATTCATCCAGATTTGATGTCAAAAGGTGAAATATAAAATACAGAAAAAAATAACCTCAAGTAAACATGGCAAAAGATATAGATATTAAAGATTAAATATGTAAGTTATTCTCATAGTGAACTATCCATTGCCCCTGAAAAAATGCAAACATATCCTCAGGTTATTTATAAATCATACCACCCCAGAAGGCTCTGGAGATTTTCATGACTGTTAGAGATCAGTCAGTATAATCAAGATTTTCAGCAGGGTCTGTGATTCTCACAGAAGACCAGCCATGCCAACTCAGTTGGCATACAGTGGTTCTGACTGGATTTCTCTTCTAGGAGCTTCTGCCTTTTCAAATTTGCATCTCCTTTCAACAGCCACAGCATCCTTTAAGAGGGGTCCCCTTGATTGCAAGAAACTTGCCCATTCTTCTGAGGACTCTGTCACCAAAACTATGACTCTCCTTATCCATCTTCAAGCAAACAACTATTTTCTCAGAAGTCACACATCCATGTATGGCAATGCAAATTTAGCTACATTTTTTTCCTGTTATTTATGCACTTATTTATCTCTTTACGTGTTTCTGTATTGTCTTCCTCATATTTTTTTTAAGTCAAAGTGTTCATCTGTCATCAGTGTGACCTCAGTAAAGAGATTTTTGGCCTCCAATTATGCCTGACAGTAACTGCTGTTAGCTGGAGATACTCCAGTGCAGTAAAATGCACATTTTCTTATAAAGAAATTTTTAAAGATGCCTCAAATTTATTAACATAAGAGAAGTAACACCATTACCTATGAAACCAGCAAGGAATTTAACTAGTAGAAATCTATCTGAAGAAGAAATTAAACACTTGAAGGGTCCTGGAACCTTAACAGCAGGTCTATAATAAAGTCATATTGTCCAATTTGAGAAAGGCCAAACCTGTGTATAGCAGTGAAAGGGGGGCCTCAAGAGAAAGCCAGTGTAATCCAAACACTGTCCTTGATCCATCCAGGTATCTGTATTTTGCAATAAATCTTCCTATACACGCTGCGGGGTATTGAACTAAATGCCAGTTGGGACACATTAGGACTTTAGGTATTAGAAGTTTGATAAGGAAGAATTCCCTAGTCAGTTATTATATTTAAATTCAAAGAATTGTGCAGGAGTTGCATCCAAACGACACTCTCTTCTGGAGAAGTCCTACTTTAATTGCTTTTGTCCAAAATTCTGCTCCTGAAAACGTCAGCTCATTCTTGAAGAGTTTTAATTCTTTAAGCATTCTCTGAGCAGGCTCAGGGCTGCCTGAGTGGATTATGCCTCTTGGCAGAGGTCACTGCCACACCTGCTGCTCATACTCCATCCTGGTAACAGCCAGTTCAGTCACAGTTTGAAGAAGACGGGTTCCTTGTCCTCCTTTGCCTGAGAATTTTTAAACCTACATCACAAGGAAGAACCCTGACCCTCTGCTCCACCTAACTGAGAGCTGGGAGTTGAATAACATCTGTGCCACTTCTAATCAGAGTGCAAAAGGAAACACGTTTCCTGTGCCTGTTTTTTAGGTCACTCTCCTGGGTGGGAGGAGGCCTCAGCTGTGGTGTCTGCTCCAAGGACTGCCTGTGCACTGCAGCTTGGAGTGGTGCATGTGAGAAATATAAACAGACCGTGGAAGAATGTCTCCAGCCTGTGTCTTTGCCTGTCCCCAGGGAGTGCTCTGACTGCATAATCATGCAAACAGGTAAACTCTTTCCAGGATTTTGATGCTTTCATGCACATCACAGCAGGTACCATGGGTAATGTCCCCAAGGAGCCAGGTGGGTTAGCAAAGCAGAGAAAACAAACCTCTGATGGATAGACCTGACCCCTATTCTCCTATGCCGCCAATAAAGATGGGGAGAATTATTTTCTTGCAAGAAAAGAAACGATACTAAAATTACTATAGCTATGTAAATTTAAAATAAATATTTTTAAAAATATGACTCATACTCATGTCTGGAGGAATGCAGTGTGGACTTGTGAAAAGGAGTGAGAGAAAGGGTTGGGCTACTGCAGAGCTGCCCAGGTGCCACAGAAGTCCTGAGGAGCATGTCAAGCTGGAGACATCCTGAACACCCTTCCTCTTTTTCACTCACTCTGAACAGCAGCTTCAAGGCCCAGTAACCTGGCAGAGAACCCTGCTTTCCAGAAAAGGATCTTGGGGGAATCAAAGTGCATGGGACTCAGAAGTCATCCTACAAGCCAAAGTTGCAAGCTGAATTCATGGCTCCTACATCATGATGTGGGATCCATGTAGCAGGCTGGATTACATCTCTGCTCTGAAGAGCTCTTCTCCAAAATGGTTTAGACATGGAATTTGACCATTTTTCACCTACAGAGATCGATGCATTTAATGCAGATAATTTCTGATCTTATAGTTGGATGTCCCATATGAATCTGGCATCGTTTATTATCAAATGTAATGCCATTTGCTCTTTGTGTCTCTCTAAGAAATAAAAGTTATTCTAACAGCAAAGGGACAGTATAGGTGGTCTGAAAAGATACTGTAAAACTGTATGTAAAAATGATGTGAAAATACTAGCTTGATTCATGGTGCTAGAATCTGTAATTTATTATGACATCTGTGAAATTAAAGGATCCCTATATATAAATAATATAATGTCATTGTTTTTAAAACTGATCAAGGTGAAAGAAGAATTAAATAGTATATCATGTACATGTGTCACTGACAAAAGTGTTGCAAAATGCAAATCAGCTACTATGTTTACATTATGTAAGGTCATAAATTTTTCATTTATTTCAGTAGCTTCAATTATGCAGTACTTGAATGCCTGTAAGCAGAAGTTACTACTAACCAGAACAAAACCAAAAACTTTTAAAGAAATCATAGTTCTTTGCTTCCCAGTAGGATTCAAAAGCAACAGAGTTTGTACAACAAACAAGGATAAAAGTACATGCCTTTCCCATAGCATTATTAAGCTGATATCCAAAATACCATACACATTTTAGGAAGTGGCAGCTGTGGAATTCGTGCATGTATGAGAGACAGATGGAGATGATCAGCTGTAACGTCTCCAAAGGGGCTTTTGTGGTGCCTCAGACCAGTGAATCATGAAATGAGAAATGTTTGTGTGACAGAGCCCAGGAGCTGCATACGAGATGAAAGCAAGCATCATCAAGTGAGTATTCTGCAGCCTGACATAGAGTAAGAGACATTCACTTGACTGATACTTTTTTAAAAGATAGTTCCAAAGAGCTTGATAGTTTCACATTTCCCAATTTTCTGTGCAAAACTGTGTCCAGTTTCAGTTACTGAAGGGGTAAGATTAAATGAAAGTCAAAGACTAAACTGTTACAACTGTTATGACATATAATTAAACATTTTTACATTTGACTTTGAGCAGTAAAAAGATACCATATAATAGGCTCAAAGAAAAAAAATATGACTTATAGGCTGAAAACCATCATGATTATACATGCTGTTTTATGAACCAAACTGGGCCTGAAAGTTGCACCTTGTTTTGGTCTTAAAAATCTTTTCTGTGTATTTATTTTACATGTACAGTATTTTACATTAAATGTGAAGCATTTAATATCTCTCAAGGCCTTCAGATTCCTCCTCTACTTAGCAAGCACCTTCTTGATCTGGTCCTGGTAGTGCCTGCCACTCCTCTTCCACATTTCAGTTTCATTGCAACTCTTCTAACTGTTACAATATTATTTTTGTTCTCCGAGCAGGTCAGACCAATTCATGGTGGCTAAATGTGGGAAACATAATAAAGGTAAGAAGACTTCTAGGAAGTTGTGGAAGCAGGCCTCAGAAACAGAGAGACTGGAGAACTTAGAGCTGTAAATTTGAAAGTAGAAAAGTTACAATAGTATAGTAGGTAAGGACTTGGGGCAGAGATGCTCTGGTGAGTCATCAGTGGCCTCAGTCTTTTGCCATGAGGATGATAATGATGATTATTTCCTGCTCATTCTTGAGTCCAGTTGGCACTTGTTTTATCTACTTGCTAACACAATATGCACCTTGCTTTTTCTTAATTGGTTTGTAATTCCACATTATATCTGTGTTTACTATTTATGTTTTGTTTTACATGTACTAACTGCCTGGTTCTGGTTGCCAGCTTTGAAAATGCTTTTGCCAGTGTCATCCTATGCCCCTCCAGCTACCATCCCATACCTTGTACACAGCATCTTGAGTGCCCAGTTTCAATCTTCCCATTGACATCAATGCACATGGGAGAGGTTCTACTGAAGTCACTGTTTTCTGTCTGAGAACTTTCAGCCTTTAAGTTACCCTGTGTTTCCTTCAAGGAAACTCTAGGTATTTGAGTTTCAAGAATTTCAAGAAGTTCAGCATTTGCAGCAAAGCTTGATATAAGTTTGTTTATGTGCTTGAGTTCCATGCTAACAGGTGAGCTGATTGCTTATTTTACAGAACTCACATTTTGTAGATCCTGGAAATATTTCCTAGCTTCTCATTTCTAACCTTGATATTTCAGAAGCATAATTGAGAGATTCACTGTACAGGGGAAAAAAGACACAAATTAATCTGTGCCAAAAGCCCATCAGCACCATCTGCAGTTGATTCCTTCCTGATCATTCAGCAGTACAACTTACACACTACAACTGGATGTCCTTACTTGAACCCTCAGAAGGTGTAAGTCACTGTCTTGCCTATTTGAAAACTAATTAATCATAAGAGTTTTGGGGCAGTTGCCAGTCATTGATTTTGTGAGTTTGCTTTAGATATTTTCCCTGTGAATTTGCAAAACAATTCAACTCTTTCAGAATTCTGATTCCTTGGTGCCTCAAGGACAGATCACAGGCACAGGTAAAATTCCTCTCCACTCACTGCTTACATAGCACTTTTGCTTAGAGAAAGGATTCTGTGAGCACTCATAATTTTATTTCAGTGTAATACCAATTTTTTTCATTTCACTTTCAGTGGAAGCATGATATCACCAGCTATTTTATGGGTGTTCAAGGCTGGTCTTTTTTCCTAAAAGAAATGTATTGTCATTTCTTCATTTGATATAAGCACATCATTCTTGTTATGCTAATGGATGTTTCACAGTATATATATTACTAACCCCTTCATTTTCTCTGTCATATAACATTATTTAAGTTCCATTTCTTAAATTCCCCAAAAATTTTCTTCTGTTGTCACATTTGCAGACTCTATTTGTCTGCTCATTACTCTTCATACAATATCGTGGCCATTTTTTTCCTAAACTGCCCTTAACAAGAAAAGTGAAGACAAAGTTTAAGTTAATATAATAAAAGTTTGTCCTGAACACCAACTACTTCATGAGCAAATCCATTTGGGGTAAATAAAAAAAGTCAGCAGCTTACATCAAGCTTCTTGTATTATCATATTTGGAACTTGTCAGCCTGCATTTTTGTACAAACATCTTTGAAAATCTTCTGCTTCTGTCATGTTGTTCTAAAGATAGATGCATTAGTAACAAAACCGTATTTGATTAAATAATTAAATTCTTGTCAGCCATAATTAAACACTAGTTCTTAACAGAACTCTAATTATTTCTCCTTAGATTTCTCAGGTCACATAAACTACTCTTGCTTCTAAAACATGCAGCAGCTCTTAATCTAATTTTTAACTCTTAATCTAATCTTGGGTTTTTTCACCCTGCTGTTCTAAACCAATTCATCATAGTCAATGGGGGCCACAATGCCAAGCATCCTATTCCTGTATCATTTTGGGACCGTTTCCCTACTGCCACAGAAATCTCACAGAAAAATAAAGAACCAGTTCAACTGGTTGAACTGGGTTTTAGCAGCTTTTTAGCAGAATTTAGCAGCATTGTCCAAGACAGAAGGCAAGTTTCACCTCCTAACACTATGCCACATTTCGTTTCTTCCTTTACAGTATTTTTCATATAGATCTTTTACAGTGACCACTCATCAGATTCTGAGTTAAATGAAAAAGGAAAACTTTGAAAAACATTTTGTTTATGATAATGCAGAACACCATCTCAATTCACAGAACTTGTATAAAAGAATGGAAATCCAGTGTGATCTATATTTCAGTTCAGTTCAGACCAGAGAAGTTGTGGATGCCCCATCCCTGGAAGTGTTCAAGGCATAGCTGGTGTCTCTGCAGGGAGCTGGAACTTGATAATCATTAAGATCTCTTCCAACCCAAACCATTATATGATTCTATGATATGTTTAAATTAGATGTTTTCATGTTCATGCATGTAACAGATTCCTCTCGGTTTGAATCAAACCTGCCTTACAGGTAAACCTGCTTTCAGACTGTTCAATAGCATCAGACATAGATAGAGATCTGGAAAAAAAATTTAAAACAATTTCAAAAAAGAATCACAAGAAGGAAATTCTAATTTTTCATCTAGCATTTGAAAAAGACCAATTTTTTCCTCATAGAAACTAACATTTTGGAATCTACTTTCTGAAAATACTGAAGATCTCCAAAATGAAAACAAGGTCCAGTTTCATCTTAGTCTGGAAATTACTCGGCTCCAAAATGATGCCAAAAGCAGTCATTGGTCACTGAAAAATAATTGTCTGTGAGTAAAACCTTTCTCTTAACAAATTAAGATTGTACAGCCTGTACAAAACTAATATATTTATTCCACTTGTGTCTTACTAAAAAAAAAATCACAAAATAGAAAGTGGATTTATTTTATTTATTTGGACTGACTTCAGGTCTCAAAGAATGACTTTGGAGACTTTCAATACCGTACAACATCAAAACAAAATAATGTTATTCATGATTGCATTGCATTTTCTTTTTTAAAAAAGTAACACACCATTGTCTTATTTCATCAGATTTCTTCTGTTCATCCTTTTATATATAAAAAGGAATGAACTTTAAAAAGTTGAGAAGAAAAGCTATTGCATAAGCTACACTGCTTATTTCTGCCCATTGGCCTGATAAGCTATTTCAAGATAGTCTTTCAATCAGTTTTAAAAGAAGTCAAATGGGATAAAATGCAGTTTCACGGATCATATCCAGATAAAAATAAATACACTAGGCTAGCATCCCTATCTGACCACATTTTATCAGCTTGAACAGCAAAGAGATTTTGGATGTAAAGGCACCTTGATAAAGGTGACTGATCAATTCAGACTTTATAAAACAAGACTCTTTTCAAAACATGACACTTTCAGTACAACAACCAAAACCAATGCTCCAACAAAACAGTTTCCATAATACATTTTCTTTGGGGAAAAAAAAAAAGATTGCTTGAGATTTTCAACATCACAAGAAATATTAGCTCATCCTTCAGTGGATGGAATAGATGGAATATAATACAGATGGAATATAAAATTGGGAAGCCAAAGCAGAAAAAATCCTGTAGTTAAAGCACAGATGGATAGAGATAACAAAATGCTGTTCCCTCAACTATGAAACCACTCTTTTGTTGATTGGAAGTGTTACAGTTATGATGAATCATGACTCAATCCCAGGAAGCAAGCTGAGCAGGCATGAGTTTAAAGTTGGATTGCAAAATCTCCTGTAGCTAAAAAAGCACACATTGCAAAGCTTCACTCTTCTCCTACTGCATATTATTTTGACTGGGTTGTGAACCTGTAGGCCAGGATATTTGCCTCTTCTACATGTCTGTTTATCTTCAAGAACAACTGGCAGTTTTCTTTACAGGGTGCTGTCCTGAGCTTATCAGCAAATACAACAAATGACCATGATAACATGACCAGATTATTTACATTTACTATTTCTCCTTCCTCTCCCAGAAACTTAATAAACCATTGTGGTTATTACTTATGAATATTGCATGAATATTACACTAGAAATACTGTTCATGCTGCTGAATATCTCCCATACGTAACAAAAAAATTCAAAGCCCACTCTGCTTAGACTTTTGGTCCAGATGGCACAGATTAAATCACATGCTCTTTTATGACACATTAGTCATAAGGCAGTGACATGCAGAATATATGGTGAAAGCCTAATCCTTAGGTGTAAGAAATGGCCATCAAAAAGGCAACTAAAAATTGGGGCAAATTTCCATAAGCTGAAGTGATGGGCTTTTCTTTAAGTTTGACTTCCAATAAAATAATTCAATTTTGTACAGTATGCTTTTCTGGTTGTCATTTCTCTAATCTGAGCATAATGCTGACCCATCCATTTGGAAGAAAGAGTAGAAATTATTGCTGAATTCAATAAGTAGTTGTCTCCCATCATGTACAGGGTAGCTAGCATTGGAGCTTTGCTGAGCTCCTCTTGCAGGCCCTAATCTCACTGCTGTGACTCCAAGAGCTCAAAAAGGCAGGTCAGTGATTCAGACAAGCTCCTACCCACCATGTGCTAGACCTAGGATGAAAAAATCCTGACACTGGAACAATGAGCAGCTGATGTGTTTCAGGAGTTTCAGAGGAATTCGATTAGCTGGACTAAAGCACTTACCTTTAGACCTTTAGGAAGGAAAACTGGCACTTTGATTCATGTGTGCAGGCTTGGGAGGACTTTGATTATGTTTAATTAGATCAACAAAACAAGATTTAGTCACGAACTACTGCAGAACATTTATATTTTTAGTATTTTGGATATTTTGGATTCATTACCCTTTGTTCCCCCTCTCTCTTCCACTCTTTATAAATGTTGAATGATTCTCCATTCATTTTGCTAAAATGAAGCTGTGCTGTTTGTTATTCTCCTCTGTCTTTTCTGAATATATTGAAACACAAAACTTGCAGGAGGAAATGTCATTTGGAAAGAGAAAGTTCTTACAGAGGATGGAAGAAAAAAACATTGTGTTCTCTTTTATTTTGTCATTCCCCTTCATTTTTCATCTTCATTTTCTCTTCCTTTCTTATGGAGATACACATAAAACTTTTGTAAATAGCTTCAGGAAACCATTCATCCCTGGGCTAGACCAGCATCACAGGTAAATCAGGAGATAGAGAAAGTTTTGAAGGATGCCAGAGCACAGAACCAAAACAGGAACCAGTTGGAAGGAGAAAGATTAAAGTTTCTTTCAGAAACATAGTCTGGAGAAGAACCTGGTAGACATGGATATTTTTAATGGAAAAGCATGCCTTTTTCAAAAGTTAATATTATGATGAGGCACTGGAAAATGTTTTCAAGAGAAGTAATGGATGCCCCATCCCTGGAAGTGTTTAAGGTCAGTTCGGATGAAGCTCTGAGCAACTTGGTCTAGTGGAGGGTGTCCCTGTCCTTGACAGGGAGTTTGGAACTAAGTCATCTTTAAAGTCTCTTCCAATCCAGGCTGTTCTCTGACATGATTCTATGATATATTTTGAAACTGATGCATGAGCCCAGTCTCATTGGATAGTTTGTGAGGTACTGCCCTGGGGGTGTTTGCAGAAGGTTGTGAAGAATTCAAATGTACTTCCTCAGTGTCACATAATTTTTCTGTTCCTTGGGAAAAACTGTGTTCTAGA
Organism: Molothrus aeneus; assembly: GCF_037042795.1. Lineage (NCBI taxonomy): Eukaryota > Metazoa > Chordata > Aves > Passeriformes > Icteridae > Molothrus > Molothrus aeneus. The sequence continues at coordinate 33,208,435 of NC_089650.1, read as the reverse complement.
AGTAAAATTGCCAGACAAGATATCTAAATTTACAGAAGAGGAAAATGGTGCATAAAGATGTTTTTGAACAGCAGGGTGCCACTCTATTGCAGGACAACAAAGACACAATACTGTAGGACTTCTGTTTTTATGCATTAAAAGGGTGGGCTGCACCCAGACCTGGGTGAGATGAATGCTGTGATCATAGGCTACTCACTGCTCAAACCACAGAGATCCATCAGACAGACAGCTGTCCCTCTGTCTGGGAACAGCACTGAGCAATTCACTGCAGCAGTGCCAAAGCTTTTTGGAAATCATCTCCTCAATCAAAGTTTAGGGATAGCTGCACATATTGCCATGTTGGTGGTTATCATCAGGAGCTGAGGAGCTTATAAAAGCTGAGAACCCACCTGCCACTCCTCTTTCACAGGCTGTTGGGAAGATATAAAAGCAGAGGAGATGCTTTGTAAAGCCAGATTAGGCATGAATTTTCATTTCTGACCAAGTGAGCCACCCTGTGGTATAAAGTTCTAGTATGTATTATCATTGAAATTATTATTTTCTTATTGAAATGAAATTATTTTATGAACAGTTCTGGGACAAGAGTAGATTAGAATGAAATAAATATATTTGCCAGCAAGTTTTATGCAGCATAAAAAGGCACTTGCAATTTATAAAATATATATATCTATTTCCCAGGCAGTACAGCTCTCCAGCTATTCCCAGGATATCAACTTGGTGTACCTTTAAGTGCTATATTACCAAAATATGAGAAAGAAAAGACATAAGTCTCAGGTACATGGAGGTTACATTCTATTTTTGGTGTTATAGTGAGGTAAATCAGAAGTCAGCCCAGTGAAGAAAATGGCTCTCAGATACACTCGTATTAAGCTGAAAACAGAGCACAGCCCTTGAAATGCAGTTATATAATGTCTGAAGAACAGATTCTGGTGGAATAAATGATCTCTGAAATGCTACCAGATAATTAAGCTGAAGTCAAAGCCCAAACCTAAAGCTCATTGCTGCATATTAATTTAGTAAAAGAGATTATTCATGCTTTGGAGGTTACCTTTTCATTTGGGAAAAGCAGGTATGCCCTTAAGGAAGTTTTGACTGGATTTCACTTGCTTATTTTAAATTGAAAATCCTCAAGACAAGCCAAGAGAACTTGATAGCTGATAAACATCTGAGACCAAGGGGGAAACATCACAACATATCATCAATATTTTTAGTTCCCCATGAATGATTTACATTCCCCTGCACTATCAGATATCTTCAAAAGAACATATCAAAACTGGAGAGCAGTGCACTTGGTTCACGTAAAGTTAAATTTGCTGCAAAAAGCCCTATGAAGTCAAAGCGCCGAGATCAAGTTCTGATTTCTGATGTTGGGCACACACTTGCAGTCTGGCTTTGAAAAGTTTCAGTGAGTCTGGGGAATTTTAAGGCTGTGTGATGGTATGACTACAGGCAAGTCCCCACTGAGCTCTGGTGCACAGCATTAAAACAGAACCCACAAATATCTGCTCTTTTCTGCTGCCTAAGCACAGGGGAGCTAAGCCTGTGCCATCAGGGGGCTGGTGTAACATCCCAGCTCAAGAGATGGCTAGCACTCAACTCTCCCAAAGAAAGCTGGGACCACTGGTTTTCAGATCAGTCTGAGCAATCCCTCCTAGTGTATGTTGTAAGCAATAGCAATGAGTTTTTTTCTTTCTCCTACTTTTTGTTTTTGGTTTTGGTTTTTGTTTTTTTTTTTTGTAACTTTCCATATCGGATCAAGCTAAGAATACCAAATGGCAAAATCCTATCTTTTTATAGCAAAAGCTATTCTTAGCTGTTCGGTGAGAGGACAACTGAAATTCAATAATGTGCCCAAAATCACGGAGTACATTGCAGAAATTAACTCCAAAGATCTTAGTAAACAGCATACTGATGACTTGCCCTTGACATGTTCTTACCTATTGCAGTGCAGACTGAATCAAGGCTATTTTCACCAGTGGATCATCATTCCTCATTATACTTACTGCAAAGTGGTAGGTTTGGAATCTATCAGAGAATGTATAAATAGACCAGGAATGCATGGTGATGAAGGCATGAGCATGCAACATTTTACAGAATCCATGCAGAAAGAACACTTGATTACGGAAGTGTTTTGAAATTTCTTAATACTTAAGAATTTTTATTTGTGTTTTCCTTTTATCTGGTCTTGATTAAGATGCTGAAGTGCTGCAGGTAACCTCCAATCATTGAGCATTTAAATTAAAAAAAAGCATCATCATCTCTTCTGTCCTACAGTGAGCTCAGAGATCCTCTGCTTCAATAGATGGCCAGTAAGGGGTGAGTGAGCATTCTCAGAACAGAACTAGAAGTAAGAGTTTTCCTTCTGACAGATACATGGGGTCCATGGAATATTTTCTATAAATGCACATTTTCTATAAATGCACATGTAAAATCTACAAAGCAAGTAGTATAATCCAATATAATCCTCATCCTCCCTTCATTGTTGCAGGACTTTAGTGAATAACTGCTAAAAATGGAAGGAGAACATGCAATCATCTGAGAACAAATAAACTATTTTTTAAGAATGCACTGAAAAATAGCTTTAATATTCAGCACAGCTTAATGAATTGAAGACACTTTTCTACTCAGTCCCTACCAAGCTGGAACATTTTTTCTTTGCAGCTAAATGAAAGTCCTTCGTTCTCTTTAGAAAGCTGTTGCATATAATGACATGATAACATCAGTAAGAGTTACACTGGCATTTGTTATAGTATGGCTGTCATACACAAAGGTCGTAGTTACAGTGGCATTGAGTAAGATAAATTTACTCTCTGTAGAAAGAATTTTGGCTAAATCATATTCAGCAAGGAAGAACTCACAACTGATGCCCCTTTTAATTAAAAGACAAAATGTTCTCAGATCAGGCTGGTCTTAATGTGGCTGTGTCATTAGAGAAAAATAGTCTGTCCATTATTTAGGTGACTCATCAAAATGTTTTCTTGCTATTTACTTCTGATTCAGGAAATTTTTTAGGAAGACATATTTTCAGAACATTCAATAAATTTGATTAATAGATCTGAGGATTTTTTCTCTGATGCTTATCTTCTCTTATGGCCACTGATACAGTAGTACACAGTTCTGCAGCCCCCTTCACTACTAGGCTTAACCTTCACTGGACTAACCAGAGAAAGTGGCACCAGGACTAGGACTGGAGATGTGGATCATCATCCAAAGATTCAATTTTTTTTCCTCATTGTGGTGACTATCAGTAATGGGTAGTAACTAGCCCATGTCTACAGCATTTAGGTGATGTAAATCCTTGAGTACAGGCATTTGTCCTGAACACACTAGTATGACCACTGAGTTAAGGAAACAAGTGAAAGAGACTATGCAGATTAGTGTCATTCATGAATATTTTTAAACTAATTATGATTTATTTTTTCAGGATTTGGTTAATTTCTCATTATGCTATTTAAGACTGATGCACTTTCTAAACAGGTTTCTCATTAAATGTTACATGGACTTGACAAAAGATCTCACTGCTTTTGGAAAAGAGAGTAGTTTGTCTCCTTGACATTCCAGAGCTGCAGCCAGGCAGAAAACTGAACCTTGCTGTAAGCCCAAGAACTTTATTTGTGTTTTTGTGAATGCAAGTGAGCAAATCTCTTATATGCTTGTTTTAAACTGCAATCCCCTCCAGAGTTTGGCATTTGTTCCAGCTAGGACTTGTCATCATGTTCCATCAGGTACTTTTTGCTCCTGTAAAAATGTCCCCAAATGTTCACTCATCTTTAATCACAATAAATTTGTCTCATACTTAATTGATTTTACAAACTAAGATATCTCTCTGAAAAATGAACTACCATCCAGAAGGACACTGTCAAAAGTAAGCCAAGTGCTTTCCAAGTTGTGGCTCTCGAATGTTTTGTTAAGGACATAAATTCTTAGTGTAGAAAGAGAGAAAATTGTGTTAAAATAATAAAAATCAGGTATACTTCTATAATGCAATTGTAAAGCAAACAAAATCTTTACATCAGTTAGTGAAGGCTAAGATTTTCTAACATAGCAGGTTTGGTCTGGTGTTCCTTGATGGTGGCTACAGAATTTTGTTTCAGAAACAGCACTAAGACATGATGCTCCTCTAGCCCCTTTATTTTACCAGATTCTGACTGGGCAAACAATAATCCTTGTCAGCTGCAAAGTAAGAAAGTAATATTGTATTTCCAGCTGAATGATTCAATACTCTGCAGAGTAGAGACAACAGTAATGTCACACATTAACACATACAGGGAACTAGATGACAGTAATTTGTTTCACTTTTTTACCAAGCACAGTTTGGGACAGTTAGATTTATGAAGCCATAATAAAATATTGACCATGTCAGTGGTGGAATTACATTCATTTCACTTTCTTGCTCTTTCTCCCTTACTTATTTTTAGTGCTGTTCAAAATACCTTCCTATGTATCTGCACAGAGATGTAAAACAAATATATTGACTTAAATGAATGATTTAAAATGTAATTTATAATTCTCCCATAATATCAAATGATAATAACATGTTTCCTCAGAGACTTTACTCAAGTAAAGAATAAATTGAGTTCTTATATTTTCCCTCTCCTTCCAGAAATTTTCAGTAACTTACTTCAAAAAGCCCAATTTTGTCAAACAGTGGGATATTCTTACTATTGTAGCCCTGTTCCTCCCTGAATTCCCTGCCCTTCTGTTTTGCTTCCTTGAGTGTTGCAGTGCCCACCCACTGTAGGTGAGAATTTGCTGTCTTCTGACTGAAGAGCATTGATACTAGACAAGCAGAGCAATGGTGGTGTCCTTTCTGCAGGAATGTGTCCATCCTGGCATTTCTGCCAGCACAGAAATAGCAGTCCTGACTTCTCTATTACAGAGCTGCGCACACTTTCAATTGTCTTCCATAAGGGAGAGGAAAACAGCAGCTGTGCCCCACAAGGGATGATGTGTGTATCCCTGTGTGGAACAGCTGTTCCCTGACTCTGCCTACTTTCTGTGGCATAAACCTGTGATGGCAGATCTACCCCACATGAATTTAAACCTATAGGAGTAATAAGTAATAAGCTCCATCTTGCTGAGCTTGCTGTCTGTGCAGGAGTTCTCCTTCAAATGGAGGGAAAGCAACAATGCACAGCCTGATCCAAGGGAAGGAATGCCTTTTGCTCAAAGCTGTGCTACTGCATATGCCACCTCCACCTGAGGAGGGTGAAGAAATTGTCTCTGCTTTCACCTGGGGCTCAGTCTTGTGTGCCTCTTTATTCAGGTTCCTGTGCTCTCCCACAGCCTGGGACATCAGCTGGCTGCAGAGCTGGGCTATCACAGCTACCTCCATCTTCTCTCTTGGGCTGTTACCAAATCTGGAGGTGATGGAGGAGGCTCTTTCAGCTATGAGGTGCACCTTACTGGAAGAAAGTTCAGATGCACATGAATATCTGAGCCTGGCATAGAGGTGCAAAAGCAGGTATTTTTTACATGATGGGATCTCATGACACTTCTGAATCATGACAGTGAAATCCATCTTCCTCAGTCCAAACCAATAGCAATACATATCTTTTTGGCACATTCAGAATGGGAAAAGGTGCTCTGAGGCCAAGTACAAGAGTATTTGGTGCCTAAGAGAAGAAAGGCTGAGGAGATTCATCATGGAAAACTTTGACTTGCTTCTGGCAAGACTGATGATATTTTTTGCACAAAGAAAAATTAATGGATCTGTCTGAGTTCAGAATGAATTAGAAGAGAGATACAAACATGCAGAGAACTTTTCAAATGTCTTCAGTAGTTTAGAAGGAAATGCACACTTTGTCCATGTTGTCTCAGACTATTACTCCATCTCTGCTGCTGGACTGTGGCTAGGGAAATATGTAAGCACTACTTTATTAAGTACAGACATAAAGATTATTGGGTTTTCTGCTTTCCATCAGTGCTGTAGGAAAGAGGTTAGAGGTTTGTACTTCTATAATAATCTGTTGAATAATTTCATTCAGCTTTTCAAGTTATCCCAGATGTTTATCAGACATGTATGGGGAGATATTATTTGGTTTGTCATCATCCTAGATACCGATTTCTCAGTTTCTTCTTAATATCTCACTTTGGGGGAGACAGAAGATTCCTGTTTATTCTGTGAAAACTCTTCAATTTGAAGGAAAACTCTCTCAATTCTGTATCACTTTTTTAATATTTCACCTGTGAAGCCACTGTCACATATCCTATTTTTAAGTATACTTTTTAAGTGTTTTGTGACTGTTTCTTTTAATTGTACCTTCACTTTTTGTCCTTTGCCTCTCAGCATTCATGTCAAGAACTGGTGGAACAGTCCCCAGGGCAAGCCAGCCACAGACCCTAACTAGCTAAAGGAGGCTTCAGTTCTTCTCCCCATAAGTTTTTTCCCCTCCTTGAAATATCAAATGCAGTAGAGTTCAGCAACGGACAGAGTTCAGAAAGAAAAGGTGTTGAGGCTTTATGTAATTGCTGGGATGAAAAAGAACCATTGGTCTCCATTAAGAGATCAGCTGGGAACACAGCCTTGGACTTGGGACATGTCCTGCCCCTGTTCTTGACAGACCCTTACTCTTGGATGTGGGAGAGGAGGGACACAGAGTAACTTTCTGGGGACTCCCCCATCTCTGGGAGATCCACAGGAGGTTTCTGTGAACAGAATTTTAAGACTGCTCCTTCCTTTACAACTGCTCCACAGCTCAAAACAAACAAAGCCCAGCTGTTACCTCTTGAAATATTATGTGTTCTAAAAATATATACATGTGTGATGACAGTGAGATGAAGCTTTGATTGAATATGAATACATTGCCTCTGATTCACCTAGCTGAAAAAAATATTTATTAAATTTTAAATGCAAGATGCAGAGATTCAATCTGTTACAGAAACAGTGGAAGTCAGAAAGGAATGGCAAATGTCATAACCTCACCTACAAAATGAGGTTGCAGTCCCTTCAAAATGAGGCATCCTGCTCTGGAAAATTGTATTAAGACAACATTCATGCTTAAATATGAAACGATTTTATTTTATGGTATTTCTAGGCATAATTCTTTTTTTACATAAAGATCACCTGAATTTTCTCTAGTTTCATCTATGCTACCATGATGTCATATTCTGAAGGCTTGAAAAGGTCTCTTCCAATTACACCTGACAAGTTTTGGGCATCTGAGAAAGAGCACTCCAGTCCTGTGGCTTCAGAAAGCTGCACAGCTCCATCCCTCCAGGCAGGTGTTTCTGCTCTTTCCAGCTGAACTGAAGACAGATGGAATTTGACAGTGTTTCCCCTTCAGTTGCTTCCCAAGGAAAATTAGCTAGCTTTGTCTTTTGGTTCATGTAGTCACAAATGACAAACAATTGACAGCCAAAGGTATTTTCCCACACTAAATCCACAGATCTGACAGAAAACACGACTGAAACAAAAGCAATAATAAGGAAATAAATTCCCATGGGCCTGTGAAATTAGAGTGCTTTGTAAAAATGACTGCATTTTTTATCTCTGTCATTAATGGCAGATGCAAAGCTAATAATGGTATTGGTACAAAAGATGAAGTTAATAATAGGGAGCCCACAGGGCCTTTTTACTAATATTGCTGTGCCACAGCTATGTTCGAGCTAGACAAGAAAAGAGATTAATTCCAACTGTACAAATGGTGAGTTGAAAAAGCTGTAGCATGGGAATGAAATGAGTGAGTTCTACAAAGTTCTTCCTACAGCATGTCCAGCTTTTTTTAAGGACTCTATGGATTTATAGTAAGAAGGCCACAAAGGAAAATGTTACAGAAATGAATTTGCAAACTCAAAGAAAGGTATTAGTAATACTACTATGTCTAAGAAATTCACTACTTGGCATATCTATATGAAATACTCTCAGCCTATAGTAGTGTAACGTGATGGAAAAGAAATATTCAGGCTGAAGTAAGAGACTGCTAATATAACCTTCATGCTGGCCCTTCCTTTGCCAAGTATCCAGTAATACAATTTCTGCTCTCTGCAGTCACAGAATAACGAAACTCTTGCAAACTTTCTCTCCTGACCTCCAACAGTGAAGAAAGCAAATTTTGCATTCTCCTGAGTTTGGGAGCATGTCAAATCTATTTACTAGTGTCCCATTGTATTTCTTGCTCTTATTTTAGTCCACATCAAAGGAAAATAGCAGCTCAGCCTTATTATTCCAAATGTCTATTGATCTAAGGTCCTTAGGGACAAACCTTGCAAGCACAATGATCTTATGGTTTTGTTTTCTGAGGTCTCCAGGTAGATCTCAGATTTAGGGTAACATGCAGCTTTCCAAGAGTATTTTAATGTGAAAATACCTGAGCATACAACTATTAAGAGGAAAACACTCTAAAAATTACCTTCCAAAAAATAAAACTACTTAAGACTTGCTGGGTGTTTTTTCAATCCAATTTACCATATTTTTTTTAAAGTCTTTAAGTTCAAAAGAGAAATAGAGAAAAATCTGGTTTTTTCACTCTCTTTTTCACAAGAGAGGGAAAAAAGCAGATGGTTATACAGGAGCATTTCTGTTCCTGTGCATACGGGGATTAATGATGTGCTCATCAGTACCTCTGTGGGCATACATTAAAAGATCCGGTCAGGACTGATAGTTTGCTGCTTGTGTTACTTCACATGTTTCAGAAACTCCACTGAGTCTCCTGAAGTCACAGCAGATTTTACAGACCTTCAGCAAAGAAAATGGAACCACTGTAGGCAGTTACACAGGTTTTCGTCTTTGTCAGAAATTAAGGAGTGAAAAAGGTGCAAAAAAACTCTATTAACAGCTTTCTACAGATCTAAATATCATTAGTACTTCACTAAATGGATGGTTTCTTGTAGGATTGCATAAAGATAATTCCTTTAAAAGAGACTTTTTTGCCCACCCCTTTCACATACTGTGCAATACATACTGACTATGCAGTAAGATCATTACAAAGGTAATTTCTTTCTGCAGCATTATAAAAATTTTATTGGATCGATAGCTGCTGAAGTATTGAAAGCAGTCATAAATTTTTACGGTATTAACAGAATTCGGTAATTTGTCACTCAAATGGGTCCAAATGAACGAGGTCTATGAAACTCTATTTGACAGTTGCAAAAGCTATAGAAATAATGCAGGTAATTTGGAAAAAAAATAGTTGGGTAGGTTTGTCTCAAACCATAATTTGTACATCAATAAAATCAGAAAATAGCTTTCTGCAAAAGACTGACAGACTTGGTTCCTGGCTGCCACGTTACCCCATGGCCTGTGAGTTTAGTTCTGGCAAATATGCTTTGCTACTGAATGAAATACAAAAGTCTCTATTCCCTTGGAAACACGGATCCTTAAGCTCCTTTAGCCTTGCAAAAAATGGAAGTATTGACCATCAAGTAAATTATTTCTCTTTCTCTGGAAAAAGCTATGAGAAAGAAAAAATCAAACAGTTCTCTCCTCAGTTTGCTTCATAGGGGCTATTTTAGCTACCCATTAACTTCTGAGCCATTTTCATCTTTATGATTTACCAGTCAGCCATGAAACAGATTAAAATGAGATATCTTTTACTTATCTTAAATTGCTTACCTTTGGCTCCACAAGATTTTCCTTTAGGTCATTTTGCTCCTTTTTTCAGTTGCTGGGTTTTTTCTGTTTTTTTATTCGTTTTTGTAATAACAAAGTCTGATATGACAACAAAGAAGGAAGAATAATTTTTAAAAAGACCCTTCACCAAAATCTAATTAAATTATTTAAGTAAAGTTTGTGGTTTGTTTGGGATTTTTTTTTTCCTTTGCCCAAGTAAATACATTTTTTAATGACAACTACGACATTTCCTCATCTTTTAAAAAGCCACAAATTAGTTCCAGATTATTTAGTATTATTTGTGTTAAGATTTTGGAAGAAACTATTTTTTAACATGATGATATCTCTTCAGGCCTTTGCTACACTTTAAGCCTTTTGTTTCACTGACAGGATCGAGACCAGAAGGAAACACGACTGAACACAAAATGTTTTATGAGGAGGTTTCATGATTCTGTCATTTGACTTCCTGCTGCAGCGGGGAAACAGTGCCAGAGCCCATTTTGTACTGTGGTTTCTATTAGCTCTGCTGGTGCTAGCACAACCAAGAGTCAAATCTATTCCAGAAAACACAAAGAAAAACAGACACTGTGGCTGTGACTCTCCACCTTAACAAGTCTGATCTGCACCAGCCCTCCAGAGCATTGCATCAAAATCATGCATCACACCGCACAAACTTCTCTGTGAGCTCAGGATTCCTTGATGCTGGTATGTTACCAATCCTCCTCACCCCAACAGCCACAGACCAGCAGGTTAATCAAAGCATTTCTCTGTCCTGATGACCCCAGGTCTGCAAAAACCACCCTGGAATTTGTTGATCCATCATTTTGCACCACAGTACTACCAAGCTCCATAGAGTTCATGCCACCGTGTGCTGGAGAAAGCACAAAGCTTTTCAGCTCATGAGATAAAAGTAAAATATGCCAACTTTATTTAGGTTGCACTGTTAATTCTACTCTAAAACACATGCATATGAAAACTAAATCTGGAAGTGCATGCTTCAAAATGTCAGGAAGACAAACACATGGTCAGCACAAGTTTTGTAAACATACACACTGACATAAGAACTACAAACCAAAGCATGTTCTCTAAATTTATATCTGGTTATCTGAGACAAAACCCCATGGCTGATCTCAAAAGTCGTTTTGTACAGAGTAGATTGGAATGATACGCTAAATCTTGCACATGAGTTGAATGTGAAATTAGCCATGAAAGGGAGATAAATTACTTTATTATGTTTTTCTATTTATAGAAACGAAAAGCTACAGAAGGTTTGGTTTGCTTGATTTAGTAAGCAGCTCTGCAGGAACTAAAGCTACTCTGAGGGTAATATAAGTAAACAAGTGTACGTAAAGAGAATGACCACCTTTATATACCCTCGCCTCAGAAATAATCTCCAGGAAAAAAACAAGGGGAAAGGTTTTGTTTCATCTTCTCAGAAAACCTTTTTCTTTAAGAGAAATTCTTTTCTCCTCATTTCTTGCAAAAGTCCATTTCTAGTGCTCTTGAAAGGCACCTCAATTATCATGAATCAATTTATTTGTTGAAATGATACTTGCATCAGGTTTTGTATATTTCACTGCATCTGGTGGTTTTTAACACCAATTTATTAATCATGTTAAATCTACAGATAAAACTAATTTGAAAGCATGAAAAATCAATATTTTAAGCTTCTGAAATCCATTCTAATTTGTATACTGAGAGAAAATATTCTTATAGCTGCATCCGAGATCAGCATCTTTAAATCTTTTCAATATATTCCATTATTTTTAAATAATTAGGAAAAAAACCATTTAATGGCAGAACATTAGACTATTTCCTAATATAACGCACTGAAGCATATGAAAATAATATGCTGTACTGAATCTTACATTACATAAGATGCCTCATAAAAAAAGTCATGTCTAGCCTTTTTTCAACTTTCATTACTTTCTGAAACTCAGAGGAATAGCTGAATCAGGTTAAATTAACTCTGCTTGCTCAAATCAAATATAGATAGAGATATAGGAGATATAAATGTTCAGTAATTAATTAAATAATTTTCTATATTTTCTATTTTATTATGATGCTTTCTTCATATAAGACCTAAATTTATTATTAAAAATGTATTGTTTTACATTTTATCATTTAACATCAGAAGCTTCAGCAGAGATTGTTCTATTCTTAAGAAAACAATATAGAGGAACAGCTCTTAGTGAGTACAACTGTATGCAATATTCAGTCATTTAGTATCTCTCCTTTATCCCCATTGGAGTTGTCCTTAAAAGAACAACAAAAATTTAATTATGAAACATCAAGAGTTTAACTGAGACTGAGAAACTCTTATGTGCCATAAAACCTGCACCACTCTTAATCTCATGACTCCTAGAAATCCAGAGACTTATAATTCTATTTACCATTAACACATTTTGAAGGTGTTTTGTATCTCTTGAATATCAGGAGTCAGAGGACAATCACCTTTGTGTGGAAATTTTTACTAATTTTGCCACTAATTTCTCTTCCCTATAAGCTCATGTGTTTCTGTGCTGTACTTTCATCCTCTTTACATCATCTTCAAGCTGATCCTTAACATGCAAAGTATTCCTCAGCCAAACACACAAGTCTGTATTGCAAATAACATGAACTAATAGTTCCTTCAGTGAACGTCTAGCACAGAGCAAACATGTCCATCACTCAAAACATTTTCCCGGTGATTCCCACCACAGACATGGTAATCACCACTCCATCAGACCATCTCTACTACCCCATTGTTGATCAGGCTCTTACCATCAGTATCATAAAAAATACACCTTTGAACAACCACATAAGTCATATACAAATCAAATGACCATGTAAGTCATATACATAAACAAACATGTCAGTGAAACACCATATCATAATATCCTCATAAACAAACTCAGGGGGTGCTGGATGAGTGGACAGTGAGATGGATTGAGAACTGGAAGATCCCAGAGGGCCATAATTAATGACACGGGGTCTAGTTGGAGGCCTGCCACTAGTGGTGGCCCCCAAGGTTCAATACTGGGTCAAACATTGTTTAACTTATTCATCAATGACTTGGATGAAGGAGCAGATGCCTCTTCAGCAAGTTCACTGACAACACAGAGCTGGAATGACTGGCCAATACCCCAGAGGGCTGTGGGCTTTTCAGAAAGACCTTGACAGCTTAAATAGATGGGCAGAGAAGAACTTTCTGAAATCCAAAATTGGCAAATTCAGGGTCCTCCCCCTGGGGAAGAATAACCCCATGCACCAGCACAGGCTGTGGGCCAATCTCAGGCTCAATGCTCTGGGGAGAAGGACCTGTGAGTCCTGGTGGGCAATAAGCTGCCCATGAGCCAGCAGTGCCCTTGTGCCCATGAAGGCCAAGAGCCAGACTGCACACTGGGGTAGATTGTCCAGCAAGGTCGTGGATGTTCAGGATATTCAAGAACCATCTGGATCCAATCCTGTGCAATGTGCTCTAGGATGATGCTGCTGGAGCAGCTGACCCACTGTGGTCCCCTCCAGCCTTACCCATTCTGTGATTCTGTGAAACTAGAAGTTATTTAATGTGTGAGAACCAGGATGCTGCATGCAATGCCATTTCCTGTGAGAAGAATCGAGATACCAAACAATATCTCCATAATATTTCTCTAGCAAAAAAGAGATCACATTCTCAGCTGAATCTCTTCATTCTTCATATCCAAAGGCAACACCAACTATTTTCCAAACATAAGTTTAGAAGCTAGGATTCCTAGTCATTGTCCTATAACAATCAAAGACAAGAAAAAATCCCAAATACCAAATTCTTTTTCTCCCAATTCCCAGCTTTAAAATATGTGATATGTAGCATGCCTGTGAGACTACCCAAATGTAATGTAGAACTTGTGCAGAACTTGTGGTTTACCTGGCCCAGACTAACACTTGTTTGTAAGTACAAGATAGCGCATCAAAAACAGATGAGCATTGTGCACAGTTTATAACGTGTCCTGAATATTTTTAGTACTGTTTCAGTTCCAAATCAAATGATCAAGAACATGTAGCTATTCATGGGTATGCTTATTTTCCTTTTCACAGATGAAGATTGCTCAGCATGATCATCTTTTTCCCAAGGCAAAGTTTTTGTGGAACAGATTCTTACCCTGAGCCTCTGCTGAAAGATGTGTGACAGCTGCTGAAGAGGTCCCTGCATCTTTAAGTTTTGAGAAACACACATATTTTCATAGAGTCATAGAATCACAGAATACTTTGTATTGGAAAGGATCTTTAAAGATCATCTGGATTCAAGCCATCTGCCATGACTGTTGGACCCTCCACTAGAACAGGTTGATCAATAATCGGGTTTTTTTTGCAGTGAAATAAATTTGACCCACAGGACTCTGACTATAATGGCACTGCGTAGCAGGGTATCAGCTCCTGTAGGGAGGACTTACTCTTCAGCTCTTCCACCAAGCGCAGGATCCTCCCCAAGGCAAGATATCAGCAGCAGAGCTGCCTGTGGACTGCCAGCCCTCAGGATGTGCCAGGCACCAGCTAGATAAGAAATCTTTGGAATGAGATTTCAATGAGAGTTCAATATCTACTAAATAATCACAGGCCAGTGCTGGTCCATCCTTATCCCAATTTCATTGCACTAAACACAGCCTATATACCATCCATATCAATGCAACAAAATAATTTGGTGTCTGGTTTAGATAATAAACTTCCCCTCCACCTAATACTAATGTGCAGATTTGCTTTACTTCCTACAGGAAGTTCTTCCAATTGCAGGATGTTTTAAGGACTGAGTGACTAGATGTAACAAGGCTGTGGTGAAGCACAACAGTTTAGTTAGGAGTGAGGAGATTATGACTGACTAGCAAAGGAAGGAAGAACATGGGACACTGCCTGAGAGGAAGGGTTGAGATGAGTGTGAAAAAAAAGTAAAAGGTCAAAGCAAGAAAAGGAATAAAATGAAAAAGGAAATAAAGAGAACCAGAAAAGAATAAAAAACACAGGAGAGATGGCAGCTGAGGGGAATATGTTGTAAATAAAACAAGTCTTGAAGTGCAGCAGGAATAAAATAATGTATTCAAAGGACCAGGACCTGCAGAGCTTCTCTGAGTTGAATTTAGTGTTTCCAGGTCCTAAGATAGAAATAACCTGGGTTAAGAGATGAAGGAAATGATGGTGCTGCTTATCTGTGCTACTATTTAGACACATTTGCTGGCAAAATTATCCTCCATTTAAAGATTATGGCTGAGCCCATCATGCCTTCCCATTATTTTCACTGATAGCCATAAACAGCCAACAGCCATACAGGTGAAATGCTTTGTTGCATGCAGGCACCATACAGAAATAATGGCCCTGTGTTCAGGGGAAACATTACAGCATGGCCACATAAAACCCACTTAGAAGCAGGATTCCTGATTGTGCTGCACCCATGGCCAATCCCATCCATGCAAATTGGTGTTCCTGTGCACACACTGCAAGGACCACAGCCCACCAGTTCTCATGATTTCTACATGAAATTACATATTACTTACTGTTTCCTGGACTACAAGAAATATTTGGTGACACAAAGTGAGGCTTTCCTTCTGCTACCATACACAGATTTTCAGTCCATGAAGTTCACTGGTAAACCCTATGTGTCAGGACTAAACCAAGACTTCATTGCTGCATGCTCTCATCTGATGCTTTCATTTCTTGCATTGCTCACTTGAGTTTCCTGATTAATTATCAAAACTGGCTGCAGGCATGAGTCGTGCTTTAAAACAACCTAATCAACTCATCAAAAAGGATATAAAGACTTTTCACTAGAGCAAATTTTTCTAATTGGGTCACAATCTTTTTTTTTTATTTACATGACATGTCACAAAAAAGTCCAATTGGTTTAAAACCCCTAATCCTTGAGAAGTGTTTTATCTCCTATGCTGATTTTCATGAAAGTTATAACATAGAAAAAAAATCAGTGATACAGATGTTTTGCATAAGTTTGTGTTACATGTGTAAGTGCTTTTTTGCACTCTTGGATGTGACATCACCCCTGAGCTCACATAGGCCCTTGTCATTGCATAACATGCTCTGCAGTCCTGAAATCCTGTGAGGAGAAGCTTCTCAACTGTTCACAATTGAATAATATACATATTATATTATGTCATACACAACTGAAGATTTTGCTATAGCTATGGGACTAGTGAAAATCAGAAGCTGCAGGACTGTTTCACACAGGTCCCTGGTCATTTGTGAACATTTACACTAACATCTCCATTTTTGTTACTAGCACCTTGCTACACATAGGAGCATCATACTGAGGTTGGGTTAATTAATTATTTAATGAAGCTTCTGTAATTATGATGGAAAGGAGCCAGACTAGATCTATATTTCTTGAATACCTTGCTTTTGGGTAGGTTTTTGCCCCTTCATGAAGCACTAAGTAAGTAAATTGCACAGTTTGTCCTTGGTATAAAGGCCTCAGAAGTGTTTGCCTGGTGTGTCTTGTTTACCATTGTCACATTTAAGATTGAAAGACAATTTTCTCTCCATTGAGATTACCAGGGTTTATATTTGACTTTCTCTGAAGAAAGGCAAAGAAATTACCAGTTTCTAAACCTTTTTATTTTTTTTATGCCACATGATCTCCCCTCTGTTTTTGTTCACATAAAACAGCATAGCTGTGGCTTTTAAACTTATACTTGAAGTCTGAATTTTTCCCAAACTACTGTGAGCATTTTGTGTCCTGTGCTGAGCAGGGATGTGAGGAAGGGGTGTTCTGTGGAGCGTTTGTCTGAACATCTGCTGCATAGTTTTCTGTGGCAGAAGGACAAATTCAGGGCTTGTGTAGGATGGTTTGTGGTAAATTGTGTTCTTCTGAGTGCCTTATGTAATGCACTTCCATCATAAGGGGAGGAGAGACATAGGCCAGTACATGAACATGTGGCCAAGAGCAATTACTTTAACAAAAAATTTGAGTGGTGTCTGGCTCAATAGAGGTCGCACCTTTGGGACACAATTCATGATAAAACAGCAAAATAAAACTCAGACATCCAGCAGAGCTGACAACACCTGACCTGCATGAAAACTGTGATTTGTCAACTATTTTTCTGTCTCGGTCTCTGTGACCCTGAGGCAGGTTCAAGCAAAACTCTTTTCTTGGAGTTCATGAACCATGCAGTCCCTGGTCCTCAGAGCTGCCCTCACACCTTTGCAGCAGCAAGGCAGAGCTTTTGGGTGACTGCCTCAAGTGTGCAGGAAAGGCAAATTAAGGAAGGGAAAGGAGAGGCCTTGCTGAACTCAGAAAGCAGCAAACCTCAATAATGTGGCTTTTGCTGTAACGTATTATTTCCTTTCCCTTTCTTCCCATTTTCTCTGTGCCACTTACTTCTTCTTGCCTCCCTGCTCACATTATCATCAGAGAAAGAATAAGAGCAAATTGGAGGGGAGGCAGAGGAAGGCAGCAATAATGCCAGCGAGCTGTGGGAGTGCTGGGAGGAGTCCCAGTGAATCCTGTTCCCCTGGTTGTCCCTGTTTGTATAAATGTGAAGGTCCATCAGACCTGCCTGCTTTTTTTCCTGGGTTTCTTCTTTTTCTGATCATTTTAGGTGGAAATTTGAATCTGGAATGATCATGAACAAGTTGATCAGGAAATACTTCATAATTAAATCAAAAACAGTAGAGGAGAGTAAAAAAGAGCATCTTTTATTAATTGATAACCTGAGGCTACCTGACTCCCTGTAAGATAATATGTAAATCAGTGGAATAAGCCCCAGAAAGCACAACAGAGAGATTCATTAGTTGGGGAAACAGTCATTATCAAGCTGCTGGAAAGTTGTCCTGCCACTGAATCTTGTAATGAAGTGTTCAAACTTCTAAATTAATTGAAAAGAAAAAGTAATGCAGAGACCAAGAAGTCAGAGAAATTTCTGAATTGTTAAATGTGCAAATGTGAATATAAATACACTATTGCTCCATCTTTAGCATTTCCTTTGTCACTTTATTTTTCCTTTGCCATCTTTGTGATCTTCTTCTCCACTGTCTCAAAGCAGTGTCATGGTTACATAGGGGCTGTTGCTTTTCAAGGCCTGCTGGTGGATGTTCTTTGAGCACCAGGGACCCTGTACCCAGTGGGGTTACACCAAACAGGCTGCACACCCTGCAAGCCACGCACATGTTGAGGGGCAGGAGAGAGAGAGAGTGTCATACCCTGGAAAAACCACCATATCATCCTTCAGTGCCCATCCTCTACTCCAACTGAAACTGCCCCATTTCAGAGTAGCATGTTCTCACACAAAATGGACCAATAGCTTTATTTTTCCCTCAGAAAAATTGCAAGAATATGTTCAGCCATAGTTTACCCCTAGGCAAAAGGATTACAGTACTAAAAGAGAATAATTCAAATCAATGTGAACAAACCTCAGCAGCATTTAGTCTCTTATGAGAACATTAACATAACAACAAGAACACTACAAATAATTTAGATTATAATTAAGGCCATTAAGGAAACATGCACAGTATTAAAGCACATCTGTATACTTACACCTACAAGCTGCTGGTTTTCTTATTTCTGTGAGGAATATTACCTTTTTCCAATCTTTGCATAACACCTGCTGCTAGAGCTTCTGCAAGGGCAGCCAGGGGCCCAAATGCTGATGATATCTTTGTCCCTAATGGAGAATCAGGAAACACATAATTCCAGCTTGCTGCTGCTGGCAGGAGAAAGGGCATACCTAGATTTAGATACATATCTTCCTGACAGAACAAAAGCTGTCTCCTTGGAAAAAGAAAACTTTCTTTTCTAAGCAAATATTATTTCACTTTCTATCAGGCTACAGCACTGTGGAAAATGTTTCATTAAGACAGAAGGTAGATTGTTACTCTCCCTCTGTCAACACAAAGACAGCTATGCAGCCTGATTCCATAGAGAAGAGATGTGAGCTAAGCATGGATAATGCTAATATAGATACTACATATAAGCTTAAATAATTTGAAAAGGGAATTTAATAAGCAAAGCCTGATGCCAGCTTGGCTAGCAGATGTGTGCCTTGAGTGCTAATGGGACAATAATTACTGTGTGCAAGTGTAGGGCACAAGGAAGCTGTATCACCACTCAGAAAATGTGAGTTGTCTTTACCAGGCATGAAGGCAGTCTTGATGTCTTTGAAATCAGAACATGAAACAAAAAACAGGAATGAACCTGATCTCAATATGCTGATACTCTGCTCCCCTCCTTTGCTTTGCTAGAGCAAAGCAAACTGGAGAAACATTTGCAGTGTTAGTTCACCTCTGTGGGTTAGTGGTCCTGCTCCCTGGATTGTGAAAAGGCAGATCTTGAAAACAAAGGGCAAATAGGTTTTGACAATTTACTTTTATTTACCCTTGGTTTCAACAGTGTTAAGAAGAAAATAGTAATTTCATTTGATGCCCAAATTTGACTGGGATCAATAAATATCTAATTTTTTTTTGCACTGGCCAAAAAAATTTGTAATACTTTCTTGATTTAACTGAAAGGCTGCTCTAATGGATTGTAATTTATTGTCTGGGGATGTCCTCAACACTGGTGTCAGGGAAATGTGTCCCCTTATCTATTCAGACTGTAGGAAAATGCTGATTTCAGGAAGCTGCAGGTTGCTAATGACAAACTCACTCTGTTTTGCTTTACTATATGGTTACAGTTTGGTCTTCTTCATCTTCCCCTAAGGAAATACTTTGTGTCCTTGGGACTGCAAGAGAGAAGCCCAGGTAGGCAATATGAGCACCCCCAGGTCAGCAACCAAATGTTATTTATCCCATCAGCACCTGCAGAACTGAACTAAAAAGTATCAAAGAACTGCTGCAAGAAAAGAGATCGCAAACCTGAATTTACCTCTGGCTCAGAAACTGTGTGTACCCTCATAACAATGTGAAAAACAAGAAGGTATTTCCCGTTGTTCTCAGAGACTCAGAACAGGGAGGGCTGCAGGCCCACCCAAAATGAAACTCCAGTTGCAAAACAGAGCAGCAAGTGCTGGGTCCTGGCACAATTATAGGGCAGCTAGAAACAAACTTAGGTCCTGAGGCTGGTAAACAGCAGTGTGAGACTGGGCACTAATGGACAGCTAACACTCTCACTACTAAACACAAATATTGACAGTATTGATGTTATTGGAATTCACATTATGTATGTGGGTTTTTGCTCATGGCATCAGGATGCACAGGACTTAGGACCTGAATTTCTTTGTAGTAGTGATTTCAGCTCTATTTGACTATTATCTCTTAAGCTTTGAAGTTGACACCATTTTTGATTCTCGGACTTTCTTTAGAACAACATGTTATGCTGGCATCACAATGCAATTTTTGAAAGTTCTCTCTTTTGTAAGAAGTAAAATGCATTTTATCTCAGTTCTGGATGTACTCATTCAGTGTTTTTTGCTTGAATCATGAAAAGAATTTGAACTATTATCAGTTTTGATGCAGAGAAAGTAAGCAACCTATTCACATTCTGTTCCATACTTATATTAAAATATTAGCACAATTAAATGGTTGATAAAAATAAACTATTCTCCAAAATTAATACCAGGTTATGTTTACACATTCTGAGCAGGTTTTTTTAGCAGGAATACAGTGAGAGTCACTCTTAACTGTTTTTCTAGCTTAGGCAGGTCATCACAGCACTATTTTAAAAACCCACACATGCTCAGAATTTTTATTTCTATTTTTTTTTCCTGACTAGAGCTGTAGTAATTGGATTCCTTCATTACTCCTTCTACATCGTTCTAGGTTAAACAAACGAAGGTGATTAAAATGAAATGGAGCAAGTAATTGCTAAAGCATTAGCATCAGCAGAAATGAACAATTTCACTGTACAGTGTATCCCTCCCACCACTGCAGGAGAGCTTGAAGTCTGCTGTTGTACAGAACAGCTATGAAATTTGATGCCTGACACAATTACAATTATGCTTCAAACAGTGGGTGCTTCCACAAGCACACTAAAGGCCTTTCCTGGTGAGAAATCAGGTGATTTGTAATGTGTAAAGCACTCTGTTTGAAAAGACTTTAACACATCCAAACGTTCCTCTTAATTCTCCCTTTCCTAAAATGGTAAATACTTTCTCCAACCTAGGAGAGTGTTCAGACTCTTCATATGAAAACCTCACTCAGACCTGGGCATTGGAGAATCTCTCTTGTACAGTCTTTATTTCCTACATTTCAGGCAGAGCATGCCTTCCCAAATGCTTTGTCAGAGGTTCATTTATGACAATGTGTAAGAAAATTTTGAAATCATGGGTTGAGATTATCCATGGAGATTTTCCAGGTTTCTTACAACTTGCATTGGATGCTTTAGAGAAGGGCAGACTGCAGCACCCAGCAGCTGGACCAAACACCTCACAGGTTCTCCGGGGTGCTCCAGCTGCTGTATTCCCCAGCAGACACAGCCATGAGCCAGTGGATTAAGTTTCCATAGTAGCAGTCTGGGACTGGCACAGATGTTGCAGGTCCTGCCTCTCTCTGTATACAAATTGGTTTTGGCACTAATCCTTGTGTTGTGTTCTGCTACTCTGGTCCCAGAGATGGCCAGGAGAAGGACCAGGTCTGCAGACTTGAGGATGTTGGGAGAAGAAAACATAGGAATACTTTGATATGAGGCTTTTCTGCTCTTTCTTTCTCATTCTTCCATCTCCATACATCTCCACTGGATAAACAGGATAGCATCCCTATCTCATTATTTATTGCTGTCTCAGCTATTCAAAGACAAACAAACAAAACAAAACAAACAAAAAAAACCAACCCAAGCCTCAATTACCCCTAATTTCTGAACTGTGGAAATCGACTGCTTAG
Organism: Molothrus aeneus; assembly: GCF_037042795.1. Classification (NCBI taxonomy): domain Eukaryota; kingdom Metazoa; phylum Chordata; class Aves; order Passeriformes; family Icteridae; genus Molothrus; species Molothrus aeneus. The sequence goes on along the minus strand of NC_089650.1, from coordinate 33,187,113 downwards.
GGATTTAGTCTGTTCTTTTGATCGACTGGTAGGATCTTTCCAGGACACATGCCAGCTTCTCTTTATCTGCACTCTCCTATTTGTGAGAGCCCTGTGACCTTGGATGCTACAGGACTGAGAGTACTTCTGTGAAGGCTTCACCTTTTTCAAGTACTTTACAAGCTGTGTATATCAAATAACATAACAAAGCATCAAAAATAGCACAACCCAAATCAGAGAAGGCGTTTACCAAGGACTGAACTCAGCTAAGCATTTTTCTTCCTCTGATAAATGATCATCGACTTCCTCTGATAAATTATCTTTTTCTTTTGATCCAGAACCCATAAAATGCACTAAATAACAGTATCATAGGAGAGTCACTACTGTTTGAAAGTTACTTTGTCTGCATTTATTTATTTATTTGGTTTTATCCTGCTGGAAAATATCTAAACACTCACATAATGAGATTGTCAGCTGCAAAAAATTCAAATTCTGTTCTTGGGGCAGGAGGTCAAAGATCATCTCCAAAAGCAAAAATGTTGCTCCTCACAGAAAAGGTACTTGGGAACTCTAGGTATCTATCTTTTCCAAAAAAAAAAAGCAATATTAGGGTGCTCGAAGCACTCTACGAGCAACTCATTATTAGATAATTTTGTCTCTGAAGCATTGAAATAATACATTTATTCAGTGATGACTAAATATAAAGATCATAAACATTAGCAGGAGTAGGCAACTGAAGCCCAAGTTTCATCACTTCCAAATGAGTGCCCCAACCACAGGTATAAAAACTGTCCCCCTTGTTTTTTGCATCCATTCATATGAGGTATGGCAATGAACCACACATGAAGCAATTAAGCAGAAGGAGGGGGGAGTTATAATGCTGCTGTTTGTATCATGCTTTGGAAGGTGGTAAATATGAAAGTAAATACTAATGCAGAAGGAAAAAACTGGAAATGGAAATTCAATCTCCTACATCCCATACCATGCCTGACCTATTAGCTCATAAAGAGGCACCACCAGAAAAAGGCCTAGGAACTCCATTTTGTGATGTTTTATGAATCCTGATTGAAGTGCTAGAATAAAGGCTCAAATATTATACTTAGATCCAATTCTCTTCGCTCTTTTCCTCCTTTCTTGCTAATGGAAATCTGCACTCCTGTGCTGGCTCCCCTGGGCTCTTCCCCAGCTTGGGAGGTGCACAGCCACACCTGGCTGTGAGGGACAATGGTGCTGATGCAGGGTCAAGTGCCTAAAATAAAGATGTTACAATAAGAACTATTGCCTTGTCCATTCTCCTTAATGGATAGAGCTCTTCAGCATACATCCCAGATCCCCAGATATTTCACCACTTTAAAAATTCAGGTACTTCAGAACATTGGCACTAGTGTAGCAACTGTGAGGGAATTTCTTCCCAGGAATGGAGGTACTTTACCTCTTATTTATTTGGGGTGCCACAGAAAAGGGTTGAGGCTACAGTAAGTGATAGTGGGAGCTTGCTACTGTAGAGGAACTAGTTTGCATCTAAAAGCCTTTATTTTAGGATTTTAAATGGAGATCAAAAAGGCTTAGTCACAGAGTTATTTATTTTCCATTTTCAGGGAAAATGAGCCAAGTGAGAACCTTAAGTGCTGCTACCCCTGCAGCCTAAGACTTCAATCCCAAGAATAAATAACTTTCCAAATTTATTGTTGCACAGAGTTTTCACATTATTGCCTCCAATGAATCTAGTGGGTTTTTTGAAAGCTCATTGACATTTATCACCTTCCATCACAAGAGAAAGCAAAAAATCCCCAGATTTTGAGGCAATTTTTTCTTTAATATCATATTGAATGACAAAATTCTGTTTTCTTTCCATGACCTCACTGTCCATCACTTTTTTATTATATTCAGCTTTTTATTATTGTTTTTAATGTGATTTTAGGAGACAACGCCAGGAAAAAATTATAGAAGAATATTATTTAAAAAGACATCTTTTTTTTTCCTGACTTGAGTACATTAATGGCTGAAGAGATACAAATATATATGCATAGACATATTTTGTATACTTGTATATGTAATTACACTGTTAATGTTCAAGTAATAAATGCACACAATCACATTGAGTATACATCAGTCAGTATTTACAAGCAGAAGAAATTATTCTTGGTCTGTCCATCCAATAGCCAGGAGGGTTGTATGCCAGGTTAAGCAAACATGTCTCATTAGAATATTTTGCTCTCCAGATATTACCAAAATTGGTTTACTAAATATCCATGAAGATGGTGTCACTTGCTCCGATCAATGGAGAATGTAAGTATTGCCAGACACCTGGCACGGGGACTCAGTTTTGCACAAGTGCCCAGCTGAGCCCTGACTTGCTGTCCATACCACAGTGGGAATCCCAGCACATCTGTAAAGCTGCCAGCTTCTTCAGCACTCCTGAACAGCTCTGGAGAGGGGCAGAGAGATGCCAAGTCTCTGCACATGGGCCCTACCCAGCAGCCAAGCACAGGGAAGAACTGAGCCCATAATTCAAGCAAGTGCACAATCACAACAAAGACCTCTCACTGGCAGCAAGCCCAGCACTGCTCACCCTGCAGCAAGAGGGATGTTTCCAGGGCAGCTGCAAACCCAGCCTCCATAGGGTGAAGTGTGACACCAGACTCCACCTTCTGTGGGTCCTTGCAACACTCCAGAAGGGAAGGCAAGAAAGGAAAAAACAGAACGATTTTCCATTCTTTCATCTCAGATCCATTTCTCATTTTTTCCCTCTCTTCTTTTTACTTCCCAGACTAGACTTCTATGACATGCAAGGTGGACAGCTTTTATTGCTACATCACTTAAAGGCTGCTGGTTCAGATTTCTAGAATAAGTAAGCACAGCTCAACAAAATTTAATTGAATTTTTCTGGAGTGTGTGGACAAAAATTTCAGTGCTGTCTTTGGACCTTTTAAAATATCCCAGCATGCCCTCTGTTGTGACCACTGTGTCTTAGGTCACACCACCATGGGATGCCCCTTCTTCCATCCCTACTCTGTATACCACTGGATTTCAGTGATTGATCATGCCTTAATAGCAGGTTTCAAATATATTCACATGCTCAAAGTCAGCTGAACCTATTGACACTATAATAGATTTTTTAAGAAGAAAATTATATTTTATGTTCTTCTGTTGTATTAATAAATTCTGGTTCTGTGGTTGATCTGAGATGATACACAGGGAGTAAGTGATCTAGCTAAGCAAATCATATTATAGTGTCTAAATTATTAAAAGGAAAATGTGGCTATTGACGTCACTTAAATAGTTATCTGCTGCTATGTCTCATTTCTATGAGAGGAAGATATTGTTATGCTCTACTGAAGAAAGTTAGCACAGCTTTCTGTTCCCCTAAAATGTGAAGAAACTCCAAAATATGATCATCAACCACTGTATGTAGATTGACATGAAAGCAATGAGGGTTTCTGATGGCCCCACTTGTAGGTAATTTGCAACCAGCTGTGGAGTCGAAGATGAAACAATCAAACTAAGGTTATTCTGACGAGGTCAGCTCAGACACAGGACACTGTAAAGCTCCTGGTAGATTTGCTGTTAACCTCTGTGTACAGCATTGCCATGGGCAGGCACGGGAAGTCAGTACTAGGAACACTTTAGCTCCTGAAGCCCAGATGAGAAAATCAGTGTCCTGCTGCCTGTACCAAGAGCAGTCATCATTCTACAGTTTTGCTCTCTTTTAGGTGTCCTTCCAAAATTTGTTCCAGGCCATTAACCATTCATTTGCGAAGTTAAGAAACATAAAATACTGTCAGGCACAACTAAGAGAATAACATCTGTGAGCTGAATCCAAAGAAGGAACCTTGGCTGGCTGACCTCAGGGGTGTAAACACAGAGCTCAGATGTTTATAGCAGTTCTGCCAGCTTCTGACAAGCCAGGGAGCTAATAAGGAAAACACCAATTACCTGGTATTGCTAAGGGTCTTCATGTTCCTCACAGCCAGCTTTAGGAAGCAAAACTAATTCCTTGTCATTTTTTTTTTTTAACTAAGGACTTGGATTTATCATTTTCTTGACTCCAGCAAACAGTTCAGCAACATTAGTCCCAAAGGAATGAACAGGATGGGATAATTTTCTGCAAGTGCCTGTGTCTTGAAAGACTAATAAGCAAGAAAAGTACTCAAATTCTCTGACATGTGCACAGCACTTCCCAATTGCCTTCTCCAGCAGCTGGATTTGGTGAATCCCAGTTTATGGACCCTCATAGCTGGCTTTTTAAATGCTGCATTGTGAGTACTGCTAGGTGGTTACAGCATTAAAAGATGTTGTGATTTGACACATTACAACACCCAGATCCTCTCTTTGGATCCTCTGAAATTTGTGCTACAGCCTTCAAGTGGTTCAACAGCTCTACCCATGCAATCCAAAATCCCCATGAAGGAATGTCTTTCTCTCCATGCTTGCTGGCTGAATTCCTTCCACCTGTCTCTGTTCTTTGTGTTCAGCTGCTACCATTTACTCTCTGTCCCGAACACTTCTTCCACAGAATTAAACTTATTAGAAAACTTAAGATGTACTTATTGTGAAGAAGTCATGTATGTCATTGTCCTGTTAGTCCAGCTTTGGAGCCTATTTGACTGCAAATTCATAGAAGGGTTGAATAGCCCATATATCTTGTTAAAAAACGGGAAGGCTTCTTGCTGATGGAGAGAGAATATAATGAACCTGGAAATTACTCTTCATTTCTCTTTTTATTTCTGTGAACTAATTTGTGATAACCAGTCCAATATGAACGTAGTAAGAAGTTTCCTGTCAGCCCCATCATGGAAGTAGCTAATACCAGGGGAATGATGCTGGGGCTGTAGGAGCACAAGTGCAACCTACTCAGTTGTTACAGAGTCTCTTCCATAAGGAACCAAAGCATGCAAACGTTATTTCCCAAAAAAGTAATTCAGCTGTCACAAGGTACAAGGGACATTTAAAAGGTCATCATGAGAGCTAAGAAAAGAAAACTGAGGCAGTACTGCATTCAGAATACTTTTAGGCATTCAAGGACAAGTTAGGAGCCTAAATAGATCCTTGGATCTGGGCCTTAGAGTGCTGAAAACAAAGGTGAGGAAGGAGATAGGATTGTAACTGGGCAAGTTGAATAAAGAAGCCTTATTTTGACCTAGAATATGCAAGAGCATGCTTGCAGGCAGTGGGACAGGAGCCAGCAGAGTTGAAGGTGAGGCTGAGATAATGAGAACAGAAATAAAGGAGGAAAGAGAGCTTGAAATAGCAGGGACTGAAGAGATGAGAGGCAGATAATAGTCCACAGACCTCAGAACTGGAGACAGGATGTGACAGGAAAGGGGAAATTAATGGTGGGGGATGGAGCAAAAGGATGGGGAGAGGCAGAAACTCTTGTGCTAAAGACTCATTTTTTAAGAGATGGTGGAGTAGTATGAGAGGGAGGCAATACAGTCTAGCAGCAATGATGGAAATATTGCCAATGAAAACTAAAAGAAATAACACTTTTCAGACAAGATACTTGCTCATAACTTACTGTATCAAAATATAATCTCTATCACCATTATTGGAAATAACAGTAGAAGGCAATTCACTCTGAATATCTGATATGTGACACAAAAACCTGTTTAGAGATGTTTACCGACAAAAAGTATTGAAAGCTTTCTTGCCACAGACTATTGATATAGCCTCTTTTATCTACTCCCTGTTTTCTTCCTTCCAGACCTTTTTTTCTCTCTAAGTGTCTCATGAAATTCTTCTAAAAGTTGCCCCCCTCTTATTGTCAGAAATCCACATTATTCCATTCAGTGTTGACTCTCTGTGGTAATTTCCTGTCAAAATACCTTAGGGCCAACTGTGAAGAGCACAGGGGTGACTGCCCAGTGTTGTGTCACACCAGGCAGGTGTCTCAAATCATCATTCAAATTCAGTGATTCTCAAGCTTATAATTCACTCAGGCACCTCAGAAAACCTAATGTCCTCATCTTTTTCCATCAATATTCACGCTGTGATGATTATAAGTGCCTTCAAAACATTCTGTTCTCCTTTCTTTGTATTCAATGTCTTTAAGTTGAGCAATTTGTCCACTGACTTTGAGTACAAATTTTACTTCCTTTCAGCACCAAAAGTTATACTGATATGAAAATAGGAGTCTGCTCTTCCCACTTCTCCCAAGGATCACCTATTCCCAGGCATGGAGGCATATAAACTTCTCATTTATATGAATTTGATTTTTTTTGTTAACATAAACACAATTTTTTTTACTTTTTTTCCCTTATGAAATATTTACAGTCCTTCTCTGTATTTTTACCAAAAAGGTTAATTAATAAATATTTCCTTTATTTTTTAAAAGAAGATATTTTATATGGAAGACTTGACTACAAACTGATGCCCAGTGAAATTATTAATCATCAAATAGAATATTAGAAACTTAAAGCATAAATTATATTTTGTCAGATCCTGTTGCAACCTCAGTTGAGACCATGATAGCCAAATGAGGTTCCAGAAGCTAAACAGAAATATAACCCTTGAAGGTCACAAGCCTGATGAAACCAGGGTTTACACACAGAATATCCATCTTACTCCTAGGAAAGACTGTGTTAAAAAACAGAGTTCCCATGGCTGTGAAAATAAAGTGGAATGAGACCAAAAAAAAACCCCAAACCAAACCAAAAAACCCAAAACATGTGAAGAATGTAGCACCTCTGACATAAACCAGGGATTGAAACACTGGATGTGGAATCCTGGCTTCTGTCAGATCAGATGTTGACTTCAGTGACTTGAGGCTTTTCTCTGTATCTGTACTACAAGGTAGAGAAAATAAAGCATCTGCTTTATGCTTTGAATTGTTCTCTTTCAAGTTGTGTTTTGTTAGCTTCCTCTTTGATCTTTGCATCAATTGCTTGTTCAATTGAAGCTGCTTCTCTTTTGTTTTGTTTCATAATCAGCAGTATCCAGTCGCTGCAGGGCTCAGCAGAGAGAGAGAGCAAGGCCAGCAGCTGGGCACCTGCTCCTCCTGGGCTCTGCAGAGGGTTCAGAGAAGCTTTATGGCTTCCAAAGCCATGAGGAGTAAAGATAAACATCATACAACCTTTATTGTAGGGAAAGAGGCTTGGGGACATTATGGAGAACCAACAACATCAGATGGCACCACTTCACAAAATATAGTCTGAGAGTGCAGGGCCCAGCAAAGCGCCCGTGCAAGAAAGCCTCTCTCATCCCAGGGCATGAGGCAGTGTGGGAGCTATTGTCCCAGACCACATGGAAGAAATGCAAGCAGGCACTGCTGCAGGGCTGTCCCTCTCCCTCTGACACAGGCAGCAGGATGGGGAGACGTGCAGGAGCCCATGCGCAGCTGGAGAGTGCTGTTGGAGGGCAGACATCAGCAACAGGATAGGGAGAAATGAAATAGCCACCTTGCATTTGAAAGAATGGAATGGAAGGAAGCTGAAAAGGCTTGGTCGAGCCTGTACATCAAGAAAAGTCTTCAGACAGTAAAGGAGATTGGTACAATGATTTTTCTAGGACAGCAGTTGCTGCCTAGTTCCCAGAGACCATTCAAAAGTGGCATGGGGCCCTTTGTTATGGCTTAAGCCAATGGGCAAGATGTTTTAGGAAAGGTTTGTGCCCACATGAGCAGCAGCTTGGCCTCTGAAACTCACCAAGAGTTTTCTGTGCCCTTCTACAGATCCCTCCTCTACCACAGCAACCTTCTTTAATAACATTGGCTAAAGTATATCAATCCTTATTTAGTCTTTACATGATAATGAGCCTAAATAGGCAATCTGGTATTTACCTAAAGCTCCCACTGATTTCAGTGGCAGCTGAGATTGCTCAGCAGCTCTGAAAATCAGGCTACTTATATTTAGCTATTTAAATATGGAGTTAGAAACCTAGTTTTAGGCGCTCAAATTTGAAAATTTTGACCCTAATATTCAATACCAATTCATTTTTCATCACTTTCAGCAAAATTTTGAGGAAAAAAATTAGAACATTATGAACAAATGATGAAATTATATTTTGTTCTCACATGATTGCATATATCACTTTGATGACTTTTAAAAATAGCTGGAGCTTCCAAACCAGTGCATGCAAATTAACCATATACACTGGTTATATTAAAGAAAAATATCCAGCCTGCTAAAGTTTTCTTTTCAGAGGTTTAACTTCAGAAAATTTTAATTTATTTTCTGTAGAATACAAGTTTGACCAGAGCTCCAGGCAGAGACAGCCATATCCATTGGCTTTCAAAGAGGAAATATATGATTATGATTTATTGCTCCCAGGAATTATGGTACCAATCATAATGTAATACATTTTCTTGGTCTAATGCATCTTTTATTTTTTCCTCTAGTGACTTAATTGTGTTATAGTTCAGAGAATATTTTTAATACAATAATCTAACTGAATTATTGAGGCCCTCTTCTTCACCCTTGTGGCTTCACAGAGATTTCATATAAAGGCCTGAAATGGGGATAGCCTTCTGTAAATGAGTTAGCTGTTCTGCAGTGCAATTTTCATTTGGTTCTCCCATGCTTCACAAACTGAGGATAAAAAAACTATGTCTTTTTTCAATTCTTTCTTAATAAATGGATACAAAGCATGGCAACATCCTACAAATTGCTCCCAGTGAAGAAACACCTTATTTATTTGACTGGAATACCTCCTGTCACCTAACAGATATATGAGTCCCTCAAAAGCCTCTGAACTGTTGTGGCTGCAAAAACCAATCTTCTGCCAGAGGTTCCCACAGTGCTGTCTGGTGAAACTTTGGACATGGACTTTATCTGCTGGACCTGCAGGCTTAGTGATGGAGCACGGACCCTGTCTGTTTATTCTTCATGTGTATGAACCACTTTTGCTTTACTCACTGTGTCCATGCATCCCATCTACTTCAGTGAGAAGTCATGTAGTTAAACTCAAGTTTATCACTCCTGGCCATCAAACCCAGACTGCCAGATGGCTAAAGGGATGAAGGAAGCCCATTGCTGCTGTCTCTGCTCTGCTGGGGCAGCTGGGCTGGGCAACCTCCAACAGAAGATGGTAAAAAGCAGCCCCCAGCCTGTAAAGATTTAAATCACCACAGATGCTAGATAAGTAGACTTATTTTATTGATTCCTGTAACAAAAGGACTACCATCATCAAAAGAGCAATCAGAAGCCTTATATCTTTTTCCTTTGGTCTTTCTTTCTCTTTCAAATTTGCTATTCCCTCTACAGGGACTGTCACTCTTTTGTTCTATTTTTTGTCTCTTTCCTGTCCCCTCCCCTGTTTTTCTGTCATGATGGGTGATCAATCAGCAATTCTTTGCCTCTAGATCCTTCAATTTTTCCCTCTCTTTCAAACAGTCCATTTCCTCATATTAAACTGATTCCTATTTCATCATTCGTCTTATTCATCTAAGTTTAAGATTACTGTAAGCCTTCCTCATGCACAAAAGGCAACCAACATGGTTTTCTTTAAAAGTCATAAATTTGCAGGCGAGACTTCCCCGTTCCCCTGGCTGTAAACCACTGTGTATCACTGTAAACCAAATCTTGATCAGAGCTTTCATGAAGCCCTGGATATATGATCAGTCACGGAGTAGCAGTCATGAAAGTGGTGCACATATCCAGAAGGGAAGAGCTAAACGTGCCAGGAGATGAATGTGAATTGAGGGAGAGAGGGAGGGAGCTGGTCTGTATGTTCAGAGCCTTCGTTGTCTGTTCGGAGAAGCAGGACAGCCCAAACTCTGTCTTGTGAAATGGGAAGAGAGCAAAGCAAAGATGGGATCAGTTCCATCTATGTATCCAAATACACATAGATCTTACCCACACCAATCAGAGCTCAAAGACCTTCAGTTGTTCCCCCAGTTACCACCAATTCCCAGGTTCAGATTTCTAAGGTCACATTTTAAAGAAATACATAATCTATTTTCTGCAGTGGGTGAGGCAGTGAGAGAGGAGTTTATATTTTAGCTTAAACTAACTCCTTCACATGGAATTTTTTGGCAAAGCTGAGTTTTGTTAGCAAAACTCAACTTTGATTTTTGACTTGCAAAATACTTTTCTTTGGGTTCTTCTAACTACTTCTCTCCCTCTCTCCCTCCCTCCCTCATGCTTTCAGTGTTGGAATTATACAGAAACTCTAACACTAATTCATTTAACAAATAAAGAGAGCTCTGACCTCTCTACTTAGCATATTTAAGAGGTAATCTCCATACAAATATGGCACAGGAAATAAATTTATAGAAAACAGGCTTATGCTGAAAACACATTAAAAGAGGTATAGAAATTATGCATGTGTTTTTCACTGAGAACATACAAAACAAATAGAAAATGCATGTATCTGCCTCCCAAACACATTGAATATAGGATTACCAACAGCAGAAATATGATCCCAGTATGAGTATTTCATCTGTGATACCTTCTCTCTTGAAAAGAAATCTCTTACTCTTGATGACTTTTTTTTTCAGATGTATATTTAGGGAATAAGTATGAACATGTAGTTCAAAATGAGAAAAGCAAAATTTATGTGAAGCTGCTCTACTTTCATGGGTGTATATGTTATTTTTACGGGCAGTAGACAAAGTACCCATGCAGTATGACACATTTTGCTCTGTAGGTCCAAATAATCACAATACTCTTGAAAGAGGAACAAACATATTCTTGAAAGAGACAAGTATTCTGGTGGCCCACAGGAATGAAATAGCAGACTTGCAAATACTGGGGTTATAGGACTGCTCAAAAGCCTCAATTTTTCCTTTTCTATTTACAGAGAGTCAAAAGTCATCCACTTGACTACTCCCTACAGCTTTTTCTGCCTTCTCCAAGCTGCCAGACTGCAGTCAGCCGCCAGTAGTATAAGTGGCAAGAGCATTCATGTTGCAACCTTAGGCCAAGATTACAAACTCATCTTATGAGTTCCCCAGATGTGCTGATTACAGCCACAATGTTTCAGTTGTTTTCAGCACACAAAATGCGGCAAGTGCAGTAAAAACTACATTGTCACTCAATCACCTCTGCACCCCTACTGGCATCGATCTAGGGTTTTATTTGTACCCATCTCCAACAGCGAGATGTGCAAAGGGGACACAGCAAACCAATTCCATTTGATGTGGCTGTGCCAGTCATATGTGTGAAGCTGTAGCCTCACTTCTCCAGCACTGTCTGTAAGGGTACACAGTAAGAAATGCCCGAGGAGGTGAGCTGGTCTTTAACTCAGAGTCTCTCTCAATTCAAGTCTGATTAGATCCTGAAAGAGCACATAGGGTGTTAAGTTAAGGGTTTTATCCCAGTGGAAACAAACCTTACTAGGTATATGTAGGAAGAAATGTGTGTACAGAGATGACCAAAATTTATCCTCGAGACATGGTTACCAGAAATATTTAGCTCAAGCTCTGTTTCTTAAACAACCTGTAAAACTGTCCATTTGCAGAGAAAGCTTTTAAATCAAGAGAACAGAAATGTTAACTGCAACCACAAAACCTCCAGAAATAATTTTCTCAATGACAAATCACTTTAGACCACTGATCTTTTTACCACCCAGCAAGCAATACGCAGAAAAATTCAAATTGCAGCCCTCAATGCCAAAGCAGCAGAAGGGCTAAGCAGTATCCTGCCTTTTTTGCTGCCTACCAAGCAGAGTTTCTAACAATTGCTTTAAACATCTTCAGAGGCATTTTGGCACAGCCAGGGCAGAGCTGGGACAGCACAATCCTTTCAAGGCTTTCTAGCCAAGAGCAAAGTTTCATTCCATCAGTTGTTCCTCTTTGGAATGAAAAGGGTTTTTGCTGACAAGCTAAATGCTGGCTGCAGTGGCTGCTGCCTGAATTCCTTACAATAGGATTGATTGTGTGTGTTGAAATACGTTTGAATTTCAGCAGAGAGAGTAAAGATGCATAAGAATACTAGTGTTAGGCTTTCTGCTATTGAAAGAGCAGCTAGTGAGGAGCAGCTGTGGTTATCTAAAAACACTTGTGCATGGAAGAACAATTTTTGTTTCAAAATCTGAAAGAAACTCTAATGATGAATCACAGGCAGGCTATAAATAAAACATGACTATGGATTTGCAGACCCAGAAAACTTCTCATTAGAGTATGTTGGGTTTAGGACCAAATTACCTTCTTTTTTTGCTTTTTTTTTTTTAATCTATCAGGATCATTTTGGAATAATTACTTCTATGATATCAAATCCTTTATAATGCACAGTGAAGTTTGTAGCAAGACATGTGACAAGCATTAAGGTTAAGCAAATGAGCCTGGCTAAATATCTGTTAATAAGCGTGACTCACCAGCCTGTTATACATTCCCAAGTTTACATCCTCTTTCTATAGATAATAAAGCAGGGAAGGATAGAATTACCAATCCTCAGCCTTCTTTGTGCTGAAAAGATGAACAGTTTCCTGAGCCCATTTTCTAGTCTGAAAGGTCAAATATACTTTCTGTGTCTGATGAACAGGAAAGATTTGAGAAAAACGTAACAGTAGGCTGATGACTAATTTTGATAATTAATGGTAGTTATAGTTAGCAATAGCACCCATTCTTTGCAGAATCACATAATAACCAAGATTGGAAGAGACCTTCAAGATCATCTAGTCCAACCATCAGTCCAGCACCACCATAATCACACTTAAACCATTTCCCCTAGAGCCACATCCAGACACTTCTTGAACACTTTCAGAGCCTTCCAACTCCAACACCTCCCTGAGAACATACTGCAATGCCTAACTATTCTTTCAGTGAAAAAATGTTTCCTAATATCTAATTTGAACCTTCACTGGTGCAACTTAAGACCATTTCCTCCCATGCTTTCATCTGAGACCTGGCAAAATAGATTGTCCCCCACTTCACTACAACCTCCTTTACAGTAGTTTTAGAGAGCAGAAGTTCTTCTAAGCCTCCTCATCTCCCTCCAACTCTCCTAAAAAGATTAGTGATCTAGACTCTTCACCAGCTTCATTGCTCTTCATTGGACACACTCCAGCACCTCAATGAGCTTTTTGAAGTGAAGAGCCCAAACTTGAACACAGGATTTGAGTTGTGGCCTCACCAGTGCCAAGTAAAGAGGGACAATCACTGTCCTGGTCCTGCTGACAACAGTACTCTTGATACAAGCCAGGATGCCACTGGCTTTCTTGGCCACCTGGGCACACTGCGAGCTCATATGCAGCTGTGAAACAGCACCCCCAGGTCCCTTTCCCCTCAGGCAGCTTTCCAGCCACTCTGTCCCCAGCCAGAAGTGCTGCATGGGGTTGTTGCAACCTGAGTGCAGGACCTGGCACTTCACCTTTCTGACCCTCGTACAATGGTCCTGGGCTGGACAAGCCCATCAATCCAGCCTGTCTAGATCCCTCTGCAGACCCTTCCCACCATCCATCAGAAGAACACTCCTGCACAGTGTCTGCACTGCAAACTGACTGAGGGTGCCCTCAATCCCCTCACCCAGGTAGTTGATAAAGATATGATATGAAATAGGACTGCCCCCAGTACTGAGCCTTGGAGAACCCTCCTGGTGACTGGTCTTCAGCTGGATTTAGTTGCATTCATTACCACTCTGGGCCTGGCCATCCTGACAGTTTTTCACCCAGCAAAGGGTACACATGTCCAAGCCTTGGGCTTCCAGTTTCTCCAGGAAAATATTGTGGGAGACAGTGTCAGGCCTTCATGAAGTTTAGTTAGACAACATCCACAGCCTTTCTCTCATCTCATAAGTAGGTCATTTTATCATAGAAAGAGATCAGGTTGGACAAGCAGGACCTGCCTTTTACAGACTGGACCTGATCTCCTGGTTGTCCTGCATATGCCACACAATGGCATTCTGAATTATCATCTCCATGACCTTCCCTGGTACAGAGGTCAGGTTGACAGGCCTGGAGTTCCTCAGGTTGTTCTTCTGACCCTTCTTGTAGATGGGCATCACAGTTGCCAATTTCCAGTCAACTGGGACTTATCCATTTAACCAGGACTGCTGGTAATTGATTGAAAGTGGTTTGGCAAGCTCTTTCACTAGCCTCTTAACTGTTCTGAGTGTCTCTTTCTAAAGAATATAAAATTATGCCTTATATACTTGTGGAGAATCATAAAAATTGGGATAGGTGGAACCTGAAATTCATCAGACTTTATGGGATTTGGTAGCTGAATGGTAAATGACTGGATTCTCATTCACTGCATGCATTCTAGCCTTGTACGGGACTCAGAAAAAAGACTCAGAAATAATTTAATGATGTTTTGAAGACAGGCTTTTATTAGTGTTTTCCACCATAATTTGCATAGACATCTTATTGCCCTCAAGATGCCTCCAAAGTCTTCAAGACAGTATGCAGGTGCTGCAATCTGTGTATTCAGGCTTTACTGCAGGCACAAGGTGGTTACAAATAACAAGAAATGTGCTCAGATATCATGTTTCATTTGAAAGGAAAAATTTAGGCCTGAAAATAAAGTTCTGTTCTCAATTTCTTTGATAGTCCAGTCTTACTTACTTCATTCAGTAATGAAGTATAGCTGTAAAAGCACAACAGTTTGACATCAGCCAGTTTTGGTTTTTTACAGGTGAGTTCAGGCATATTTTCTCCCAGAGAAGTTCCTTAATGTCATATGCAACCTTTTCTCTTTTCCTGGTTCCAAAGATGATATTGTCTGTAAAAGAGGACAATAAGTATTTGTTAAACAGAATTGAAAATGTAGATAACTGCATAACCTTTAATATATAAACTATTTATATTTAATTTGCATTTTCACCAAATGTACAGACACATGTTTATTCAGCTAAGAAATATTTTAACTGACCTCTATTTTTTTTCTTAAAAAAGAGAAATATTTTTCAATACTTTGCATGCCAACAAGTAAGTGAGATCGATTGAACTTGTCATCAATTAAATTCCATTAAAATAAAGATATTTCATATTGATACATCCTCTTTCTTTGTTTTCAAGCATCATAGCCTTGCTATGTTTCCTTTCAAAGGGAATGGAAACTTTCTGGTTTGAAATGGATGGTGAAACTACATTTAAAGTTTTCTCCCTAAATAAAATTGGCTTCTTCCCAGTTCTCCTGCACTGTAAGGCTGCCAGGTAGGCTCCCTCCTGTGTAAGCAGTGTAATCCCTGTGCCACAGCAGGTAATACATCCTCGGCTACAACCTCTCCTCTGTGCCTGGAGTATCTCTGCCGAGAAGGGTTAGCAGCTCAGGAGCAGCAACCAGTGTGTGAGCTGAATACTAAAGCTCTTGTGAGGGATCAATAGACAAGGGATGTTCTTATTGTGATTCAGAAATCTCCTCTACCTGGGCACACACCTGCTGTATTAGAGAAACTTCATGTCCTCAGCAGCCTTTCTGAACTGACATGGGCTTTTTGGTACTGCAGGACTCTGCTGTCTGTCAGTGCTAATGACTGGGTGGTCGAGCAGCTCCAGTAATGGCATTTTCTCTTAGCCAAGTATTAAATTATTAAACTGTTTATGTAAACTTCTTTAGGGTTTGAATGTCTCTTTTTTCCTGTTCTTCATTTATGTTTATTCAAACCCTCACTCAGAGAGTTTCCTAATGCGCTAAGTTGATGTTTCTTCATCTCTTCCCTCTCTCTGATTATTTGCAGCTACAGCCAGAAGCTGATGGCATAAAACTGCTTATGTTGTCATCTGAAGCATAAGTGAGATATATAGCGTACACTCTTCAACTAAAAAAAAATTGGGTTTTGTTCCATTGGGATCCTATACAGCATTCAGATTCAATCTACTTGCTTGCCATATGGACAAACCCTGTTTAAAGAGATGCCATCTGTCGAGCTATATGCAGACATGTGCTCATACTTTCTATTTTAGGAATTTTCTCCCAATTTTTAATGTTGTTTTTCTTTTGGCATTGGATTGGTCACCTGACCAGTTGTAGTGGGTTTTATAAATTAGTCAGATGCTGGGTATGTTTCACCAGCAATCCTGCGGCATGCTGATGGCAGAAACCCTTGTCTGAAGCCTGCTGCCCTTGGCTCCTGGCAATGCTGGGAGGGCTGTGGGGCCTGTGCCCTGGGCTGTTCCCTGGAGGGGGGTCTCCGCTGACACACACTGCTGCTGGCACCCACACACCTCGGGTACTGGGACGTGCTGCTGCCACAATGACAAACAAATCTCCTGACTTAGGTGAGCCAGGAGAAGACCAGATTAATGGTCTAGGTTCAGAATTTGTTGTGAGTATTATGGAGGCGGACCAGTTCCTAAAATAAAATTTTTAAACGTGACCATGAGTGATCCACAGCATTGATCAGTTCTATGTCCTGAAGACACAAGGCATAACACTCAATATTGAGTTTTCCCTTGAATAAAAGCTAGCACTGATCTCTACTGTGAACCTCCCAATTATTCCAAAAGGAGCCGATATTTTACCTGTTATTTCATCAAAACTCACCAGAAAAAAATACTGGCCTCCTGCTGTTTTAAAAATATCATTCAACTGAGCTCCCAGATGTCCCATGACAGAATTTCTATTAAACTGCAGGCTGAGCAGGACTTCTTAACACAGTTTAGGACCAGCCTTTCTTGCTTTTTCATGTTGTTATTTTTGGAAAATAGGCTGTCAAGTGGGATATGTCATTTTCTCAGTCAGTCTTAGAGGAGGCAGTCAATGGAACAATTGATGATCACAACACAAATTCAAAGATAATTAAATGTTAAGGGAAAGGATTTTACTTGATAAACATGTTTTGCTGCCATCAGCACAAAGACAAAAGACAGGATAACTGTGTAAAGAAAGAAAGGTTGGTGGGAGACAGTAGCATGACAAAAATCTCTAGGAACAAGCATTTACAGTCAGCAAGAATGGCAACCTGTTCAAAAACCTTCAGTCAGATTTCTTCAGTGAGAAGAAACAAATAAACAAATGAAAAAGATAAAAACACATTAATACTTCTCTCTAATCATAAATTGTCTGAAAGCATGCATGAATTTTACATTGCTTGATTCTGAATACATTCAAATTATCTGGGGGACAGCAATTCTTCTAGAATGATGATGGGTCAGCATCAGGATATCAGTTATTCTTTTGGATGAACACGGGTTTCTGGATGGAGTCACTGAGATATTTAGGAATCTACATGGATCAGGAACAAAATACCCAAAGGGAAGCTTAAATGCCACAATACACTTATGATCTCTTGAATATTGATGACTTTCTGGCCCTCCTAAATTGGGTAAAATCTTTGGATGATCTATCAACTTGAATATTACTAGAAAAAAGAAAACCAGCAATATGTTCTTTGTTTTGTATTTCATGTCTATGATTTCTCAGACTCTTTGAATGATTTTTTTTCTGTACAAATATTTGGACTTTTCATCCATCAATCTATAATTTTGAAGCATTTTAAGAAGTTAAACAATTTCTTAATAATGCTGGAGGTTTTCTGTAATATAGGGGGAAAAAAAGAAAATTATGTGCAAGTGCATATATTGACTTTGCTTCATTCTCTTTTAAATGCTTGTGTTTTCAGTGTCATGTTAAATCTTCCAAAAGCATATATACCAGAGATCTAGGATTATGGTGTTTGTATGTTTTGAGAAACACGTCTTATCATCTTTATACAAAAAATTCCAAGAGAGATCATTTATGCCACTAAAAATACAGAAACTTTGTGCTTAGTTCTGATATGTAACATGGTTTCAAAATATTACCAGCAAAGAAGATTGTGGTGTCATATTTCTGAGAGTAAAAGTAGCAAGACACTGACAAATGTTACACACAGCTCCATAAATTAAAACATGATAATTTTGTCCTGCTATAATAATGAGGAAGATGAGTAGAATTAAATTGATGATTAATAATCAATTTCCTTAAACTTGAGAGATCTCAGGGAGGCACTTAAGTTTCCACTCATTGTCAACTGCAACTGGAGTCACAGGCAGTGCAGAGAAACAAAGGTGTGCACACACTGGGTGACCATGGGTCCTGTCACCCACCAACCTGGCATGCACACATGGACAGGCTTCCCACAGCTGACTGATAGAAGAGCCTACCTGACCCTAGAGGATTCTGTATTCCCCTTTCAGGGACACATCTGGTATTCTTATGATTGATTAGGATGGAGCTTTGTAAAGCACATTTGGGGCTCATTTGCCCTATCTGTATATCTTCACCCCAGTGCAGTAACTCCGTGTAGATACCTCCTCATAATTACATATCTGAAATCTTTTAAGTAAATTAACACGTTTCCAAAACATTCCACAATGTGAACATTTGCAGGCTGCAGAAGGACAGTTCCCTAGATGACAGGGAGTTCATAGAGAAGAGATTAATACATTTTAGTCTTAAAACATACTCCTGCATTCTCTGCTCTTTTGAGATTTCCCCACCTGTTGCCATGGTTTCCAGTGACAGTTACATCTCTGTCTTCTATTTCTCTTTTTCAAGTATATCTTTTTAAAGACAGGTTTATAGTTCCTTTTTCCCCACAGTCCTGTGGGGTCCAGAGAGTCTCTGGGACTCCTCTCCAGACACACTTAGCTAACAAAATTTTGTCCTAATGAGGCTTCTGCACACAACAGTGTCTATATTTTTAACAGTGGCTATATTTTTAGCACTGTTGTTCATGCTGTAATACATTGCTGCAAAACAAAATTTCACATCAGGACAGCTCCGTCTGAAGCAGAATGAAAACTTCATTGGCCATTGCCAAAACCATGTACCTATCCTGGGCCCAGCATTTTACTTCCCTCCCTTGTCATGGAATCCAGGAAAACCAGCATAGAACAGAATGGTTTCTACCCCCTTCAAATTACTTCATCTTGTATCACTCATTATAAACTTACAGTGAGTCAAATGATCTTTTTTTGCCTTAAGAATTTTCTGCATTAATTTCACAAAGAATTAGGCAAGATGAATATCAAGGTTTATTGGCAGAGAAAGCTCAGCCTAGGAATTCTCACTGAACAGATAATAAATCTTCCTGCTCATCAGGATGATCTCAAATTCCCTATAGTTACAAGCATTCACTATAAGCAAGGTCAAATATAGCTGACTCTCTTTGCCACTTTCTTTCTTGAAAAACATTATAAATTAGAAACTGGATTGAAAGTCTCATAAAGATGTTATTTACCTGCTGACAGGGGGCCTAGCTATATTGAATTCAGAAATTAGTACTAGAGAAATCACACCAGCTAGAAACTCACAGCAGCATCAGGTAGTCTCCAGACATATTTCTTTTCCTATTTTAAAAATATATGAATGAGAGAATAAAAATTATCTATATGGAAATAACAAAAAAAAAAGGTTTGGTGAAAAAAAGCTAAACTGCTGTTGGTCCACATAATGTGCATTCCTACATCGGTTTCCTGTTCAGGACACCAAAGTATAATATCTATTCAAGGGCAGATTCATTTACAGCTTTAAATGGGATGTTTTACAGAAGCTAGGAGGTGAAATAGGTACAAATAGACACGGTTAGTTATCAAAAAGACAGGAAAATGGAAAAGGTAGTGGTGAGGTCAGAACTTGTTGTGAAGACTACATCTCTTCAAGTGTAAATACATTTTAAAAAGGATCTATAAACTAATGGTTTGACATCAAACTTTCAAAAATGCAAAAATATTTATCTGATATGTTCACACTTAAAACTGATTTCAGATGTACATAGGGATCCGCTGTGCAGCTGAAATTACTCATTTACACCCAAAGATTTTAAAGCCCTGGGGTTGAGGCCGCAACTTCATCTGAGTTCATCACTAGAGTGAATGAGGAGGGCTGTAGTCTTCTGAACTAATAGACATTTGAATAGGCCAAAGGAACAGAGAATAAAAACAGAGAAAAAAATCACACATGCCTGTCAAAAGCAGGCATTTTTTCAGGGCATGTTAACTTATCTGGTGGAGAGGATATGTTTGATTGACAGGACTGAAAGAAGAAGGCTGAAGTGTTGCTGATACTTTTTGCACTCAAACATCTGTATTAAATTACATTTTTTTCTCTTTTTGTCAACAAGCTGGCAGGGTGCACACAACATGTCAGCTCTGTAACACCAGCACCACTGTTGGAAAAGCCCAGTACGAGTGCTTGTTTCTGTGAATAGATGTCTCTAACAAGAGAAAATATAACCAGTGGTGAAGAGAATCAACAGGTGATGTGTGTCAAAATTATACTTAGGCCTTATAATGCACAATTTCTGGCTCTGTCCAGATATTAGCTGGCAGAGAGGTATATCCACAGCCTCAGTCACAGACGCCTGCACTCCCAGAACCAGGAATCCCATTCCCACAATGTTTTCAAGCAGGCGCTCGTTCCCTGCCGCCTGGCTGGTTAATGATGGAAACAGCACACACACCATATGTTTGCTGAGGCACTCCAGAATAGCTGTGTTGGTCCTGGCCTAAAACAAGGAATGAAAAGCCATGGCAAAAATGCAAAAGAGCCACCCAAAAGCTTGTTTTGAATACCTTCTTTGTACCTGACAGCGGTCGGTGAACACTCTCTGCAAGGTGCTCCTGTTCTCAAAACATCATACCATGGTTAACACTCAAGAGAAAGTCAGCACAAGGGGTTTTGCTCAATCTCAGTGAGAAAAGGATAAAGAAGACTCACAAGGAATGCAGCCCTGCCAGTATGGTGGGAGTCCTAGTAGAAAGTGGAATAGGCACAGCTGAGAGAAGGTTACAGCTTTTGCCATGTAACCATCATGACTACCGAGGAGGAGACTTCTGTGACAACAACCAAGAAGGCCACTGCATCTTGTTTCTGAACAGAAAACCTGCTCTGCCCTCGATGGCAGAGAGGATTAAAAGGATGGCCTGAGATAAATGGTCTGTCAGGCAGAATATTTTAAACAGAAGCTTTTTTCCTGATGAAGTGGTATATACACTCACCATGACATGTTTTTAATACATGTCAGTACTGACAGCCTTTCATTTAGGAAAGAAATGCCATGATATATAGAAAAGACCAGTTTTAACATTTTTGAGAAGCTGTTTTAAAGTAAAAATTATTATAATATTTCTTGAAAAGATGAAATCAGAAATTAAATGTTTTGTCTCCCCAAATCGAAACCAAAAAATCCAGTTGATTTATTACAGTTTTTGAAAAGGCTGTTGCTCTTCTGTTACTCCAGAGCAAGTGAAAAATCAGAAAACTAGAATTTTGAATGTAAAATACATTCCCAATTCAATTATTCATCTTACAATGCAAATCTGACAGTCACTTGAGTTCGTGCATACATTAGCATAGGTTTTCACACATTCTGCACATACATCTGGAAATATTTTGATATTGCCAAAGCTGTTTCACCTTCTCATAGACTATTCTAATCTTCCCTCATGAAATATCTGGGAAAAGAAAATATTGTCATTATCTGAATTTTAGATATCTCTCCCATGTATTAGGTAACATATGTGGAATTTTACTGTATTTTTCAAAGCAACATTTTACACTTGAATTATTTTTTTCTTTTTCTTCCCTAGAAAAGGCACATGAAGTTAATTTATAATAATAAAGGTAAATGTTTCTTTGGTGGGTTAGCCTTGGCTAACACCCAAGCACCCACCAGATGCTTGCTCACACCACCCCCTTGGTGATGTGGGGGAGAAAATAAGAAGAAGCAAAAAATCTCAGAAGTTAAAAGACAGGGAGTTCACTTACCAGTTACTGTCAAAACAGACTCCACTTTGGGAAAATTAACTGAAATATTCCAAGAAAAAAAAAATCAAAAAACAAACCACCAAACCCCAAAATATAATTGGCAATTCTAGAAATGGAAAACAAAAATGCAAGCATTTAAAAACCACTTTTCTGTCCCCTTTTCTCAGACTTAGGTTCTCTCCACCCTCCTCTCCATTGCTGCAGCCCTGCATCACAGGGCTGGGTTATTTTGGTCAGTACACAGCACTTGCTTTCTCTGTTCCCTCCTTCTCATATTTTTCCTTTGCTGCAGTATGGATTCTTCATGGGCTGCAAGGGATATCTGCTCTGGCACCTGGAGCATCTCCTCCTCCTCCTGCTCATATGATGTTTTGTGTTCTCTCTGCTTTTTCTCACAATTTTGCTCCTTCCTCCTATCCCTGTGGTGTTCTGCCCATTTTTAGACATGTTTTTCCAGAGGAACCAACAGCTTGGCCATGTTTTGCCAGGATGTCTGTTGGAGTCTGTAGGGATGGGCTGTAGCCCCTGATCTCTCACAGAGGCCACCTCTGCAGCCCCCCCACTTTGACACTAACACCCAGTAGAGTGACTCATTTCAGTCTGAGCTGTCATATTAATGAGATTCAGCTCACTTAACTTTCACCATTTAGAGGTTTGACTACAAAAGATATTTTTCTTTATGATAAGGATGACATCGTCACAGAAAAATCCACCCCATCTTTCTGTTCATTTCATCCTTTGGAGGCTTCTGTATCTTGAAATGAGGAAACCACAGATGCCACACCTTTCTTCAGTATTAGTTGAGATTAATCCCCTCCCTCAGCACAGCTCATTAGCCAAACTCTCCTTCTCACCAGGAGAGAACATATAAAGAGCAGTTCTGGACTCCAAAGATGGGAATTGTCTCATTTCAGCTGGGGAATTATCTTATTTTTAGTGACCAAAACCTCAGACACATGGTGAACGCTTGTCATCTGATCTCCTCTACAGCTGATGGAGGAGAGTCAGGCACCTTGAAAGGTACTTTAACCCCCTGTCTTTAGATGGAAGGCATGACCTTTCTGAAGTATGAACTCTTTCCCTTGTCTGTAGAGGGGATCTTGGTGACTGAGATGACTAAAGACCTCTTTTTCAGATATGTCATCCTTAAATTTCAAGACCATATGCTGAAATTAATGTGCAGTTCTCGTTCTATATCAGTCTTCGTAGTTTATCTGAATGTTGTTATTAACAGAAGAGTCTGATAGGTGAAGACGAAAAGCATTTAGTAGAAACCAAATTAGAAATGGAAAGCCAGCTAAAGAGCTGGTATTCTTCAGGTTGTAGGCTCACAGCAAGCCATCATGTCCTTCTACAAGAAAGATAGATGAGAGCAGCCACTCTTCAAACCACTGAACAAAAAAACCTCATCCTGTAGAACTAGAATAATTTACCAACAGTAACTCTGTCTTACCTTAATCACTAGTCTTTACATGTAACAGCAAAATTGATTTGGTGCTATAGAATTTAGATATTCTATCATTCTCTTGTAATCAGTTGAATATGTCTGACTAATGCTTGAATCCCAAAATAGAATTATTGGTGTGTATCTGTGACAAGACCACCTGGAAGACCTTTGCAAGGGATGCTCTACTAAATAAGATACCAAACCTGTAGCTGAGGCTCTTTCTTCCTCTACACAGATATTCTACCATCATATTTAATAACCTACCTAGAGTTTTGATAAGGAAGTGTGTTAAATACTCCATAGTTTTCTTGTCAGTGAATATTAAGGCCCTCTGTTGTGTTAGCCCAATACCTGATGACACAGCTTTCACACTCTCAGAACAAAGTGTCGAGTTGCCCCAATTTCAATTATAGTTGATAATGATAAATGGCAAAGTACTTGTTACCAAATGTTCCTTCTGAAGAGACAAATCCACAAAGCCTGACATCCCAATGTCTGCTCAGTTAATTTTCACTTTTCTCTGTATGTCAAGGGAAGTTTCCATGAACTGGTTTTCAACATGTTTATTTATACTGTATGTTGAACAATGTATTATTTTTGATAAAGTTTCTGTTATTCCCCCCAGGATTTAATACCACACTTCATAAATTCTGTCTCTTATAATTAGCAAGAGCTACAATTTTCACAACCCAATTTTTTTTCACTTTTCTCTATGCACAAATACTCTCCTACCTGTAAGATACAGCAGTGTTTTTTCCTATTGCTCTATAAATATCTGTCTCACTACGCATCTGAGTAATCTAATATGTTTAAACTCTAAGATCACACAGCAACTCTGGCTAATGAAGTTTTGATGTTTCTGCTCTGCTGTTATACTAATCAAAGGTGAAGAAGAATATTTTAAACAATAAAAAACCTG